>NC_138770.1:187525898-188005898 GCF_965119305.1 Pelophylax lessonae | reverse complement strand
CAAGGGGGGTAACTTTGTGCCTTTTGTAAAACTAGACGATAGATTTATTGGGTTGCTCTGGTAATGCCCCTAAAATGTGGAATAATGCAGACATTCTGTATTATACTGAAACAAATATCTGAATTGTAAGATGCACAATCTTATAGCTATCATCACATCTTACACTACAGATGTCTCAAATGCACCGCAGGAATGGGCAACAATCCTTAATAATAAAAGTGGGCTGATGCATGTATAAACCAGGATTGCACTTTAGTTTTGGTGTTCATTACAGTTAGGACAAACCTGGAGCTGTAGCACATTACAATTAGGCTTATTTACTAAATGAGTTGTGGATCCTCCCACAATAAAGTGTGTGAATATTCACTTCAAGTATCCAGTTATGTGAAAATAAAACACAATCTGTTTATTTATTTCATCTATGCCCATTTGAATGCTTGAAGCGAATATTCCCACAATTTCTTGTGTGAAGATATTGTATTCCTTTAGTAAATCAGCCCAAATTACTCAGGTTTATACTTCTGAAAAAAGCAAGACATCTCATTGAATAAGTGCTCCACTTTGCTCCAGTTTTATAGTACATCTGCCACCAGCTGTAGTGGAACTACAAGACCCAGCACTTCCTAGGGTAGCATGCTGAGACTAGTAGTTGTCCAGCTGTAGAAGAGCTATAGGATGCAAGCTCATGACCAGTACAGTCTGTGTATGTGTATCATAGCTGTATGCAGAATGTGTATTGTGTAGCTTCATATCAGTGTAAACATGGAGGAAGTGTCACAGTTAGACAGGTACATCACACTACTATACAATGATACACTTACACTGCCTTCAGCAGAGAGCTGTAATAAAACCAGTTCCCCAGTGTCACTATGGCACCAAGCCTAAAGTAATCCTCTACTACAAAAAGAGACTGGCAGTAGGAACTGAATCTTCTTAAAGAGAAATGTCTGTCTTCAGAGGCTATCCAGGGGTGCGCATTGTTGGGAGGTTCTAAGTCTTTGTGGGTTCTCGAAATTGCTGGACTGTGGGCTCTCAGAATTGGGGTGCACTGTACAGGTAGTTCAGCAGTTCAGTCTTCTGGTGTCTTCCCAGACTAGTAAATTGTGGAATCTCAGTTTTGGGGTGCATATTGTAGATAGGTCCTCAGATCAATCATGTATGGTCTCCGCAGACTGGTGAACTGTGGGCTCTCAGAGCTGGAGTCCACTTTTTAGTTAAGTTTTCAGATCAGCTTTGTGGGGTCTCCCTAGGCTGATAGACTAGGGGTTCTTAGAGCTGGGATAAACATTGTAGATAGATCCTCAAATCAGTCATGTAGGGTATCCCAAAAGCTGGGTGAACATTGTGGGTTCAGTCTTATAAGGTCCTCTCTCAGAGGTCTATTCTGGGGTGTAGGGCGCTATGTTTGGTTTCATGGTCCCAGTAGGAACAGTGCATCATAGACAGCTCGGTAGGTTGCCTGGCACAAGGGAACTGCACCCCATTAGGAGTTGCTGCAGGTGGGGGAGCGGGGCTGGCCGGGCTCAGTTGCTGGGGGTGATGAGCATGCGGGTGATGATGATGGTGGCTCATGCCATTGTAGGAGTTGACCATACTGGGTAATGACATGCTCTGTACTCTAGAATATGGACTGTAGGAGGACGATGCCGACAGTCCCTTCATATTGACTGGGCTAACATTGCCACCGGCCATCTGACAGGAGGTGTAGGACATAGGGGTTGGAGGCTGCCCTAGGGACCATGAGTTGTTCATGAAGGTTGACTGCAGGTACTTGGGTGGGGACAGGTAGCCGTAAGTGTCACTGCTGAACAAGCTCTTACCTGCCTGGAAATGGGTAGGAGGGGGTCGGAATGGCCTTTTCATCCGCCTTCTCCTTCTGTAGTTGCCCTTCTCGAACATATCCTCACATGCAGGGTCCAGTGTCCAGTAGTTGCCCTTCCTCTCTCCACCACCTTCTCGGGGAACCTTGATGAAACACTCATTGAGGCTGAGGTTGTGCCTTATACTGTTCTGCCATCCCTTCTTGTTTTTCTCATAAAATGGAAATTTGCTTATAATGTATTGGTAGATGGCAGATAGGGTCAGTCTTTTCTCTGGGCTTTCTCTGATGGCCATGGCAATCAGTGCCACATAGGAATAAGGGGGCTTCTGGGACGGGTCCGGCTTGTCTTGTCCCTTTTCCTGGCTCAAGTCATCCTTGTCCCTCTCCACCTCTTTGCTGGCATTGGGGTTGTGGGCCATTAGCGCCACCGTGTTCTCATCAGATGCCTGGTAGGAAGCCATATTGGCACCTCTCTGGCCAAAGCAGCTGCCCAGACTGGAATATTCCGAAGACGCTGAAGTGGCACTCATAGGAGAAACTGGAGGTCCATATGTCAGATGCTGTGAGCTTTTGGTATGATAGGTGGTATCTCCTGGAAATCCGAGGCTGCCAAGTAAAGATGAAGGGTCAAGAACGAACTTCCAGACTCTGTATTTGATGATAGAAGTCCAATGTGCAGTCTAGAAGTCCTGGCACTGATGGGACCAGTATGTGTGACTACAGTTGAGATTTAGAGGCACTGCAGGTATCGGTGCCTAAGTGTGTCCGATGACACTTGTAGAGCACAGATGTCCAGCAGGCGCTGCTCCACAGAAGACTGCCTCTTGTAGCAATCAGCTCCTCTGGCTGTTGGGCACTGGCGGCGCATCAGATGAACTAGTGTTGTCCAAGTCTTGCCCCCTCTCTCGTGTTCCTCTGTCTTTGCAGGAGGCTGAGACCTGTGACTGAGGATCCTTCCTCTAGTTTCATTGTATTAGAAGTCAGCCAAGTTCCGCTTCCGTCAGCAGCTCCCCCTCTATAGCTGGGAGAGGAGCCTGGGGAGGGAAGGGTTCACCTCCAAGTCACAGACTTCCAACCTGACAGCTTGGAGATCACACCTATCATTTAGGCAGTGCGCAGCTTGGGGGCGCAGGGACCCCCTATCCTATCCCATCCCAAAACCCTTGCCTCTTTAACCCTTGCTGCTCCACACTTTGCACCCAGAGCTTTGTGCATAGCCTGGAGATCTGCTTCCTCTGGGCTGCATGTGCTTAGAAGGCAGAAAGTGTTTGAAGCTTGCCTCTCTGCCCTTCTAGACACAAGACTGGATGTGCCACAGGAGCCCAAAGCAAACACTTGGCTTATTCTCTATATTAGGTATTTTCTAAGCGCTAAATTTATCGCCAAGCGGAGTCCTCTACAATCCAAAGATCAGAGGCACCTCTTCATCATCCCTTGGTGACACTATATGGTGTGTGACAGCCAAAGGACTAACTTTCCGAGGACATTTCACCCTGCCATCTCTCTTCCTTTATCGCTAACGAATCTTATTATGGACGGTAAATATTCGCATACTATAAAAAAAAAGAAATAAATGACGTATAGGCGAATAGGATCAAGGCGTACATTTATTATGCGAAATGATCACCATTTTTAGCGCATTATTTTACGCAATAATTAGCCATATTGATTTTATATTAGTAAATAAGTGCCCAAGATAATTGCTTTATTTGGGCTACAGTGTTACACATTTTTAGCTGGAAGCTGATATATCTGACAACATTTAAATATAAAGATTTATGTGACAATCACAACAGTGTTACACATTTTTAGCTGGAAGCTGATATATCTGGCAACATTTAAATATAAAGATTTATGTGACAATCAAAATATAAAATGTAGCTATTTAAAAAAAGCAATCGTGACCACCTTTTATTACTGTGAATTCTGCAAACTAAAAAGAGAGACCATATCGACTTGCTTGCATTTATTGATTCTTTCCTGCATACATTTATTTATTTTATCATTTTATTTTACTACATTATCTCGTTCACTGTTTGCAGATAAAACAAGGATTATTTGAGTTGCAAGGAATTAATAGGACCCACAGCTGCCAGAGTAATCAATAATTATCATGAGCTGCAAAAGCATTTCCAATCCCTATGATGGGTTAGCTGGAGATCCCATAGAGGCAGTTCACATTGCATGTACACATGTCATAGAGAAGTGTTTATTGTTTAAGGAGGACTGTAATTGGAATTTGTAGATAATATCTCACCGGCCAATGACAGCTCAGACACATTACAATAATCATCAGCATCAATATGAAAAAGAGGGGACTTTTATCAGCTCTGTTCACTCTGTATGCAATGCAGCTCTAGCAAGGTCTGAATTTTAATTATTATTGTTTTGCCTAAATAAAAGCCCCATTTATGTGTAGGTGGCCATTAATCTGGCTAGTGGCTGTGGGACTACCTGAATTAGCAGAAGCTGGCTTGGCATGCTGATGATTGTAGTTCTACATTTTTTGTAGAGCTTCATAGTAATAGATATGGACACAGAGCGGTGAGGGTGCAAGGGATGATACAGGTGGTTGTGTACAGTCACTGCTCAGTATATTTTATCTGTAGTCAGGTCGGTATATCCACTGCGGCCCAAACTGATCATTCACATTTCACTTAGTCTAATTAAACTGTATTCATCCAATCATATGAAAAGAAAATGTCTATTTTTTTTTAATTCATCTGCGCTTAATTTGGGTACTTATATGAGTTCAAAAGTTTAAAGGCTGAACATACTTTTTTTTTAGTAAATCACCCCAAAAAAGTCTATTACTATTAAAATGACTGAACACGTATAAATATACATAACATTATATATAAAATGAGTGAATACATTTGTATAAAAATTGTAAAACATTTTGTATAAAATGACTGAATACTTTTTCTTTACAAAATGCACAGCTTTGCGTATAAAATACATTGATTATACAGATAAGTGCATAATTATATTTAACAAAATAAGGTTCAGTTATATATATATATATATATATATATATATATATATATATATATATATATATATATATATATATATATATATATTAGCAAAAATGTAATACAATCTCTGAATCATTGACCATTATAGTTTTCTTTCTGTAAAAAGATCCGACGTCCCCGCGTCCCCTTATCTGCTGGCATTGTGAAGGGTCTGTGTTTTTTAGTTCACAATTTGGACCACTGGAAATAATATTATTACAAACTCTACAAGAAGGAGAAATAGAAACAGTGTAATTGGTTTGTATGGGGTATTCATTATGGGGACCCATTACTACCTGAAATACTGGTAGCACTGTATGTAAAGAAAGAACAATTGTGTGCATATACAGAACCTTGGAAGAAGCACAAAAAAGTTAGAATATAAATTGGGAAGAAAAAGGTATCAGAAAAAAGGAACGAATATGCTCAAAAAATATTAATAGTTATACCAGAATATGTTTTTCTAATTCTACACGTTTTCTTGATTGTATTTTTTTTTTGCTTATTAATCTTTATTTAATCTATTATTCTTTTTGTACTCTAGCTTTGAAAATTAAACATAAATAAAAAACAAAACAAAACAAAAGTATTGTTGTTTCTGTTATGATAGACTTAAGAAAATATTATTATTAATAATAATATTAATATTAATAATAATAATAATAATAATAATAAAAAATATTATTAATATTATTATTTAGTTTTCAATCTGTTGGTAACACTGAGGGAAATTATACCAAATCCTCAGGACACGGAGCAGTAATGGTTCTGAGATGTCCACGTGTCTACATAATTGTTTATTACACAGATATCTAATAGGAGATTTCCTGGATATGTTCTGCAAAAATATTTCATTATGTGCACGAGGAATTTAATATAAAATATCTGGGACGAGGCTGTAATGTTATGGTATTGAAGCGTGGAGTGTAAACATTTATCCAGGCAGTTCAATCAGCTACATTTTGGAACAGCTGCCGCATTCTGCCTTTACGGTATGGTAGGATAAGAGATGGCTCTAGGTATAAATATGTACGGTATGGCAGGATAAGAGATGGCTCTAGGTATAAATATGTACGGTATGGCAGGATAAGAGATGGCTCTAGGTATAAATATGTACGGTATGGCAGGATAAAAGATGGCTCTAGGTATAAATATGTACGGTATGGCAGGATAAGAGATGGCTCTAGGTATAAATATGTACGGTATGGCAGGATAAGAGATGGCTCTAGGTATAAATATGTACGGTATGGCAGGATAAGAGATGGCTCTAGGTATAAATATGTACGGTATGGCAGGATAAGAGATGGCTCTAGGTATAAATATGTACGGTATGGCAGGATAAGAGATGGCTCTAGGTATAAATATGTACGGTATGGTAGGATAAGAGATGGCTCTAGGTATAAATATGTACGGTATGGCAGGATAAAAGATGGCTCTAGGTATAAATATGTACGGCATGGCAGGATAAGAGATGGCTCTAGGTATAAATATGTACGGTATGGCAGGATAAGGGATGGCTGCCTCTAGGTATAAATATATATAGTATGGCAGGATAGGAGATTGCTCTAGGTATAAATATGTACAGTATGGCAGGATAGGAGATGGCTTTAGGTATAAATATGTACAGTATGGCAGGATATGGCTCTAGGTATAAATAACTACAGTAAGGCAGGATAGGAGATGGCTCCGGGTATAAATAAGCATAATATGGCAGGCTAGGAGGTGACTCTGGGTATAAATATGTACAGTATGGCAGGATAGGAGATAGCTCTGGGTATAAATACATACAGCATAACAGGATAAGAGATGGCACTGTGTATAAATATGTACAATATGGCAGGGCAGAAGATGGCTCTCGGTATAATTATGTACAGTGTGACAGGATAGGAGATGCTCTAGGTATAAATATGTACAGTATGACAGGACAGGAGATGGCTCTGGTTATACATGTGAACAGTATGGTAGGATAGGAGATGGCTCTGTGTTTTACATATGTGCAGTGTGGCAGGATAGGAGATGGCTCTAGGTATAAATATGTACAGTATGGCAGGACAGGAGATGGCTCTGGGTTTTACATATGTACAGTATGGCAGGATAAGAGATGGCTCTGGGTATACAAATGTACAGTATGGCAAGATAGGGAATGGCTCTAGGTATAAATATGTATAGTATGGCAGAATAGGAGATGGCTCTGGGTATAAACATGTATAGTATGGCAAGATAGGAGATGGCTCTGGGTATAAATATGTACAGCATGGCAGCATAAGAGATGTCTCTGGGTATAGATATGTAAAGTAAGACAGGACAGGAGATGGCTTTTGGTATAATCATGTACAGTATGGCAGCATTGGCAGGATAGGAGACGACTCTGGGTATATATACTGTATGTACAGTAATACAGGATAAGAGATGGCTCTGGGTATATATGTGTACAGTATGAAAACCGAAGAGAGAGCTATGGATATATATGCACAGTATGGCAGGATGATAGAGGAGAGGGTTCTGGGTGTATATACAGTATGGCAGCGGGAAAGAAGGCTACGGATGAATAGCATCAGAGAAAATGAGAGGCAGGGGCTGACTGGCAACTTTTGGCCCAGGGGGCAAGAACAAAACAGAGGCCTATGGTGCAGCAACTTGGCCGCTCTCCCACTCTGCCACTTCCTGGCCTCCTCCTGACCCCTATTCCAGGCAGAATCTCCTTTCCAGGTACTCTGTACTCACTGGCCGAATCTGGGTTCCCGACCTAGCCAGCAGGGGGCAGTTGGTGGGAGCTGGGACAACTCGGTTGGGGCTGCCTGGGGGAGGAGAGTCTCCAGTGGGGCATGGACCCAGTCTCTGCTCAGACACAGTGTACCTCATCCATACTGAGGGGGGTCTGCACTCTGTCCTAGTCTTCATCTCGCACTCAGTAGGACAGCAGTGGGGACTTTTTACTTCTTTTCACCAGGAATCCTTTAGGCGTGTCTGTGGCAGAAGCAGTGCCACCTTTTTACAGAGCATCAGAGCGGCCCAGAGGGCAATTTCCCCCCTGCCCCCTGATACAGTTCTCCCCTGATGAGAGGGCTAAGGTTGTATGTATAGAAAGCCAAAGTTAAGAAGAAATGGCTATGAATGTGTTTACAGTATAGCAGAAGAGAAGAGGAGAGGGCTTTGGGTGTATATACAGCATGGCAGCAGAGGAGATAGATGAATAAACAGTGGGGCACCAGAGGGGAGGAGTGGGCTTCTGGTGTATGTACATTATGACACCAGAGAAGAGGAGAGGGCTCTGGGTTTATGTACAGCATGGGAGCAGAGGAGATAGATGAATAAACAGTATGGCACCAGAGGGGAGGAGTGGGCTCCTCCCTCCTAGTGTATGTACATTATGACATCAGAGAAGAGGAGAGGGCTTTGGGTTTATGTACAGCATGTGCGACGAGCCAGAACCGCAGGGGCGACACGTGAGGTGCACGGTGGGCCGATGAGAGACAGCAATAATACAGTTCATCGGTTTACTCACGGTTAGCAGAAAGCCTCCCTGGGCTGGTCGCACAGTGAAGAGGAAGACAGCACAAAATCCTCCGGGGCACGCTCTGTGATAGGGAAACGCCAGCCAAGATGGTGGTTGAGGTGCCCGTGATGACAGGGGTGTTTAGAGTGCTTGTGGTGGCTGGGTCCCTTGATGGTATTTGTCGTGACGCCAGTACCGTTAATGGTGGTACAACCAGTTGTAATAGCAATAGTGAAGAATGAGGTAGACAGTGGTAGGATACAACTCACAACTTTTACTGTGACTGGTTTTGATTGCAGCATAAACATCCAGATAGAATACAGTCTCTGGGTAAATAGAGGAATTCTGCTGATCCACTGTTAATAGGTTTTGGTAGGTCTTGACTCAGGCTGTGGTTCAGTATAATGCTTACTTGTTTCTGGTCCCTTTAGAATCCAGTGAAATTTGGTGAGGTTGCCAGTGGCTAAGGAAATCCTTCACCTTTATTCTCAAAGGTCTTGCTGCCGTTTGGTGGCTTTTACCCTTTGATTTTAGCAGTTCCAATTTGTCCCTCTCTGGACTGACCTTCTGTCACCTTCACATGGAGCTTTTCTCCCTGTACTCACTTCCTGAACTGAACAACTGACCACAGATAAACCTGAGCTGGGATTGATATCCCAAAGTGGTGCTATCCCCATCTTGTGGTGGGAAGTATGAAGCACACTTGACCAGCCTATGAACAGGGATTAACAAATGTAGCAATGCACTTGCAAAATATAGCAATGACAAAGTAGTAATACATTTGCAGTTCCCACATGTCCTGAGTGGGATGCTGCATACCCCCATGGTAAAACGTGTGTCGACCTCGACACATTTTTGACTCGATGTTGTGTCTTCCTGTAAGATATAAGAGAAAGGGAAAAGCATGCATGCATAGGAAATAACAATATAACCCCATTCTTGTACTTCTTGTATCTGTAAGTAAAATGGGTTAAGCAAACATATCTCAGGCAACAACGAAATGTGTCAAAAAGGTGACAAAAAGGGGTGTAGTTTTTCCTCTGAAGACTGGTGATGTATGGCAAAGCCAGAATAGTCCACGATGAGATGGAAAAAGGAAAAACAAAACAAAAATAACATCTCAGGAGGCTCACAGGGTATGAGTCCGTTCCCTGGGCACAGGAAAATGTCAACAGAAGAATATCACGGAGGCTCAGGTACGTGAAAGTCTATCTCCGGGTGCAGGCTTGAACGTTGCAAAACAGTAGGTAAGTAGTCCTTTTAAAAAGTCCTTTAAAGGAAATGAACATGACATCACAAAGTCAGTCTTCTCACTCTGGAACTTCCGACGATGTAAGGATGCACTCAACGATGAGATGGCAGGGCTGGTAGTTGTCTTCTCGGCTGCTGGTGTAGGAAATCCTTAAAACGGACAGGTGGTTGTCCTCTTGTAGTCCTGTCGGATCTTCGTAGTGGCTGAGTTTCTACAGGCCTTGTTTCAAGGGAATTTGGTGTCTCTTGAGCTGTAGTAGACACTCCTTGAGATAGCTCCTCTGGTTGAAGTGTGGTTGTATTGGTCTTGGCAGGCACTAAGATATTGAGCCATGGTGTAAGGAACCACTGTAAAGGATCAGAGTCTAATAATGCTTTTCCAAAAGACTGTAGTGGACCCTCTGAATCAGATGATTTTGTAGGCTCTGGTTCTATGGATTGAGTTTCCTCTTGGACAGCTTCTTCTTGAAGAGTTTCTTCTTGAGTACTTTCCTTGAGACATAACTTAAGGCGATTGCGATGTACTACACGTGATTTGTTTTCTTTGGTGATCTCATAAGTATGAGTCTCTGGATTGAGAATAGCTGTAATGGTGTAAGGTTCTCTCTCCCATTTGCTATCTAACTTGCTGGTGCGATGGTCGTTTTTTAACCATACATGGTCACCAATTTTGAGAGGTTCTGCTTTGGCAGATTGGTTATAATCTTTTTGTTGCTTTTCATGAGCATGTTCCATGCGATGTTGAACAATTTCTTGTGCATCAATTAGACGTCTTTGGTGTTCACTCACCCAATCAGTCTTTGGTAGAGGGTTGATTGCATCAGGCACTTGTACGCCCAAAGTATGGTCAGCAGGTAGTTTACCTTGTCGGCCAAACATGAGATAGTAAGGTGTATACCCAGTAGAACAGTGAATGGTGTTATTGTAGGTGTACATCAATTGAGGCAATAGAGTAGGCCAATCACTTCTTGTAGCAGGTGGTACTGCTCGTAACATCTCAATTAAAGTTTGGTTCATTTTCTCACAAAGTCCATTCCCTTGGGGGTGGTAGGCTGTGGTCCTGATCTTCTGGCAATTGTGAAGTGTACACAGTTCTTTGAAGAGTTGCGACTCAAAGGCAGATCCCTGATCTGTAAGGATTCTTTCTGGGCATCCATATGGCAATAGGAAATGTTTCCAGAAGGCATCTGCAGTTGTCTTAGCGGTCAAGTCCTTGACAGGTACGGCTACAACAAATTTGGTATAATGATCAATGATGGTCATGGCGTATGTGTAACCTGAGCGACTTGGTTCTAGCTTCACATGGTCAATTGCAACTATTTCTAGCGGTGTTCGGCTTACAATGGGATGTAAGGGTGCTTTTTGGTCATGTTTTTCATTTCTTCCAACAGCACAGGTGGAACATTCTCGACACCACTTTTCAATGTCTCCTCTCATCCCAATCCAGTAGAATCTCCTACGGATGGTAGCTTCTGTCTTCTGCACGCCAAAGTGTCCCGATTGGTCATGATACATCTCAAGAATGATTCTTGCATCTCGGCGTGGTATTAAGATTTGGTATAGACGATCCCAGGTAATTGGGTCTAAAGTTCTTCTTAATAGTAGGCCCTTCTGTAGGAAGAGATGTTTTCTGTGTCTCCAAAGTTTTGACAATTCTGGATCAGCATTTCTTCTGCGAATTCTTTCAGGTGTTCTTCCGCTGGTGAAGAAATCTTGCAGTTCTCCCAACACTCTGCTTTCATTTTGCAGCTTGATCCACCTTTCTTTGTCCACTTGGGATCTTGGATCCACTTGTTGTTGAAGGTTAAGAACTTTTCTTCCTTTGATGGTGATAATGTCTTGTTGGGCAAAATTTTTGTAAAAAGCTGGCATTTCTACCTCTTCCCAAACATCTTCCTGTGTAGTAGTGTCTTCTTGGGTAGGCAGACGGGATAATGCATCCGCATTTTCATTTGCTTTTCCTGTTCTGTATTTTATGGTGAAATCGTAGTTAGCTAGGCGTGAGGCCCATCTTTGTTCCAATGCTCCCAACTTGGCAGTATTAAGATGTGCTAGCGGGTTGTTATCTGTGAAGGCCACAAATGGTGTTGCGGCAAGGTAATCTTTAAATTTTTCTGTAACAGCCCACACGAGTGCGAGGAATTCCAATTTGAAGGAACTATAGTTTTGGTCGTTTCTTTCAGTACCTCTAAGAGATCTACTAGCGTAGGAAATTACTCTTTCTTTTCCTTCTTGTACTTGCGACAGGACAGCTCCCAGACCTTTCTTACTAGCATCTGTGTAAAGATGAAATGGCTGCTGGTAATCTGGATAGCCTAGGATTGGTGGTTCTGTTAACTTCTTCTTCAGGAGCTGGAAGGCAATTTCTCTTTCTGTGTTCCATTCAACTGGTATTGGAGACTTTTGGTACCTCTTAGGATGTCCTCTCAGAAGTTCTAGTATTGGCCCCGCAATTTGGGCAAAATGAGGAATAAAGCGTCTGTAGTATCCTGCGAAACTGAGAAAACTCCTCACTTCTTTCACTGTAGTAGGAGTAGGCCAATTTCGGACTGCGGCTATCTTCTCTGGATCCGGTTTAACACCTTCAGAGCTTACAATATGCCCTAAGTATTTGACTTCTGACTTCAGTAGATAGCACTTAGATGGTTTGACTTTGAGTCCATGTTTAATGAGGACTTGAAAAACTTCGGCCAAATGTTTCAAGGGATCTTCATAAGATTTGGAGTAGATGATGACATCGTCTAAGTACAACAGGACGGTTTCAAAATTTTTGTGTCCTAAACAACGCTCCATTAATCTTTGAAAAGTTCTGGGCGCATTGCAAAGTCCAAAAGGCATGCAGTTGAACTCAAATAGGCCCATAGGGGTGGTAAATGCAGTCTTCTCACGATCTTCAGGTGCCATTGGTACTTGCCAGTATCCACTGGTTAAATCAAGGGTAGAGAAGTAGGCTGAAGATCCTAAAGCTGTCAAAGATTCCTCTATTCGTGGTAAAGGGTAAGCATCCTTGTGGGTGATTTGGTTAATTTTTCTGTAATCCACACAGAATCTGATATTACCATCCTTTTTACGGACAAGAACTAGAGGTGCAGCCCATGGACTATGGCTGTCTCTAATGACATTGGAATCCTTCATCTCTTGGATCATTTGCTTTACTGATTGGTACGTAGTTGGTGGTATAGGCCGATATCTTTCCTTGATCGGTGGGTGTGAACCTGTAGGGATGGAGTGCTTGATGATATCCACTTCTCCATAGTCTGTAGAATGCTTACTGAAGGCATGGTGAAGATCCTTCACAATTTTTAGTACTCCCTCAATTTGGTTTGCTGGTGTGGAAGCATCTCCCACATGAAGTTCTTTCCACCAGGATGTGTTTACATTTTGGTCCTGTGGGTTCTGTCTCTTGGTAATTTCTTCTGTGGTAGCTGTAGCCACACTGATGACATCTTGAAAAGTGACTTGGATTAGCTGTGCGATAGGACGGTGTTTTGTTAGTGTTACACTGCTATCACTCAAGTTTAGGAGTCGTATAGGCACTTTACCTTCAGAGACGGTTACTAGGCTTCTTGCAGCTCTAACTAGAGGATAGTCTTCCAAAACAACTGGCTCTACCAGGGCTTGGTAGTCTTGACCTTGAATTCCGACTACAGCTCGGCACCACAAGAGAGTTTCGGTGTTGGGTTTGAGGATCACAGGTTGCTTATCCCGGATGCGGGCACAGCAAATTTCTCCTTTTTCGTTGGTGAATCTCTGTTGCGCATTTAGTACACGGATGGTTTGTTGGATCACCTTCTTAGAATCAGGAGAGGCAGTAGGCACTAACTGGTGCAAGGCTTCTAGCATCTCAACATAACAGTTCCTGAGGACATTCATTCCTAGGACTATTGGAGGGTTAGGGTTATTGTCTCTGACTCGTACCACAATAAGGCCTTGTCGAGGTAGTGTAGTTCCTCCTACTCGAATGGTAGGTTCCCAATAACCATGGACTGGTATGGGTTTGCCGTTACTGGCTATGAGACTCAGCCAGGATTCTGGAGGCTGGGTAAGCTGATTTTGATCCCAGTATTTTTCAAAGGCTGCTTGTTGAATGGTGGTGACTTGGGATCCTGTGTCAACTAGGGCAACAAAAGGAACTCCATTTATTTGAAGTGCCACTTCTGGACGGGATCCTACATATCTTGGCATCCAGTGGGGATCTTCTGGACCTATTGGTTTACCTCCCGAGGGGTGGTCCTTGGCCTCGGGGGTTTCCCTGTTTAACTGCCAGCAGGTTGCTTCTGTATGGCCTGGTTTGTGACAGTACGTGCAGATTGGCCGCTTAGGGGTACTAGTGCGATCAGGGGGGCGTCCGCCAGAATTTCTGGAATAAGTCTCTCTATAATTAGAAGGGAAGAGTCTTCTGGACACAGGTTTCTCATCCTCTAGCATTAATGGTTTCTCCCATTGTTCCAACTTTTGGTGGACTTTCTCCAGACTTTTAGTCAGGAAATGGACTTGCTCAGTCAAGGCGGCAACTGCGTCAGGAACTGGAGCTTGGGTTGCCTGACTGACTATAGGTAAAGACTTTGCAGGGGTAATCAGCTGTGATACAGGCACTTCAGCAGATCTAACAGGTTCTGTTGGTGGGCTTTTTCCCAGTATGCTGATAGCTAATTCTTTAAAATCTAAGAAGGTAGCTCCTGGATGTTGGGCGGCTAACATTCTTAGTTGGCTCTTTAGATTGTCTGTATGGACGCCTTCAATAAATTGTTCTTTCAGGGTTTTGTCCTGATTCTCTGCCTCACGGGGGTCTACTTGGACAACAGCTCTAAGGGCTTCCTGCAAAGATAATGCAAAGTCTCTGAGTGACTCACCAGATTGCTGTTTCTTGCTGAAGAACCTCATCTTGACCTCTGACACGGTTCTGGGTTCAAAGGTGGTGTAGAGACGTTCAAAAATCTGCTCCATGGTCTTTCTCTCTGAGCTCGGCCAAGATTTCACTTCTCTGAGCGCAGCTCCTTCCAATTGCGCAAGAAGAATCTCCATCTGTTGCTCTGAGGATACAGGGTACAATCTGAACAAAGCAAGAATTTTTTCTTTAAAGTCCATTAAAGTATGAATTTCTCCAGAATATCGTGGGAACCAGGGGGCCCCAAAATAATAAGGCATGGTTAAAGGCATTAAGCTTGGTGCTGCAGCGGTTGGTATTGCACTGGGACTGACTGCGGCTGATGCAGGGGGTCCGCTGAGGTCAGGCTGCACGTCATCTTCCTGCACAGACATGGTGACAGCAGGTGAATTATAGTTAGGCAAGTCAAATGCGTTTTTAGACACTTTTTGTGCGGTGTTGCTATGGGCGACCGCTGTCTTGCGGGTGTATGGCCCTTTAAGAATTTAATGTCAGCTGAATACAATGCTGCAGCAATGTTGATTTTGGGTCTCTGGCAGAGTTCCTGCTATTAGTGCTCCTTATAGTTAGTAGAGGCAACTGCCAGGTTGCGATTACTGCTCGGACGGCAAGCAATGCGATTATTTTCTCTTCTTTTGCTCGCATGCGAAGTCTGGCGACTTCTGGGGCGTGCACTTGTCACACTCACCTCCCAGGATTGACACAGCAAAAGGTAAGGCGGGCTGGCCGGACAATTTTGCATAAATGGGTGGCACCAAACTTTCCCGCTCTTCAGGGGGTGTCACTAACTTATCCACAGTGATGGCGCAGAAATTTTTGAACAAGAAGGTCTCCGGCAGCCATTTTAAGTGAATAGAAACAGTCAATTCAAATACAGCAAGCAGTTTTGTTGACACACAAATGTCTGATTTTCTCACTTTGGATGCTGCGATTTTTATGCTGATAACTGGGAAAACACTTCCATGCGACTTTGAAACAGTTTAAACAGTTCTGTGGACCCACACAGCATGCAATAAGTAAACAGTCTCTCAATAAAGCAAAGGGGCTTATTCTGATGCGACAGTCTTTTAGATAAGGCGCAGGGGTTAATATCCTGTTCGTGACGCCAAATTTTTATGCGACGAGCCAGAACCGCAGGGGCGACACGTGAGGTGCACGGTGGGCCGATGAGAGACAGCAATAATACAGTTCATCGGTTTACTCACGGTTAGCAGAAAGCCTCCCTGGGCTGGTCGCACAGTGAAGAGGAAGACAGCACAAAATCCTCCGGGGCACGCTCTGTGATAGGGAAACGCCAGCCAAGATGGTGGTTGAGGTGCCCGTGATGACAGGGGTGTTTAGAGTGCTTGTGGTGGCTGGGTCCCTTGATGGTATTTGTCGTGACGCCAGTACCGTTAATGGTGGTACAACCAGTTGTAATAGCAATAGTGAAGAATGAGGTAGACAGTGGTAGGATACAACTCACAACTTTTACTGTGACTGGTTTTGATTGCAGCATAAACATCCAGATAGAATACAGTCTCTGGGTAAATAGAGGAATTCTGCTGATCCACTGTTAATAGGTTTTGGTAGGTCTTGACTCAGGCTGTGGTTCAGTATAATGCTTACTTGTTTCTGGTCCCTTTAGAATCCAGTGAAATTTGGTGAGGTTGCCAGTGGCTAAGGAAATCCTTCACCTTTATTCTCAAAGGTCTTGCTGCCGTTTGGTGGCTTTTACCCTTTGATTTTAGCAGTTCCAATTTGTCCCTCTCTGGACTGACCTTCTGTCACCTTCACATGGAGCTTTTCTCCCTGTACTCACTTCCTGAACTGAACAACTGACCACAGATAAACCTGAGCTGGGATTGATATCCCAAAGTGGTGCTATCCCCATCTTGTGGTGGGAAGTATGAAGCACACTTGACCAGCCTATGAACAGGGATTAACAAATGTAGCAATGCACTTGCAAAATATAGCAATGACAAAGTAGTAATACATTTGCAGTTCCCACATGTCCTGAGTGGGATGCTGCACATGGCAGCAGAGGAGAGTAGAAGAGAGGAGAGGCTTTTTGCTTATTGACAGTATGGCAGCAGAGGAGATGGGTAAATATACAGTATGGCAGCAGAGGAGATACAGCATGCAGCAGAGGAGAGGAGAATGTTCTGTGTGTATATACAGTATAGCAGCAGAGGAGATGGGTAAATATACAGTATGGCAGCAGAGGAGATACAGTATGGCAGCAGAGGAGAGGAGAGTTTTCTGTGTGTATATACAGTATGGCAGCAGAGGAGAGGAGAGTTTTCTGTGTGTATATACAGTATGGCAGCAGAGGAGAGGAGAGTTTTCTGTGTGTATATACAGTATGGCAGCAGAGGAGAGGAGAGTGTTCTGTATGTATATACAGTATGGCAGCAGAGGAGATGGGTGTATATACAGCATGGCAGCGGGGGAGATGGGTGTATATACAGTATGGCAGCAGAGGAGAGAAGAGTGTTCTGTGTGTATGTACAGTATCACAGAAGAGGTGAGGAGAGTGTTCTGTGTGTATGTACAGTATGGCAGCAGAGGAGAGGAGAGGAGAGTGTTCTGTGTGTATGTACAGTATGGCAGCAGAGGAGAGAAAAGTGTTCTGTGTGTATGTACAGTATGGCAGCAGAGGAGAGGAGAGTGTTCTGTGTGTATGTACAGTATGGCACAAGTGAAGAGAGCTTTGGTTGAATGAACAGAGGAGAGGGTTCCATGTATATGTATAGTATGAAAGTAGAGGTAATGTAGAAGATTCTGGGTGTATATACAGTGTGAGATCAGAGAAGAAAATATGGCTGTAGAATGTTTGTGCAGTATGTCAGCAAAGAAGAGGAAAGAACTCTGTGCATATCTACAATATGACAGCAGAGAAGAGGACTCTAGGTAGATGGACAGTATGACATCAGAGGAAAGGGATCTAGGTGTATGTACATTATGGCAGCAGGAAAGAGGGCCCTGTGTGTACATATGTTATGACAGCAAAGATAAGGAGTCTAGGCTATGTATAGTATGACTGTAGAAGAGAGGGCTCTGGAGGTATATTCTGTTTGACTGCAGGGAGGACTCCGGGTGGATGTACAGTATGGAGGCAAGTGAGGGAAAAGCAGAGGGCTTTGGGTTTATGACAGCAAAGCAAGACAGCAGGGTAGAGAGTAGAACTCTTGCAGTGTAAGAGCAGAGGAGAGGGAACTCTAGGTAAATGCCCAGTATGCCAGCAGAGCAGAGAGTCATAGAGGACTGTAGCTGTATGTTCAGTATTGCAGCAGAGGAGAGGGCTCTGGGTGTATATAAAGTATGGGAGCAGAGAAGAGTGCTTTGATTGAGTGTACAGTCTGGCAGTAGAGGAGATGACTCTGGGTGTATTTGAAGTTTGGCAGTAGAGGAGAGGACTCTGGGTGTATGTGAAATTTGGCAGCAGAGGAGAAGAGAAGGCTTTGGATGGCAGGCACGGGAGAATACTCTAGGTGTGTGTACAGGACATTATTGAGAGAAGAAGGCTCTAGGTGTAAGTACTGTACCATGCCCGCAGCCTCTGCATCACCTGTACGAGGCTCGCTCCCTCTGCATCTCCTGTACCATGCCTGCAGCCCCTGGTTCTCCTGTACCATGTCCACAGCCTCTGCATCGCCTGTACCATGCCCACAGCCTCTGCATCTCCTGTACCATGCCCACAATCTCTGTATCTCCTGTACCATGCCCGCAGCCTCTGACATCTCCTGTACCATGTCCACAGCCCCTGCATCTCCATGCCTGCAGCCCCTGCATCTCCTGTACCATGCCCCCAGCCTCTGCATCTCCTGGACCATGTCCGCAGCCTCTGACATCTCCTGTACCATGTCCGTAGCCCCTGCATCTCCTGTACCATGTCCGCAGCCTCTGAATCTCCTGTACCATGCCCGCAGCCTCTGACATCTCCTGTACCATATCCACAGCCTCTGCATCTCTTGTACCATGCCCGCAGCCTCTGCATCTCCTGTACCATGCCTGCAGCCTCTGCATCTCCTGTACCATGTCAGCAAAGCCTATGACATCTCCTGTACCATGCACACAGCATCTGCATCTCCTGTACCATGCCCGCAGCCTCTGACATCTCCTGTACCATGTCCGCAGCCCAGGCATCTCCTCTACCATGTCCACAGCTTCTGCATCTCCTGTACTGTACCCTCAGCCTCTGCATTTCCTGTACCATGTCCGCAGTTACTTAATCTCCTATACCATGCCAGCAGCCTCTGCATCTCCTGTACCATGCGAACAGCCTCTGCATCTCCTGTACCATGAACGCAGCCTCTGACATCTCCTATACCATGTCCGCAGCCTCTGCATCTCCTGTACCATGCCCACAGCCTCTGGATCTCCTGTACCATGTCAGCACAGCCTCTGCATCTCCTGTACCGTGCCCGCAGCCTTTGCATTTCCTGTACCATGTCCGCAGATCCTTCATCTCCTGTACCATGCCAGCAGCTTCTCCATCTCCTGTACCATGTCCGCACAGCATCTGACATCTCCTGTACCATGCCCGCAGCCCCTGCATCTCCTCTACCATGTCCACAGCCTCTGTATCCCCTGTACCATGAACACAGCCTCTGACATCTCCTATACCATGTCCGCAGCCTCTGCATCTCCTGTACCATGCCCACAGTCTCTGCATCTCTTGTACCATGTCAGCACAGCCTCTGCATCTCCTGTACCGTGCCCGCAGCCTCTGCATTTCCTGTACCATGTCCGCAGATCCTTCATCTCCTGTACCGTGCCCACAGCCTCTGCATTTCCAGTACCATGTCCGCAGATCCTTCATCTCCTGTACCATGCCAGCAGCCTCTGCATCTCCTGTACCATGCCCACAGCCTCTGCATCTCCTGTACCATGTCCACACAGCCTCTGACATCTCCTGTACCATGCCCGCAGCCTCTGACATCTCCTGTACCATGTCCGCAGCTCCTTCATTTCCTGTACCATGCCAGCAGCCTCTGCATCTCCTGTACCATTGTCTGCAGCCTCTGACATCTCCTGTACCATGCCCATAGCCTCTTCATCTCCTGTACCATGCCCGCAGCCTCCGACATCTCCTGTACCATGTCCGCAGCCCCTGCACCTCCTGTACCAAGCCAGAAGCCTCTGCATCTCCTGTACCATGTCCGTAGCCTCTGACATCTTCTGTTCCATGCCCGCAGCCCCTGCATTTCCAGTACAATGCCCGCAGCCTCTGCATCTCCTGTACCATGCCCACACAGCCTCTGATATCTCCTGTACTATGCCTGCAGCCCCTGCATCTCCTGTACCATGTCTGCAGCCTGTGCATCTCCTGTACCATGCCCACTGCCTTTGTCATCTCCTGTACCATGTCCGCAGCCTCTGTATCTCTTGTACCATGCCGAGCCTCTGCCTCTGCCTCTCCTGTACAATGCCCACAGCCTCTGCATCTCTTGTATATATGCCTGCAGCCTCTACATCTCCTGTACCATGCCTGCAGCCTCTGCATCTCCTGTACCTTGTCCGCACGGCCTCTGAAATCTCCTGTACCATTCCCGCAGCCTTTGCATCTCCTGTACCATGCCCGCAGCCTCTGCATCTCTTGTACCATGCCCGCAGCCTCTGACATCTCCTGTACCATTCCCGCAGCCTTTGCATCTCCTGTACCATGCCCACAGCCTCTGACATCTTTGTACCATGTCCGCAGCCCCTGCATCTCCTGTACCATGCAAGCAGCCTCTGCATTTCCTGTATCATGTCTGCAGCCTCTGACATCTCCTGTACCATGCCCGCAGCCCCTGCATCTCCTGTACCATGCTCACAGCCTCTGCATCTCCTGTATCATGTCCGCAGCCTCTGACATCTCCTGTACCATGACTGCAGCCCCTGCATCTCCTGTACCATGCCCACAGCCTCTGCATCTCCTGTACCGTGCCCGCACAGCCTCTGACATCTCCTGTACCGTGCCCACAGCCTCTGCATCTCCTGTACCATGCCTGCACAGCCTCTGACATCTCCTATACCATGCCCACAGCCTCTGAGATCCCCTGTATCATGCTCGCAGCCCCTGCATCTCCTGTACCGTGCCCTCAGTCCCTGCATCTCCTGTACCATATCTTCAGCTCTACATCTCCTGTACCATGTCCACACAGCCTATGACCGCATCCTGTACCATGTCTGCACTTTTACCACTTTTAACTTGAATTTGCTCTTATATATATATATATATATATATATATATATATATATATATATATATATATATATATAAAGCCCTATGTGCTTTCATATCTGTCTTATCCATATTTAATACACTCTTCAAATGTGCTTTAAAATGCATGGTTTTTGCCTATTATGAACAAGAAAATAATGGTATACTAATGCTATGGGGTTGGTATGAAAGTATTTCCAGGGCTGAATTTTATTCCCAGTCCAGCCCTGATTACAGCTAGGTAGAAGGATGGAAAAGAACTCTCCCTTTACATACTGGGGTTGATTTACTAAACTGGAGAGTGCAAAATATGGTGCAGCTCTGCATAGAAACCATCCAGCTTTCAGTTTTTTTAATTAAACAAGCTAGAAGCTGATTGGCTAATATATGTTTAGCTGCACCAGATTTTACACTCTCCAGTTTAGCTCTGACACCGCAAAGCTCTTAGTTCAGTCCTTGGACACCTCCTGCCTCTACTACTGAAACTCCCTCCTCACAGGATTACCTTTACATAGGCTACCCCCCCCCCACCTTCAATCCATCATGAATGCTGCTGCCAGGCTCACCCACCTTACCAATCGTTCAGTGTCTGCTACTCCTCTCTGTCAATCCCTGCACTGGCTTCCACTCACCCAATTAATTAAATTCAAAATATTATCTACCAGTGCTGACACAAGGTCATCTGGTGCCCAAGGTAAGGATGCCAAACTGTGCTCCCCTTCCCCTAAAATTAGGGTCAAGCTACCCCCATCCCTGCAATAGAACCAGAACACCCGAACTTCCCGAAAGTTTGGCCCGGATTTCAGAACCCCATTGAAATCAATGGGACCCGAACTTTGGTAATCAAAAAACACCATTTTGAAGCCCTAAAACCCAATAAATGCCCCTAAAAAGTGCCTAGGGTTCTGGGTCATGCCCCAGGGACTATTAATCACACAAAAAAGTTCTTACAAATTGTCATTTTTGATAGAGAGCCAATTATTGAAAAAATTATTGAAAAAAAAAAAAAAAAAAGAGATTTCTTTGGATTTAGAGTCGGGGGGGGGGGGGGGATCTAAAAAGTGTACCTGTGAAGTTTCAGCTCTGTAGCATGATTGTTTGTATTAGAATTGCAATAGAACAGGATAGTGGCTCCGCTATTTTCACACCTTGCCGGTTTTGTAGCAGGCGTTTTATTGGGCATTTTTTGGGGGTCTTTGGAGGCAGGCATAACATCAGAACTTCTGTGTAGGGGTATATATGCACACACACATGTATGTATATATACACATACACATATATAAGTGTGAACGTAGCAGAACACTATGCTTGCGCTAATGAAATAATTAACACCCATATGGCTTCTCTGCTATAACACCTATATATGTGTATGTGTATAAATACATATAAGTGTGTGTGTGTGTGTATATACCCCTATACAGAAGTTCAGATGTTTTGCCTGCCTCCAAAGACCCCCAAAAAATGCCCAAAAAAAACACCTGCTGCAAAAACACACCTGGGCGTTTTTGTAGCTGGCGTTTTTTTGGGCAGTTTTTGGGCGTCTTTGGAGGCAGGCATAACATCTGTACTTCTGTGTAGGGGTATATATACACACACACATGTATGTATATATACACATACACATATATAGGTGTGAAAGTAGCAGAAACCTATGCTTGCGCTAATGAAATAATTAACACCCATATGGCTTCTCTGCTATAACACCTATATATGTGTATGTGTATAAATACATATAAGTGTGTGTGTGTGTGTATATACCCCTATACAGAAGTTCAGATGTTATGCCTGCCTCCAAAGACCCCCAAAAAATGCCCGAAAAAAAAAACCCGCCTGCAACAACACACCTGGGCGTTTTTTTTTGGCGCAGGCGTTTGTTTGGGCATTTTTTGGGGGTCTTTGGAGGCAGGAAAAACATCTGAAATTCTGTATAGGGGTATATATACAAACACACTTATATGTATTTATACACATATATAGGTGTTATAGCAGAGAAGCCATATGGGTGTTAATTATTTCATTAGCGCAAGCATAGGTTTCTGCTACTTTCACACCTATATATGTGTATGTGTATATATACATACATGTGTGTGTGTGTATATATATACCCCTACACAGAAGTACAGATGTTATGCCTGCCTCCAAAGACGCCCAAAAAATGCCCAAAAAAACGCCAGCTACAAAAACACCCAGGTGTGTTTTTGCAGCAGGCGTTTTTTTTTTGGGCATTTTTTGGGGGTCTTTGGAGGCAGGCAAAACATCTGAAATTCTGTATAGGGGTATATATACACACACTTATATGTATTTATACACATACACATATATAGGTGTTATAGCAGAGAAGCCATATGGGTGTTAATTATTTCATTAGCGCAAGCATAGGTTTCTGCTATTTTCACACCTATATATGTGTATGTGTATATATACATACATGTGTGTGTGTGTGTATATACCCCTACACAGAAGTTCAGATGTCATGCCTGACTCCAAATATGTCCTCAAAAAAGCCCTATAAACGCCTGCAACATAAAGCCGGGTGACAGGGTAGAAGCCACTATCCGGTTCTATAAGTGTTCTAAGAGAAACGATCTTTTCTCTATAGCGGTCACCCTGACATGGAAGGGTTTTGTCACCCTGCCATAGCAGTCAGAGTCAGTTAACCCTACACTACACTATGGTCCCCTTACACTTAACACTTTTCCTACAGAAACTAGATTATTAAATCTAACTATAGTGGAAAATAGTACCCTAACTACACTAGATATCCCTTTCCTCACACTAATAATTGCTAAATGACACTTTGAAGCAGAAGTAACAGAACTGCTTCCACTCTCTTCCACAGCCCTGTATTAAAATGCTAGAGATTTGGCGGGGCTATCTTATATACTGGGGGGGGGGGGGGTTTCACTAATGATTGGCCTCTGGACCCCTTAGTCACTCCAATCACATTCCTAGCATTCTCCTGCCCCCTCAATTGGCTTTTACTGATTGTTCTGGTCCAACCACGGGCTTTTAAAGCCCAGTTCCTGTCCCATTGCATTTTGGTCAGTTCTGGTTGCCGAATTCAGAACTTTTTCAGCAAAAAGTTCGGAATTCGGCCGAACCTCAAACAGTCAATGTTCGGTTCGAACCGATGGTCGACCCGAACCGTTCGATCATCCCTACCCTGCAATAGACCATTGCGCCCAGGGCAGCCCCCCCTCCTGCCCACACCTTGTCCCAGCCCTGTTACCAATAACTTACAAAGCCATCCACAACTCGGCCCCCAGCTACATCACTAACCTAGTCTCAAAACACCAACCTACTTGTTTTCTTCCTTCCTCCTAAGACCTCCTGCTCCCTCATCATCTCCTTCCATGCTTGCCTCCGGGACTTTTCCCGAGCCTCTCCTTTCCTTTGGAACTGCTCACCCCAATCTGTCTGACTATCTCCTACTCTGTTTGCTTTTAGACAATCCCTGAAAACCCTCCTCTTTAGAGAAGCCTATTCTGCCCTGACCTACCAACTGCACTTTTATTTTCTCCATTAGATTATCTCCCACAGTTAATACCTTTTGTATCACTTGACCCTCACTCATAGACTGTAAGCTCTAACGAGCAGGGCCCTCTGATTCCTCCTGTAATTAATTGTATTGTAACTGTACTGTCTGCACTCATGTTGTAAAGTGCTGCACAAACTGTTGGCACAATATAAATCCCATATAATAATGATAATATTAATTATAGTAAATCAACCCTAAAATGAATTGAAAGCCCTGTCTGAATATATTGAAGGAGAGTATAGGATAGTGCTCTGGCTCCAGTCCCGGCACATTTCAGCAGTGAGGCTGCATTGGATAAAAATAAAAGTGATTTAAGCCTTCTCATTTACCACACACACTTCCCAGCTCAATGGGTGAACTGGGTAGGCATCCAGCTGCATCCACATGGCACAAAGTACAGCTTGAAAGAGAATGACTAATAATAACATGCCTGTTCTCTTTAGTGAAAGCTGCAGGCTCCCACACCTCTAGGAGGACCTTTTTCCCCATCACATAAGAATCTTTTGTATGAACTAGACCAATCCACTTATGTATTTTATTACTACCTTATAATGATTATATACATTTTGGTTGATTTATTAAAGGATTGCTGCAGGAAGCAATTTGATTCAGATTTATATTCTATAACTGTCAATTTTCTTACAACCCAAGCAGCTATTATTTAAAACACTTCAACTAAACAATTTTTTATAGAATTTTAAAACATAACACTGAAACTAGGCTCCCTCCTGAATTATTATTATTATTAATATACCTTTTTTTTTTTTTTTGGCACCAACAGCTTGCACAGCGCTTTTCAAAATGAAGGCAGACAGTACAGAGCTCTTCAACAAAGCCCATGCTCCCTGCTGATTGGAGAGCTTTAGCAATGACTCTGGAGAGGCAAGGTGCATTGCGGGAGAGAGACCGCTGCTTCCACGCAGAGAACAAGGGTTCTTCTTTGAAACATGGTGGATGCTGACAGGCTTTTCTATGCAGACCATGGCTACTTTCTATAGAAAACAAATTATAAGACCAGGGCTGTCCCAAGACATTGTGCTGCCTGGGTCCAAGAAGGAAATACTGACCCCCACCCCCCAAAAAAAAAAAAAAAAAAAATCACGCCCAACAAAAGGCCCCTTATATCCATTATTTTATACAAATATAACATTTAGAAAAATATTATATATACTGTTATCTTCTTCTTTAACTCACTGTTGGACCAGTCCACCAAACACCCACTGTCTGTCCTCAGTCCTCCTGTTACCCCTGTGTCTGCCGCAGCCATCGTCCTAAAAGATCCAGCCTGCCCTGTGTGAGATGTGGTGTGCTGGTGTCTGACGTCATTGCGCACACCACCATCACATGAGGGACGTTCCCCAGAGGAGAAACTCCGCCTCCTCATACTCATCAGTTTGCACTATGAGCGGCAGTATAAGATGGAAAAATGCCGCCTATAACGCGCTGCAAACTAATGACAAAACTGCTGGAAAAAAAAATTTGCGAGTCAATTTGTCATTCCTCTCTAAGTGCTGCCTGGGTCTAATGGACCCAGTGGGACCCATGGTAGGGATGGCCCTGTATAAGACTTTCTGGGCCTATTCACACTGTTGCAATGTGGTACAATGCATGATGCCCCTTGGTGTGATGAGGTGTCATTCAATATACCTTACCAATGCATCTGCTTCGCAACCCACCTCAACTCATTACTGTGCATTGTAGTGCACTGCATTCCAAAAGTGGTGATGTATAATTGTTAGTGTGGTCTGGTGTGTTGTGTTCTCAATGCACTGCAATGTCACATGCTGGGGAAGGGTAAGACCTGTATGTTTTATTAAACTACAGCAGAGAAAAATCAAGTCTGTAGCTCTGTCAGACAGGACTGTGCTGTGTGGCAGAGCTGTATAAATATCAGGAATGGATGGAAAGCAAAACAAATCCTTAAGCAGGTAAAACAGTTTATATTTAGCTTTTTGCCTGGTGTTCAGCTTTAAAGAGGAAGTAAACTTCCATCTTTAAATATTACCTATAGGTAAGCCTATAATAAGTCTTACATATAGGTAGTGTAAATATCTCCTAACTGTGCACCATTTAGGAAATATTTACTGTACATGTAGCCAGTGACATCACTGGTTCATGCACGTGGAAGGAATGGCCAACCTTCCTTCAGAGCCCTGTGCCAAAACCAACGTCATCGCCAGTGTTTACTTTGGCTTCGAATTTTGATTTCGTTTTAGTTATAGTCTTTTGACTAAAATGCCATTTTAGTTTTAGTCCCATTTTAGTCATCTGCAATTTTTTTAGTTTTAGTCATAGTCTTTGACTAAAATGCCATTTTAGTTTCAGTCCCATTTCAGTCATCATATTTTAGTCAAATAAAATCTCCAGTACATTTTAGTGAAATAAAATAATTTTAGTCAACTAAAATCTAATGTGTTTAGCTAAATTGTAATGCATTATTTAAGCATTTCTATAGTGCTCATTATATACTCATTATATACTCCTGGAGTAAAAAAATCTAATATCATGTTATCATTTATGGTATTAAGGTTTGAACAAACTCACAGATACAGATCTAGCCACTTCTGCACAGTGCTCTGGACGGTGGTCTGAGGAGGCCTGTTATGCTGCACAGTGCTCCAGACAGTTGTTTGAGGAGGCCTGTAGTGCTATAGAGTGCACCGGACGGTGGTCTAAAAGAGGCCTGTAATGCTGCAGAGTGCTCTGGACAGGGGTCTGAGGAGGCCTGTAATGCTATAGAGTGCACTGGACGGTGGTCTGAGGAGGCCTGTAATGCTATAGAGTGCACTGGACGGTGGTCTGAGGAGGCCTGTAATGCTATAGAGTGCACTGGATGGTGGTCTGAGGAGGCCTGTAATGCTATAGAGTGCACTGGACGGTGGTCTGAGGAGGCCTGTAATGCTATAGAGTGCACTGGACGGTGGTCCGAGGAGGCCTGTAATGCTATAGAGTGCACTGGACGGTGGTCTGAGGAGGCCTGTAATGCTATAGAGTGCACTGGACGGTGGTCTGAGGAAGCCTGTAATGCTATAGAGTGCACTGGACGGTGGTCTGAGGAGGCTTGTAATGCTATAGAGTGCACTGGACGGTGGTCTGAGGAGGCCTGTAATGCTATAGAGTGCACTGGACGGTGGTCTGAGGAGGCCTGTAGTGCTATAGAGTGCACTGGACGGTGGTCTAAAAGAGGCCTGTAATGCTGCAGAGTGCTCTGGACAGGGGTCTGAGGAGGCCTGTAATGCTATAGAGTGCACTGGACGGTGGTCTGAGGAGGCCTGTAATGCTATAGAGTGCACTGGACGGTGGTCTGAGGAGGCCTGTAATGCTATAGAGTGCACTGGATGGTGGTCTGAGGAGGCCTGTAATGCTATAGAGTGCACTGGACGGTGGTCTGAGGAGGCCTGTAATGCTATAGAGTGCACTGGACGGTGGTCCGAGGAGGCCTGTAATGCTATAGAGTGCACTGGACGGTGGTCTGAGGAGGCCTGTAATGCTATAGAGTGCACTGGACGGTGGTCTGAGGAAGCCTGTAATGCTATAGAGTGCACTGGACGGTGGTCTGAGGAGGCTTGTAATGCTATAGAGTGCACTGGACGGTGGTCTGAGGAGGCCTGTAATGCTATAGAGTGCACTGGACGGTGGTCTGAGGAGGCCTGTAATGCTATAGAGTGCACTGGACGGTGGTCTGAAGAGGCCTGTAATGCTATAGAGTGCACTGGACGGTGGTCTGAAGAGGCCTGTAATGCTATAGAGTGCACTGGACGGTGGTCTGAGGAGGCCTGTAATGCTATAGAGTGCACTGGACGGTGGTCTGAGGAGGCCTGTAATTCTGCAGAGTGCTGGATGTTGGACTCAGGTCTGAGGGATGGCCTGTATTGCACAGTGCTCTGGATGCAGCCATGCCAGTGGTCATTGGTCAGAGGAGGCCTGTAATACTCCACAGTGCTGGATGGTGGTCTCAGGTCTGAGGGATGGCCTGTAATGCACTGTGCCCTGGATGCCACTGCCAGTGGTCAGGGGAGGCCTGTAATAATGCACACACAGTGCTGTGGACAGACAGTTTTCTGGGGGGAGGTTTCAGCCCCGCTGTAATTGTAATGTACACTAGTACTACACACACTCACAGTCTGCTCTCTGCTCTGGACGTGGGCTGTCGTCTCGTGAGTTGGGACTCGGGAGTAGGACAGTCTCGTCGGGACTTGGGAGGCCTGCCTGTAATGCACAGTGCTGCTCTGGTCTCTGGCAGTCATCATGGACGGTGCACACAGTCGCTTCAACTTGCTTGCTTGCTGGGAGTGGAAACAGGCGGAGCGCTGTGATAACCGGAAGTTAGTTCATGAGGGTAAACATCCTTGCCTCACATTTTCGTCCCGTTTTTAAAAAAATAACATTTTTTTATATGAAATTCTCCAAAAAAATGTAAAAATCAAAATGTTTTAACATTTTAGGCCAATTTGTTTTTTGCTACATATTTTTGGTAAAAAAAATCGCAATAAGCGTTTTTGGATTGGTTTGCGCAAAAGTTATTGCGTTTACTAACTACGGGAAAGATTTATGTAATTTTTATTGTTTTTTTTTAACTAGTAATGTCGGCGATCTGCGATTTTTTTTGTGCGACTGCGACATTGTGGCGGACAGATTGGACCCCTGACTGACATTTTTGACACTTTTGGGAGTACCAGTGACATTACTAGAGTAATCAGTGCTATAAATATGCACTGTTACTGTAAAAATGACACTGGCAGGGAAGGGGTTAATTTTATTGGTGATCAGTGGGTTAAATGTATCTCTAGGGGTGTGATTCTAACTGTGAGGGGGCGTGGCTTGTGATTTAACCACAGAGACATACGATCCTATATAGCAGGATTGTATAGTCTCTGCACTTACATCTGGGAGAATGACAGACGGCTGTGTTTACATCAGCCGTCTGCCTTTCTCCCTCTCCTTCGGGAGATTGCGAGTGACCGGCGGACATCGGAGCCCCTGGTCACACACGCAGGGATCACTGCGAACGCCCCCTACGGGCTCCTGGACGAGCGACGCAGCCCTACGTCGGTTTGCCCAGGAGCGGCTGACCGCCGCAGTAAATAGTCGTGCGGCGGTCGGCAAGTGGTTAAGGAAGACATGCAAAGCTCAACCCCCTTGCCAGTGTTTCATTTTTGTAATTTTTGCCAAAATTTTCGTCAGTGGTCTTTTTACAGTGACCAAAAACTAAATGAAAAATGTACAGCACATTTTCGTCCACCGACGTAAACTTTGACAAAAATCAATTTAGTGTTCATCAATGAACGAAAACGAAATGAAAATGTAAGGGAGGGACCTTTACCCACATCAACTTCCAGTTTCCCTGGAGCTCTGTCTGTGTAGAGCCCCTAAGTGCTTCTGCTCCCAGCAAACAAGCAAGCCCGTAGCATGCTTAGCAGTTAGCACTTTGCAGCATTACAGGCCTCCTGAGATGGTCATCCAGAGCAGCACTGTGCATTACAGGTCTCCCGATAGTCCACAGTCCCACTATCAACCATTCAGAGCAGAGCACTGGGATTGTGTACATTACAGGCTTCCCCTCAGACCACCATATAGAGCACTGTGTACATTACAGACCTCCTTAGACCACTGTCTAGTGCACTGTGCAGCATTACAGGCCTCCTCGGACCACTGTCCAGAGCACTGTCTGCCTTACAAGCCTCCTCAGACCTTCCTGAGCACTGTGTGCAAAGCATTACAGGCCTCCTCTCCATGTCCAGATCACTGTGTGCTTTACAAGCCTCTTCAAACCACTGTTCAGAGCACTGTGAATTACAGGCTTCCTTAGACCACCGCCCAGTGCACTGCGCAGCATTACAGACTCCTCAGACCACTTTTCAGAGCCCTGTGAATTAAAGGTCTCCTTAGACCACCGTCCAGTGTACTGTACAGTATTACAGGCTCCTCAGACCACTGTCCAGAGCATTGTGAATTACAGGCCTCCTCAGACCAATGTCCAGAGCACTGTACAGTAACAGGCCTCCTCAGACTGTTGTCCAGAGCATTGTGAATTACAGGCCTCCTCAGACCAATGTCCAGAGCACTGTACAGTAACAGGCCTCCTCAGACTGTTGTCCAGAGCATTGTGAATTACAGGCCTCCTCAGACCAATGTCCAGAGCACTGTACAGTAACAGGCCTCCTCAGACCACTGTCCAGAGCATTGTGAATTACAGGCCTCTTTAGACCAATGTCCAGAGCACTGTACAGTATTACAGGCCTCCTCAGACCACTGTCCAGAGCATTGTGAATTACAGGCCTCCTCAGACTAACATCCAGAGAACTGTACAGTATTACAAGCCTCCTCAGATCACCATCCAGAGCACTGTTCAGCATTACAGGCCTCCTTAGACCGTCCAGAGCACTGTGCATTACAGGCCTCCTCAGACCATCCAGAGCGGCTAAATCTGTATCTGTGAGTATATTACAGGCCTCCTCAGACCAATGTCCAGAGCACTGTACAGTAACAGGCCTCCTCAGACCACTGTCCAGAGCATTGTGAATTACAGGCCTCCACAGACCACCGTCCAGAGCACTGTGCAACATTACAGCCCTCCTCAGACCGTCCAGAACACTGTGCATTACAGGCCGCCTCAGATCACTATCCAGAGCACTTTCCAGAATTACAGGCTCCTCAGATCACCATCCAGAGCACTGTTCAGCATTACAGGCCTCCTTAGACCGTCCAGAGCACTGTGCATTACAGGCCTCCTCAGACCATCCAGAGCGGCTAAATCTGTATCTGTGAGTATATTCAAACCTTAATACCATAAATAATAACATGATATTTTTTTTTACTCCAGAAGTATATAAAGAGTTTGGAATATCGAGAGAAATGCCTTACAATTTAACTAAACCCATTTGATTTTAGTCGACTAAAATTATTCTATTCGGCTAAAATGTTGGACATTTTATTCATCTAAAATGTACTGCAAATGTTAGTCAACTAAATATGACTAAAACTAAAACAATGACAGATGACTAAAAAGGGACTAAAACTAAAATGATGTTTTAGCCAAAAGACTATGACTAAATTTAATTTAAAATTTGATTCCAAATTTAACACAGCTTATTGACCATAACCACATCTGTTCTCAACACAATTAATGAATGGCAAATGCAGGCACCAGCCTATAATCTTGCTTTGCATAGGCTGACATTCTCCCCCAGAAGTGGGCACAGAAATGACTTCCAACTCTTGTGAATAGTAAGGATGAATAAGGTTGAAAACAGTTACAGAAATGAGTTTGGTTTTTTCATAACTACATCCATGGTTCTAATATGTCCAATAACTGACCTATATGGATATATTTAGGTTGGCCACATAGAAGTAATTTTTTACTGTTCCATAACAAAAGATTAGACCCTCAAACAATGTTGTTTTTTTTAGTAGACATAGAGATCAGCTGGATGGCATATATGAAGCACAATTTATTTCTGCTACATCATCTACAAATAATTCCAAGCTAAACTGAAATTCCGTTCCGGCTGATTGAAGTTTTGATATGCTGTAGAACTAGATGTTTTTCACCACATACATGCTTGGATCATTGTGATAGCAGCAAATTGGTTGTATTATTCAACAATTCGACATCATATGTGGTCAAGATTAACTTTTTACTGTTTCATTACCTATTCATTAGGGACCCATTTATATTTTTGTTGTGTGTTTTTGTGTGTTTTGATGTGTTTTTATGTGTGATAACATGCACTGTATTAAGAGGGCCTATTCATTCGAATGGGCTTCCTAATGCACCAAATCACACTATGCGCTATTTTAGTAGACCAGAATAACACAATAGAGCAGTGATGGCGAACCTTGGCACCCCAGATGTTTTGGAACTATATTTCCCATGATGCTCAACTACACTGTAGCATGCATGAGCATCATGGAAAATGTAGTTCCAAAACATCTGGGGTGCCAAGGTTCACCATCACTGCAATAGAGCATTACCATGCGATGTGGTGTGCTGCAATGCAAGTACATTTGGAAAGTTGAGTTGGCACCGCAGAGTATCACCACACTTACCGCAAAGCAACTATGTGAATCCTGTCTTAAAAAACTATCCATATATACTGTCAACAAACCATTCCCTCTCTGTAGCTGAACTGAATCTGTTACATGGGGCACGATCCTGGTGTTGCTGAGCAGAATAATAAAATAGGAGTTGCAACCACGGCTGCTGTTAGAAATCAAGCAGCCCCTCTCCCCCCAAAAAAATCAAAATGATATTTCACTAAAAATACACTAAAATCATTATCAGCGGACACAATAAAATTTTGTGTGTGTGTGTGTGTGTGAATGAGGTCTTGCAGCTCATTCACATAGGTCCTGATGCCTTTACAGTGGGAATCAGGCAGCCAATGTTACGGTATGGGGATGCACCAGTTGTACCAGTTGTACAAACACAGCCACAGGTCCTAGTTTGACAGGTGTGTGAAAGCATGTGTATGGCCCCTGAAAGCCGACAGTGTGCATTTTGGGGCCATTCACCCATACTTGCCTACTTATCGAATTAGGACCTGCTGCTGTGTTCATACAACCATTGTATCCTCATAGAGTAACAGATGGCTCCAGCAAACTGCTCGTTCACATTGTATGGGCCAGAGAACCCCTGTCAATAAGTGCTTATTTTTTAAGGCTTTTTTTAACTTTATTTGTAACAAGTTATTTTAAAATATTTTTTATTTATTTTTTACAATTTTTAAAAATGATTCTACAATTTGTTATAATTGTTTACATTTTTATTTTTTTAAATCATTTTTATTTTTACAATGCTGTTGGGGGGGCTTTGGAGAAATATACATGGTCTAAACAGGTCTCTGACATCTAACCTTTGAGACAGAGAAAGGAATTGAGGACACAGATTCTCTAAATCCTTTCTCTGTAGCCTTAGCTGCACTGAAGATGAATGAACAGGAGACAGAAGCTCCTGTGCATTTATACTGTAAACTGAAGCATAGTAAACTCAGTTTACTATGCTCAGTTATCAATTGACATAGGTGCAATCGGTACTGTTTACTTACCGTGTCCATTCAGAAAAGGAAGGGACCAGTAAATTACATATTTACCAGCCCTTCCCCTGCTCTTTCTCCTGACACCTCCCAGAGTGTACCCGCAGCAGCTGGAGGGAGGGAGGCCCAGACACACAGGGGGGCAAACAAGGGGGAATCAGATGTGGACAGAACAGAAAGGGAGATCGTGTGGAAGGGACAATTACATAAAAATGCCCTGTTCCTGTAAGAGAGAGAAAAATTTCCTTTAGGCTGCTGCAGAGAGCCACACAGGGCATCCTTCTGTAATTGGCTTCTTTCGTACTGATTCCCCTTGCTGTCCGGGCCCCCCCTGTGTGCCCAGACCCCCTACAGGAGGACCAGAGGTACTCCCTTATCTGTGACCCTGGTTACAACAAATATCACCATCTACAGTACGTAATATAATCAAAAGATTCCTAGAATGTGGAGAAATCTCTGTGTGCAAGGGACAAGGCCGAAACCTAATATTGATCTTCGGGCCCTCAGATGGCACTGCATTAAAAACAGGGATGATTCTGTGATGGACATCACTGCATGGGCTCAGGAATACTTCCAAATATCAATGTTACAAGGTAAAGCATGCAAAGTAGAAGGCATATCTCAACATTATTCAGAAACACCGTTGTCTTCTCTGGGCCAAAGCTCATTTAACCACTTGCCGACCGCCCCACGACTATTTACAGCGGCAGTCAGCCCCGTACAGGCAAAGTGACGTAGTACTATGTCCCTAGCTCCCGCCAGGAGCGCGCCCCCGCCGCCGCTGATGACCTGATTGGGTTCAGAACCGATCAGTCATCAGGTCCAGGCCAATGATTTTTGGCCTGGACCTGTTGATCGGTCCTGCCGAATCAGATTCTATGCTGAGTCTGTGTAATGTAAACACAGACTCAGAAAAGACGTGCTCTCCCCTCCCATGATCCTTTTTGGATTCATCGAGAGGAGAGAGCACATCTAACTGTGAGTACTGTACCAAGCACACCCACACACACTTAGATAAGCACATTTCACCCCCGATCGCCCCCCCCCAGTTAACCCCTACACCCCCTGTCACAACACACACTGTATACAGTATATAGCATTTTCCTATATACCCGTATAAGTGTGATTTGTGACCAGGTGTAGCGCTTGCGGCCCTCCCTTTTACACTTAAAATACCCACCACCCAATAAATATTTAACCGCCTGATCCCCCCTGATCACCCCCAGTTAACCCCTTACCCCCTGTCACATTGCACACTAATACAAACGTAATATACTGTTTTTCTGTATTTTGTATTCGAGCGATTGTGACTTGAGTTAGCGCTAGCGACTTAGTTTCTGTCCCAAGTAGGTTTAGGGTCCCCGACACCCCCCAATAAAGATTTAACCTCCTGATCCCCCCCTGATCACCCCTACACCCCCTGTCACAACACACACTGTATACAGTATATAGCATTTTCCTATACACCCTTATAAGTGTGATTTGTGACCAGGTGTAGCGCTTGCGGCCGTTCCTTTTACACTTAAAATACCCGCCACCCCCCCAATAAAGATTTAACCCCCTGATCCCCCCTGATCACCACCAGTTACCCCTTCCCCCCTGTCACATTGCACACTAATACAAACGTATTATACTGTTTTTCTGTATTTTGTATTAGTGCGATTGTGACTTGAGTTAGCGCTAGCGACTTAGTTTCTGTCCCAAGTAGGTTTAGGGTCCCCGACACCCCCCAATAAAGATTTAACCCCCTGATCCCCCCCTGATCACCCCTACACCCCCTGTCACAGCACACACTGTATACAGTATATAGCATTTTCCTATACACCCGTATAAGTGTGATTTGTGACCAGGTGTAGCGCTTGCGGCCGTTCCTTTTACACTTAAAATATCCGCCACCCCCCAATAAAGATTTAACCCCCTGATCCCCCTGATCACCCCCAGTTAACCCCTTCCCCCCTGTCACATTGCACACTAATACAAACGTATTATACTGTTTTTCTGTATTTTGTATTAGTGCGATTGTGACTTGAGTTAACGCTAGCGACTTAGTTTCTGTCCCAAGTAGGTTTAGGGTCCCCGCCACCCCCCAATAAAGATTTAACCCCCTGATCCTCCCCTGATCACCCCTACACCCCCTGTCACAACACACACTGTATACAGTATATAGCATTTTCCTATATACCAGTATAAGTGTGATTTGTGACCAGGTGTAGCGCTTGCGGCCCTCCCTTTTACACTGAAAATACCTGCCACCCCCCCAATAAATATTTAACCACCTGATCCCCCCTGATCACCCCCAGTTAAACCCTTCTCCCCTGTCACATTGCACACTAATACAAACGTAATATACTGTTTTTCTGTATTTTGTATTAGTGTGATTGTGACTTGAGTTAGCGCTAGCGACTTAGTTTATGTCCCAAGTAGGTTTAGGGTCCCCGCCACCCCCCCAATAAAAATTTAACCCCCTGATCCCCCCTGATCACCCCTACACCCCCTGTCACAACACACACTGTATACAGTATATAGCATTTTCTATATACCGTATAAGTGTCACTTGTGACCAGGTTTAGCGCTTGTGGTCATTCCTTTTATCCTTAGGATACCCGCCACCCCCTCCCAATAAAGATTTAACCCCCTGATCCCCCCTGATCACATCCAGTTAATCCCTTCCCCCCTGTCACATTGCACACGAATACACATGTAATATACTGTTTTACTGTATTTTGTATTAGTGTGATTGTGACTTGAAATAGTGCTAGCGAGTTAGTTTCTGTCCCAAGGAGGTTTAGGGTCCCCACCACCCCCCCAATAAAGATTTAACCCCCTGATCCCCCACTGATCACCCCCAGTTAACCCCTTCATTGCCCTGTCACAGTGTCACTTTTATAGTGTACAATTTTTTTACTTAACACTATTATTAGTGACACAGGTGACATTAGCTAGTGTTAGCGTGAGTCTAAGATAGCGCAGATCCCCAGCGCATAATTATAAATAGCCCCTTGATTACCACACACACACACACACACTTCCATTACTAGTATAGTGAACAATATCTGATCTGATCAGAACTATACTAGCGTCCCCATATTTAAGGGTTACCAAAACGCGGTGTTTGCACGATCAGCACTGATTCCTGCCAGCACCTGCGTTTAACCCCTCCGCCCAGCCCACCCCACCCAGGTAAGTGTAGTAATCAATAGATTACTGTCACTTACAAAAAAACACAACACACAAAACCGCTGTGTTAACAGAGTCAGGGCTGATCCCTGCTAGCATGAGCAGTTTTTTTTGGTAGCGCTTGAAATAGTCCTTGACAACCAGGTGCTTTTATTACCTGTTAGTCACACTACTGTACCGGTAAATTTAGCTACTAAAATGTCCAAACGTTGGTACAGTAGTGCAGAGGCTTACAGTATACTGACCATGTCAGATGAGAGCGATGGGGAAGCCTCACTGGCAGAATCAGGGTCAGTATACGAACCTGATGACAGCAGCGGCTCCCTGACAGATAGCTCAGACGACAGATGGGTCCCTGTTAGACCCAGGTGTACCCGACCCTATTCTGGAGTTGTTGAGATGCAGGAATCGCAGGGTGCTCGTATGGAGCAGAGTGTGGTTACTAGTGCCGCTCATCCTTCTGGTGGCCTGGCAAGCGCCAGCGGCCTAGTACACCCTGGACCTAGTACAACCAGCACTGCAGTAACACTTGGTGACGTGGCGAGTCCCATAAGTGCAGTTGAAGCTTGTGCGGTGGCTAGCACGAGTAGTGGCCCGCAGCCACCGCGTATTCGAAAACAGGCCGGTAGAGCCCATAGTGCCCTCCCTGATGCGCTGGCATATCCTAATTGGCAACCCACTGATTCTACAGCGCCAGTACTTCCCCCATTCACCGCCCAACCTGGAATCCACGTGGAGACAGCTGGTTTTACGCCCCTGAACTTTTTTGAACTGTCTTCACGGAAGATCTTTACGGATCTATTGTGGATCAATCAAATTTATATGCACAACAATTTATCGCCACCAACCCAAATTCGCCCCTTGCCAGACCATTTGGCTGGAAACCTATAACGGTTCCCGATTTTAAAATCTTTCTGGGCCTTTCCCTCAACATGGGCGTAACCAAACAGAGTGAATTGCGGCTATATTGGTCCACTAGCCCACTTCACCATATGCGCATGTACTCTGCCTCCATGTCCAGGGCGAGATACGAGCAAATTCTGCGATTTATGCATTTCAGCAACAATGAAATCTGTCATCCTGGGGGAGACCCTGAATATGATCGGCTCCACAAAATGCGGCCCCTCGTAGACCACTTCAATCAGCGGTTTGCAGCCTTGTTTACGCCCGAACAAGTTGTCTGCGTTGACGAGTCCCTGATTAAGTTTACTGGCCGCCTTGCTATGAAACAGTACCTCCCCAGCAAGCGTGCCAAGTACAGGGTCAAACTGTAAAAGCTCTGTGACAGGGCCACAGGCTATACAGTTATTTCCGGGTCTATGAGGGAAAAGATAGCACTGTGGAGCCCCCCAACTGCCCAGACTACATAGGGAGCAGCGGCAAGATAGTTTGGGACTTGGTGTCACCCTTATCCGGAAAGGGGTACCATTTGAACGTGGACAACTTCTACACAAGCGTGCCACTATTTAGTCACCTTCTTAAATTACAAATTAGCGCATGTGGCACCGTGCGACCTAAAAGGCGGGGCTTCCCCCAACGGCTTGTAAATTCCCGTCTTAGTCGGGGGGAGAGAGCCTGCTTGAAAACAGACAAATTGCTTGCAGTGAAGTGGAGGGGTACACGGGATGTTTTCGTTCTGTCCTCCCTTCACGCAGACACGACGATCCAAATTCCTATGGCAACTGGCGTTATGGAGAAACCCCTCTGTGTCCACGACTACAACCTTAATATGGGAGGGGTGGACCTTAACGACCAGCTTTTGGCGCCGTATTTAGTTGCCCGTAAAGCCAGACGCTGGTACAAAAAAGTGTCTGTTTATTTATTCCAATTGGCTATGCTGAAAGCCTTTGTCCTATACAGGGCGTCAGGACAAACTGGATCCTTCCGAGAATACCAAGAAGTGATCATTGAAGCCTACCTGTAACCAGGAGGTATGCATGCCCAACTTCCCCTTCCAGATGCAGTGAGCCGGCTGCATGAGAGACATTTTCCACATGTCCTCCCGCGTACCCCTACCAAAAGACACCCCCGAAGAAGATGTCGTGTCTGTAGCAGGCGCGGATTTAGGCGTGACATCCGCTTTTATTGTCCCAGATGTCCTGACCAACCTGGTCTCTGCATCGGGGAATGTTTCGAGCGCTACCATACACTAGTAGAGTATTAGTGTAGGGTACAGCACGACATAGTGTAGGGCACACAAACACAGGGTCTTGAAAGATGTTCGATGGCTATCGACATTTTGAGAGACCCAAGCTGGAAAATCGCAGTTCACAGAAAAAAAAGTGTTACAAAAAAAAAAAAAAAAATCCAAAAACAGTTGTCGTGTCAGTCATTTTTTTATGTTCTTCTACTCTTCCTTCTATACTTTTACTGTACTTTGTTTGTTTTTCATTCTTTTGTTAACCTGTTTCTCTTGCAGGTACCCGTCAGCTGCCACACTGATTTTATATATTCTGACACAAACAGCGTTTGCGCTCAGCATATATGGATACCTCTGATGGCAGTAGCTGTAATAGGCTGATTTCACCACTGCAGTTAAAATACCTTTAGGTATACGTAGAATATTGTCATGTATACCCACCATTAAAATCAGTGGGTGGCTGTTTGGGTGGTTAATGGTGTGTAATACTACACAATATTCCTGTGGTGATTTCTGTTAGGTTCTCTTTTTTTTCATTCAGCCCACAGGCTGCATGAAAAATAAAAACCTACACTATATGCCAAACAAGGACCAGCAATGTACTGGTACGTTGCTGGACTTTGAGTGGTTATACCAGGATGATGTTTGCAGATTTAGGCATCATCTTGGTATCGTTTTTTACATCCAGCGGTCGGCTTACATGTAAAAGCAATCCTAGCGGATAATTGGCCGATAGACTGCTTTTACATGTAGTGGGAGGGGACTCCCACCCACCTACCGCTGCCTTCCGCCGCCTTCTGTGGTTTTTCTCGGGCTCTCCTGTCCCACCAGTTAACCCGAGAGTGCAGCCAGTGGTTCAGTTATCTAACCATAGAGCTGATTGGAGATGAGAATGGCTCCAATCATCTCTATGGCCTAAGATACCAGAAGCTACGAGCATTTCATGACTTCTGTTTCATCAGAAATAAACAGTGCCATTGGGAAATTGGGAAAGTATTTTATCACACCAATTTTGGTGTGGTCAGATGTGTGAAGGTCAGAGGAGAGATCTAGAGTCTAAAAGACCCCAGTGTTTTAAAAAAGAGTACCTGTCACTACAGATTGCTATCATAGGGGATATTTAAATTCACTGTGATAACAATAAAAATGATTTAAAAAAATGAAAGGAAAGGTGTCAAAATAACATAAAAAAGCAAAAAAAATAAAAAATCAAGCCCCCCTGTCCCCCCGTGCTTGCGCGGGGGGGTTTGTGGTATCTTGACATTTCTGGGCCTCCTAAACCGTTATAGGTAGTGAGAAAATGCAATGAAAAATGTACGCCCTTTGAAATTCTAATGGTGGGGATTGGTTTTCGGGGTCCCGTACACAGCTAGGCTCCCAAAAAATCTCATATATGTGTTATCCCTGTACTCAGGAGAAGCAGCAGAATATATTTTGGGGTGTAATTACACATATACCCATGGCATGTGTGAGCAATATATCATTTCAATGACAACTTTGTGTAAAAAAAAAAAAATTTTTTTTTAGTCATTTTTCAAACACCTGTGACAAAAAAATTAAATATTCTATGAGCTCAACATGCCTCTCAGGACATTCCTTAGGATGTCTACTTTCCAAAAAGTGGTAATTTGGGTGGGGGGGGGGGGGGGGTTGTACTGCCCTGCCATTTTAGCACTTCATGAAATGAGATAGGCAGTCAGAAATTAAAGCTGCGTAATTGAGATTTTTTTTGTCAAAGACATGTAGCTAAATACATTTTGGCCAAAATATGACATAAATTGAGTATATTGGATATTTTTTAAAAGACAAAGTTGAAAATGTCCTTTTTTCTTTACAATTTTTGCTCTTTTTTTTATTAATATCGCAAAAAATAAAAAGCCCAGAAGTTACCACCAAAAGAAAGCTCTGTTTGTGGAAAAAAAAAAGGACGTAAATTTAGTTTGGGTACAGCATTGCATGACCCCGCAATTGTCAGTTAAAGTCACGAAGTGCCAAGTTGAAAAAAAGGGTCAGGAAGGGGGTAAAATCTTCCGGGGCTGAAGTGGTAAAAGGGTCTGTTGCGAAGTGGAAAACCGTTCTATGGTTAGAGGGATCAAAATTTGATGTTCTTTTTGGCAATCATATATGCCACATCCACCAGATTAAAGAGCAGTGGGACCTTCCAGCTTGTTATCAATGTTCAGTTCAAAAGCTTGCATCTCTGATGATATGGGGGCGCATTGTAGGGTAAGGAATAGGCAGCTTGCACATCTGGAAAGCACTATTAATGCTCAAATATACACTATATTACCAAAAGTACTGCCTTTACATGCACATGAACTTTAATGGCATCCTAGTCTTAATCCGTAGGGTTCAATATTAGGTTGGCCCACCCTTTGCAGCTAGAACAACTTCAACTCTTCTGGAAAGTCTGTCCACAAGGTTTAGGAGTGTATCTATGGGAATGTTTGACCATTCTTCCAGAAACGCATTTGTGAGGTCAGGTACTGATGTGGACGAGAAGGCCTGGCTCGCAGTCTCCGCTCTAGTTCATCCCAAATGTGTTCTTTCGGGTTGAGGTCAGGACTTTGTGCAGGCCAGTCAAGTTCTTCCACCCCAAACTCGCTCATCCATGACTTTATGGACCTTGCTTTTATGCTTGCATACTAGCACACTATGAAGAACCTACCTTATGTAGCACTACCCCCTTGAGGACTGCTGGATTTCACACTTACGAGTCCCCCTGGGTTACCAATACTAACTTTAACATTCACAGTCTATCACTTTACTTCTTGGCTCAGTCAATAATCCGTCCAGGGGTATGTAGTTGTTTTGTATTTTATTTTATAAATTAGGGATGGGAGAAGGGAATAGTGGGATACTGCAGATTAACTATTCACAATATAGAGGGCTTCTAACTTTCGGTACAGCCAGGCTGTTAATCCACCTTGCCACTTAGGTGGGTTCAGGGTTAAGTCTCTTTCCAGATGAACTAAATTATCTTCAGGACACTCTCCTAGTATGCTCTTTCTTGACTGCCGACACCCGTCCACTGACTATCCTACTCTTGGGGTGGCCCCCCTCAGGTCAGGCCTCTTGACACGATCCCCTGTACTCATTATACTGTTTTTCTAGGGTCTCCAGTGTCTCCCCCACAGTCAGTTCTCCTGGACCTCTGGGTTCAGATTCGTTCCTCTGGCCCTCAGGGCGACCCCTTGAGGCCACGTGCCACTGCTACAGAGGAGGAGGCAGCCGCCACCCTCCCTCTGGGACTCTGCTCACCAGCCAAAGACCTCGCAGCACATGCGCCCCTTGCTTTTATACAGTATCCCAGAATGCACTGAGGCGACCTGCCCCTGCCAATCACCAGGACTGTACCAAAGCCATGCATCCATTTGTTAGGTTTCCTCCCACTGTCCAACATGGCTCCCTATTGGACCAGTGTAAAACACTCTCTAGACATAATGAATCGCATACTGAGCACAATGAGCAGACCTCACCAATAGATCCTGCTCTTTGGTAAGCAAAGCGCAATATAGATTTACCTGCAGCCCCTCTGGTAAGTAGACAGAGCCAAAAACTATACTCTCTCACTAGCACCTACCTAGGAGGGTGCTACACTTAAAACAAAGCCCTCCAGCGAGACACTGCCCCCGCTGCAGAGACTTCAGTCTTAACCAGGTCTTCCGTCCAGGTTCGTGGGCTGTGGACGCTTGATTGGCTGAGCTGCAATGATGTCACGGTCGCAGCACATAGCTCTGAAGGAATGACATGGGTATGCCGTTCCTTGAGAGAGCATGCACCGGCTGCTGCTCGCTAGAATATCTCCTAAACGGTGCATGTTTAGGAGATATTCATTTTACCTACAGGTACGTTTTTTATAAGCTTACCTGTAGGTAAAAATAAACAACAATAGTTTACTACCACTCTTCAGCATGTACCAATAAATTCAAAATCAGTTTTGAAAGGGTTATATTTTTTTATTAGTGAGTTTCATCATGGCTAAGCAATTTTGATAGAATCCCTTCTGTAGAAACCAGAGCGTAAATTCTCATGTTGCATATTAAAAAGACATATCTAAACTACGCAAATCAATTTTTCTCCCACAGCTGTGCAGTCGCAGTGGTAAGAATAAGGTCTGTGCACACATGAAAGAAAATTCAGAATATTAAAGTGTAACTAAAGGCAAAACTTTTTTATTTTTTTTGAGTAGCGTAGGAGATGGGTATAGCCCCAGTCAGAAGTGACAGAAAATCCTTGCAAAGTGAAGGAATCCCAGTGTGTCACAAGAGTCCCCATAACTAGTGTCCCCATTGGAAGATTACCTCTCTATTAGTGTTTTGATGCCAACCTAAAATTTGGTAATATCTTCTAATTTCAGCAAAGATTAATTGAATGTGTGTGGGGGAAGGTGTAAATCAAAGTCGTGTACAGTTGGAGGGTATCATCCTTGTTTCAAGTATATTGGGAACAGAAAGGGCAAGTAGGACTTTAAATACCCCCCCCCAAAGTACACACAAGCACAAAAGTATATATAAAAATACAAAATATTTTATTAGTTATTTGACAATAAAAAAGTGTTAAAACATACAATATATGAAAAATGAGCTTGCATATTAATTCTACCAAATATAGCCACCATTGAGTTGCATGGTATATGATCGAGATATAGGCTAGAGGTCTATGTGTTTTTGCGGGAGTACTGCTTCTTCGGGACCTCGAGGAACCATAGAGATTGTTTCTTTTCAGCAGCAATATGGCTGTTATCTTGACCTGTTTGTGAAAGTGCGAAGGCAAGGGTACATATGTGGTTTCACTGGCCCATGGGAGAGTGACCAGCCACAGAGAGGGCACCACAGGGAGCATACAACTGCTGTCTAGAAAATCATCAAAGACAAACAATACCACTTCAATCCGTAGTGTCCAGAGTCAGAATGAACAAATGAACCAATGAAATGGGTTGGATAGGGAGAAACGTATTACCTTTACTTATTGACTTTAACCAGCAGCATAAGGAAGTCCACAGGGTATGGTCAATCGAGGCTTGGACAAAATAGAGAGAGTGACTCACCCTAATGGGGGCAAAGACAGGAGGAAAAACTAACAGTTATAATCCCTCTCCACTCTATCCAAAAGTAAAAAAAAGTTTAGTTACAATTTAATTGCACATAGGCATGTGGGAAATCTCTGTTTGACAGTTTGACAGGGCTGATCCTCTCTTAAGCTCACCATACATGGCCTGATTTTCTCTTGTTCAGCGCATAGGTTAAGCGAAAGAAAATCAATTTCCCCATCCACATTAACAGCATAGATGGAGGAAACTCCACTGCCAGGTAATGTATTTAGACTGTAGCTTCCCCTATACAGTGGCACTGCCAAACACTGATAGGATGCAGTCATTTAGCCAATAATTTTCCACCCCACTCAATCAATTATTGAAGGCTAAATTAAAGTGCTAGTAAACAGCAGAATTTAAAAAAAAAAAAAAAAAAACACCTGTAAGACAATTATGAAATACTTACCTTGAAACAAAGCCCTCCAAGCAGGGCTCGGCCCCTTGCGGAGACAGCTGACATCTTCCCCATGGCCTTTCTTCTGGGTTTGCATACTCTGGCGCTGTGAGTGTCCGGAGCTGCAATAATGTCACTCCCACGCAAGCGCGCAGGACCCCTCAGTTTTGACAAGAAGCTCTGATGGTCCAGCACAGTATGCCGGACCTTCAGAGTGCATGCGCCGGTGATGTCAGCGGCTTTATGCAGGGTGAATATATCCTAAACAGTGCATGTTTAGGAGATATTCATTTTACCTACAGGTAAGCCTTATTATAGGCTTACCTGTAGGTAAAAATAACAGAGCAGGCTTTCCTATGGCTGTAACTGCTGTTGAGTCTTGTGGTGCTCATAGAGTCACTCACTGCTTAGATTTTAAGTCATCTACAAACTGAGCAAAAACAAATAGATTTCTTTTGTTCAGCTTGCACCAGGCGATTTTCTTGAATGGAATGGTGCCAGAAAGGCCATGCACTGCATGAATTTTGGCCAAGCTAGCAGGAATTAGAGAAAACTTGAGCGATGTATGGCCAGCTTAAGTCTCAGTAAGGACAGGTAAATTTCTCCCTGCACATCTTTCTCAGGGATATATCTACTCATCCTTGGCTATTATGGTGGATTTACTGGCTGATGTCGGATGCCCCCACAGGCATGAGGTTGCTATTTGTCCAGAAATGGTCATTCTTACATAAACAGGTTTAGTTGGGTGAATAAATAAACATATAAAATCCAAATAGCAGTGGGTATTATATAACAATAAATTGCCAATAGTGCTACTAAATTAATCCAATTCCATAAAAGAGGAAAAGATAAAAAGATAAAAAAGAGAGTCCAGTGTAAAAAAGTGTATAGTCGTGCTGAAAATTAATACTGTAAAGTTCAAACAATCCTAAAGTGATCTGTGTTCCCGAAGAAAAGTGACAAGAGTGTCACAGTGGACAGCCAGCCGTGCACCCCCTTGAGAATGGGTGCTCACCTCAGATCTTTATAAAGAACGCATGGGTTAATAGATCCTAGAGATCATCCATTCCTATCCTTAGGTCTCCTTTTATACACAGTACTGAAATTTGGCTTGTGGTGTCACCCAATGCAGCATATATGGAAATAGAAAAATTTTAACACTTGCCTCCCCATTCGTCCAGTGGGGAGGCAAGTGTTAAATTTTTTCTATTTCCATAAATGCTGCATTGGGTGACACCACAAGCCAAATTTCAGTACTGTGTATAAAAGGAGACCTAAGGATATGGATGGATGATCTCTAGGATCTATTAACCCATGCGTTCTTTATAAAGATCTGAGGTGAGCACCCATTCTCAAGGGGGTGCACGGCTGGCTGTCCACTGTGACACTCTTGTCACTTTTCTTCGGGAGCACAGATCACTTTAGGATTGTTTGAACTTTACATTATTAATTTTCAGCACGACTATACACTTTTTTACACTGGACTCTCTTTTTTATCTTTTTATCTTTTCCTCTTTTATGGAATTGGATTAATTTAGTAGCACTATTGGCACTTTATTGTTATATAATTCTCACTGCTTTTTGGATTTTATATGTTTATATGCACATAGTGCAGTATATATTAACTTGTATATTTGCGCAGCACTGTTTAATTATTCAAATATTTACACTATTATGAGAAGTGGAGTGTCTGCAGCAGATAGTCTATTGATCTAGAAACTCAAGGTTGCTCGCAGGACCTAAATTATTTTTTTTAGGTTTAGTTGGGTCTTTCTTAATAAGGAAGTTAACTAACTACTGTAACCTGAACAACATCTGGCTTGAAAAAATATTTGCAACAGAAATGTAGCTATCTCCCTTGAAAAGAGTTATGTAGCACTGCCCCCTAGAGGACTGCTGGTGATTGACACTTTTGGATTCCCCTGGGTTACCCGTAGCAACTGCATGCAGAATTCTTAGTACTTTACATTCTTGGCTCAGTCAATGATCAGTCTAGGGGTTGATGTTTTTGTTGTTTTTATTTTATATTGAGATGGGAGAAGGGATGAGTGGGATACTCCAACCTTGAACTATTCACAAATTCTGAGGACTTCTAACTTGAGGATGTGGCAAGGCCGCTGTTTCATCCCGCCACTTGAATAAATCTGTGATAAATGTTCCTGTATGTATTTCACTTCAGGGTACTCCCCCAGTACCCCCTTTCTCTATACCGGCTGACACCCGTCCACTGACTAAACTCTCCGGAGTGGTCCTCTTCCTGGGCAGACCCCTGGGCAAGATCCTCTGTACTCAAGATACTGCTTTCCAGATTCTCGCAGTGCCCCAACTCCTCAGTCAGCTCTCCTGGACCTCTGGGTTCAGCTCCACACTGTAGGTTCACCAGGCCGACTGCCTGTGACCATCACCAACTGCTGCAGAAGAGGAGGCAGCCGCCACCCTCCTTCTGGGACTCTGCTTTCTGCCAAAGTCCACTACCTTACGTGCCCCTGGCTTTTTATACCCTGCTCCACAATGCACCGAGACAAACAGTCTGTGCCAATCCCGGGATTTGTATCAAAAGTCTGTGTGTCATTGGCCAGGTCTCCTCCACTGTCCACCATGCCTCCCCATTGGGCACAGCAGGGACACTCCCTCAGACCAAATACATCACACACTGGGCACACTGAGCAGACCTAACTTACAGATCCTGCTCCCGGTAAGCAGAGTGCATTATAGAATTTACCTGCTGCTCCTCTGATAGGCAGACAGAGCCAAAACTACACTCACTCTCTAGCACCTATCTAGGAGGGTGCTACAGACATTTATTGCAAATATTTATATAGCTCCAATTATTTATGTAGCACTCTACATTCACATCAGTTCCTACTCCCAAGTAGCTTACAGAGTTAGGTTCCTGTCTCACCTTCATACACATACCAAGACCAATGGAGATAGTAGCCAATTAACTTACCAGCATCTCTTTGAAGTGTGCATGAAACTGGAGTTCCTGGAGAAAACCCACACATGCATAGTGAGAACATACAAACTCCTTGCACATAGGGGTTTATTTACTGAAGGTAAATAGACTTTGCAATCAGCAGTTACACTCTGCAAGTGCAGTTTCTCCAAAGCTGAGTAAATGGGATAAAGCTTCACTATGCAAAGAATATCCAAACACCTGCAAGGAAGATAAAAAAAAAAACAGCAGTTTTTCTTGCACGTGATTGGATGATGGAAGTCAGCAGAGCTTTACCTCATTTATTAGGCTCTGGAGCAATGGCACTTGCAGAGTGCAACGGCACTTTGAAAAAGGAAAAAAGGCTATTTGCCTTTAGTAAATCAACCCCATAGTATTCTGGCTGATATTCAAACTGAGAACCCCCTTGTTGCAAGGTAGAAGTGGTAACTACTAAGCCACGATGTCAGACCAAAGCTTAAATGTACATTTTTAAGTTTTGGATAGAATAAAAAAGGATTAGAACCTCTGTGAAGTTTTTATTGCTGCCTGTGCCCCAACAGGGGAGCTTTTCCTGTACATTCTATCCTGGTGACAGGGTGATGCAGTTCTAACTCTTCCCCACCCTATCCAAAACTAATAAAAACAGTTTGGGTTGGAGCTGGGCTTTACCACCTTCTGATCTGTCACCATGTCATGAAGGCGTAAAGTACTCTGCTCCTGAAGTGGTTAAAGGTTTCTATCTAGCTCTTAGTGCTGCTGATTCTTGGTAACAAAAGGGCTGTGAGAGAGGTATGGGGAGTGTGAAGTCACTGAGATGACATAGAAGAATTACAGCAATGTCAGGGATATTGAGGTTAATCTTCCCCAGGTGGGGGATACAGAACTGTCACAATTCTACCAGTACAAGAAGATGACATGGTGCTTGTCATATGGCATTCTCCCATCTCTAACTATCCTTCCCTCTGATCCGTAGAAGTGTTTTGGCTGTGTACACATCATATAGACTCATAACAGCTGCAGGCTCTGCCTATATCTTTTATAATAACAGCTTTATTACTGCAAATTGGATAAACACCTAATGACCAGTAAGCAGGGCTATTTTCATCATCCTTTTGATGTCTATAGTATTTTATACAATTTTCCAGGTTGTTTGAATGATTATTTATTTACAGTATCTCACAAAAGTGAGTACACCCCTCACATTTTTGTAAATATTTATGTGACAACACTGAAGAAATTACACTTTGCTACAATGTAAAGTAGTGAGTGTACAGCTTACAGTGTAAATTTGCTGTCCCCTCAAAATAACACACAGCCATTCATGTCTAAACACTGGCAACAAAAGTGAGTACACCCCTAAGCTAAAATGTCCAATTTGGTGCTCAAAGTGTCAATATTTTGTGTGGCCACCATTATTTTCCAGCACTGCCTTAACCCTCTTGGGCATGGAGTTCGCCAGAGCTTCACAGGTTGCCACTGGAGTCCTCTTCCACTCCTCCATGACGACATTACGGAGCTGGTGGATGTTGGAGACCTTGCGCTCCTCCACCTTCAGTTTGAGAATGCCCCACAGATGCTCAATAGGTTTTCGGTTTGGAGACATGCTTGGCCAGTCCATCACCTTCACCCTCAGCTTCTTTAGCAAGGCAGTGGTTGTCTTGGAGGTGGGTTTAGGGTCGTTATCATGTTGGAATACTGCCCTGCCCCCCAGTCTCTAAAGGGAGGGGATCATGCTCTGCTTTAGTAAGTCATAGTAAATGTTGGCATTCATTGTCCCTAAATGAACTGTAGCTCGCCAGTGCTGGCAGCACTCATGCAGCCCCAGACCATGACATTCCCACCACCATGCTTGACTGTAGACAAGACACAATTGTCTTTGTACTCCTCCCCTGGTTGCCGCCACACACGCTTGACACCATCTGAACCAAATACATTTATCTCATCAGACCAGAGGACATGGTTCCAGTAAACCATGTCCTTAGTCTGCTTGTCTTCAGCAAACTGCGGGCTTTCTTGTGCATCCTCTTTAGAAGAGGCTTCCTTCTGGAACTTCAGCCATGCAGACCAATTTGATGCAGTGTGCAGTGTATGGTCTGAGCACTGACAGACTGACCTCCCACCTCTTCAACCTCTGCAGTAATGCTGGCAGCACTCATACGTCTTTTTTCCAAAGAGAACCACGAGGCATGTTCTGAGTGGAACCTGTCCTGTTAAACCGCTGTATGGTAATGGCCACTGTGCTGCAGCTCATTTTCAGGGCCTTGCCATTCTTTTTATAGCCTAGGCCATCTTTATGTGGAGCAACAATTCTTTTTTTCAGATCCTCAGAGAGTTCTTTGCCATGAGGTGCCATGTTGAACCTCCAGTGACCAGTATGAGAAAGTGAGAGCGATAACACCAAATTTAATACACCTGCTCCCCATTCACACCTGAGACCTTGTAATACTAACGAGTCACATGACACCGGGGAGGGAAAATGGCTAATTGGGCCCAATTTGGACATATTCACTTAGGGGTGTACTCACTTATGTTGCCAGCGGTTTAGACATTTTGGCTGTATGTTGAATAATTTTGAGTGGACAGCAAATTTACACTGTTATACAAGCTGTACACTCACTACTTTACATTGTAGCAAAGTGTTGTTTCTTTAGTGTTGTCACATGAAAAGATACAATAAAATATTTACAAAAATTTGAGGGGTGTACTCACTTTTGTGAGATATTATATGTGCACAAAGAGAGCTAAAAAATGAGGCACTGTGAAAGAACATATTCTGATTGCCTTTTATACATATTTAAATCAAATAAACATATGTCTCCATCTAACACACTGTAAGCTCTTGTGGACAGGTGACCTGTGACTGAATGTTGTTGCTATGGATTTAGTTCAGTCCCGGTTTACACTATTGCGATGCGGGAACACTGCAAATCTACTGCGCGTTCCCGCATCGCGTTCGCAGCACAGGCAGTTCACACTGCCATATGCAAATCGCTGGGGGTGTCAATTCAAAGTTAACGACACCCCCAGAACAACTCGCATATCGCAGTGCATTCACAGTTCGCACATGAATCGGATCGCACTGGTGTGAACCACCATGCAATCTGATTCTGCTGCGGACCAAAAAAAGGGTCCTGTGCGTGTTCACTGTGATTGCAGTGCAAATTCAGCCATACAAACTGTATGGCTGAATTTGCACCGCACAGACATCGCATGTTATTTTAGGAGCTGTGCGCGCCGAATCACATGCAATGTCTGTCATCGCAATTGTGTGAACCAGCACTTAATAAGAATTGTACAATTTTCTGCTATTACACAGTATGTAAACAAGACTGTAAGGCCTTGCCTAGGGCAGCAGGGTAAAAGGAGGAGGGAGACCAGGGTAAGCATACAGAACTATAATCCTTTTTTCTAATTTTGTATATATTTTTTATCCTACTATTGGAGCAAATTTTCTGTAGAGTTTGTGTGCAGGAGTAGGTAAAGAGGTTCCCCCAATATTTTTGCCATGTCCCTCCTCCCTAATGGAGGGAGAGCAGAGAGCTTCTGTCTGACAATCACAGCTCCCTGTTTAAAGCGGAGGGGGAGAACTGAGCGATCAGAAGTATTTTATCTCTCAGTTCTCACTGCAGAGCCGACTGGGACAGATTTGTCCATTGGATTGATGCATCCATCTTCATATGTGCATAGATGTGTTGTAGACCTCTGCCATATTTTTAGGACCTGCACATATATGCAGTACATCTGCACACAAGCAAGTGTTTCTGATGCATTAGAACAAAAGGCTTATATCTGGGACCTTGATAGCTCTATTTGCTGTCACCGGGACCTGAAAGTAAAGCTGGCCCTGATGGCAAATGATCTAAGGATAGTTTGCAACAGTCATGCAGAGTAGAGTACTTGGTATTATAACCCAAGTTATAATGCAAAATTGTGCCAATGGGAAGTGCTCATTATTTCTCAAAAACATATTCTTAAAGCGGAGTTCCAGCCTCGTAAACTATTTTTCACTAAAAATACCCCCGGGACAGTCAGGGCTAGTACATTCCATAATGGATAGCCTCTGAACTGTCCCGGGTCGCACTTACCTTTTAGAAGAAATACTTACCTTGAAAATGTATTCTCCATGCAGCGCTGCCATCTCAGGTGTGAGCAGCTGAAGCCAGAGCGTCCTCTTCTGCGTCCTCTTTGGCCCCACAATGCACTGCACCGGCCCCGCTCGTCACTTCCGGGGCAGGCGCGTCATCCCTGCACAGCTTCTGCCCAGAAGCTGTTTAGCTCCTGTAGGGGGCCCGAGCACACAGGGGGGCACCAACAGCACAGGGAATCGGTGTAGTTGGGCGGAGGGGCAGTTACAGAAGGGAGCCCTGTGCCGCTCTCTGCAGCAGCTGAGAGCCAGGTTCTCCCCCTCCTGCCAGCTTTCAGTTGCTGCCGGGAGAGACACAGACACAGGGCATCATTCCTGTAATTTCTTCACCGACACCGATCTCCCTCCCTGCTCTGCCTGCTTCTGATTCCCCCTCTGCTTGTGTGCCCCCTTTCACTGTACCCCCTCCTTCACTGTGTAAAAAGCAAATAAAAAGGGTTAATTCACACAGGTTCTCTGTTATGTTTGTGTCCACTAATAATGATTTTAGTGTATTTTTTGTGAAAATGGGGCCAGCTAGGTAGGCTGTATAGGGCCCCCGTGATTTCTAACAGCAGCCCTGCTGACACTGGCACTGGTGTGGCTAGCGATAGGAACATTGTTAGTGGCTGCACTGGCCTGGTGACACTGGCGCTGGTGCGGCAGCGATCAGGAACACTGTTATTGGCTTACACTGGTCTAGTTACACTGGGACTAGTGTGACTAGCAATCAAGAAGACTGTTTTTCACTTTAACTAGTCTGGTAACACTGGGACTGGTGTGGCAGCAATCAGGAACACTATTGCTGAGTGCAGTGGTCTCGTGACACTGGGACATCAGGAACACTGCTGCTGACCACACTTGTTTGGGTCACTGGCACTAGTGTGGTGGCCATCAGGAACACTGTTGCAGTGACAATGGGACTAGGTGACAATGGGACTAGTGTGACAAAGATCAGGAACACTGGGGTTCACAGCTTCTAACCTTTGGAACACAGCTTCTAACCTCAGCTTGCTCTACTAAACTTTGACATCAAAGTCTGGAAGCTGATTTGTTTCTATGCAGAGCTGCATCTGATTTTGCAGTCTCCAGTTTTAGTGAATCAACCCCACTGTTACTGGCTTACATTGGTCTGGTGATGCTGGGACTCATGTAGATGTGGTGTTGATTAGGACCACTGCTACTGACTCACACTGGTCTGATGACACTGCAACATTTGTAGTAATGATCAGGAACATTGTTTCTAGCTGCACTGGGATTGGTGTGGCAGCAGTAAGGAACACTCGCATTAACTTCCTATTTCAGCTATGCCTTTGCACTTCTTGTTTGCCAGATTATTGTGCTCTCTCGAACCAATGTCTTGCTCTTATCACTCCTGCTGCCATCCACATCTTTGCTACCACTCACTACCAACCTTTGACTTGTTCCTCGACTTTTCTTCCACTTGATTGCAACTTGCAACCTCTTGTTACTGACCTTTGGCTTGTTCCTCGACTATGCTTCTGCTTGATCCCAACCTGCACCATATGCTATAGTTACTGTTCTCCAAGCCTGACTTCTGACCATGACACAATGGGGTTTATTTACTAAAGGCAAATAGACTGCACACTTTTCAAAGTGCAGTTGCACTTTGCAAGAGCAGTTGCTCCTGAGCTTGGTAAATGAACAGGAGCTCTGCTGACTTCCATCATCCAATTACGTGCAAGCAAAAATGCATTTTTTTTTTATTTACCTTGCATGTGATTGGGTATTCTTTGGAAAGTGAAACTTTACTTAATTTAAAAAGTGCTGGAGCAACTACACTTACAGAGTGCCACTGCACTTTGAAAAGTACATAGTCTATTTGCCTTTAGTAAATCAACCCTTATGGCTTGATGACACTCGCCCTGGTGTGGCAGTGATCAGGAACAATGTTGCTGGCTTATAGTGGTCTGGTGACACTGGGACTAGTGTGGTGGTGATTAGGAACACTGTTGCTGGCTTACACTGGTCTAGTGAGACTTGGACTGATGCGGTGGGGATCAGGAAAACTATATCTTTGCTACCACTTGTTACCTACCTTTGACTTGTTCCTCAGCTTGCCTTTGCTTGGTCCCACTTGCAACCACTTGTTACCAGCCTTCTGCTTGTTTTCTGGCTACGCTTCTGATGAAGCCCTAACCTGCTATATCTGCTACTGGTCTGTGGCTTGCTTACCTCCTAACGGGGCAATCCTGAGGACAGCAACCTGGTACTAAAATGCTGAAAAACCCAACTCCACCATCAGGAGTTTTGGTGACTAGTGCTTAGACCCCATACCTCAAGTGAGCCCACTTCATCCGCCAAGGTGACCCGCTTGTATACTTATCCTGCTGGTCAGTGGGAGCCTCTCTACTGTTAAAGCTGCTGACCTCCGAGCCTGACTGTGACACAATGGCTTAATGACACTAGCCCTGGTGTGGTGGCGATCAGGAACAATGTTGTTGGCCTACACTGGTCTGGTGACACTGGGACTGGTGTGGTGGATCAGGACCACTTTTGCTTGCTTACACTGGTCTAGTGAGACCGAGACTGGTGTGGCGGTGTTCAAGAACACTGCTTCTGGCTACACTAGTCTGGTGACACTGTGACTGGTGTGGCATTGATTAGGAACAATGTTGATGGTTTACATTGGTCTAGTGACACTGGAACTGGTGTGGCAGTGATAAAGAACAGTGTTGATGGCTACACTGGTCTGGTGAAAGTATGACTGGTGTAGTTGAAATAAGGGAAGACTGTTGCTGGCTTACACTGGTCTCATGACACTGTACAGGTATGGCCGCGATCAGGAACATTGTTGCTGGCTTACAATGGTTTGATGACACTAGCACTGGTTTAGCAGCGATGAGCAACATTGTTGCTGGCTTACACTGGTCTGGTGATACTGCGACTGGTTTGAACGTGATCAGGAACACTTGTTCCTTGCTTTCACTGGTCTAGTGAAACTGGGATTGGTGTGGGGGTGATCAGAAACACTATTGATGGCTTACACTCACCTGGTGACACTGGGATGGGTGTGACAGCAATCGGAAACACAATTTATTTTGGATTTATGAAGGTTATACCAATGATGATGTCACTGGGTCTAAAATAACATAGGTTATGAAAATAGAAACAATTTACTTAAACATTTCTTTAGCATGTTTATAGGAAGGGAAAGGCAGTGCCATCTTAAGAGCATTTTAGGCCCCCCCGGGCAATGCAGTGCACTGGAGCCCTGCCTACACAATCACCCACGAGAATAAAAATGCAAATTATCGATAAGGTGATATGTATTGGTACAGCAGTGGCAGGCTACTGACAGCTTCCAAGTTGGGGGGCTGGGTCCGGTGATCACACACATGAACGGGAGTCAGACTCGACTGTCCTGTGTGCGCCTGTTAAAGTGGAGATGGACAGGCATTCCTGCAGTTGTTGGCTCCCCCTCCACGACCCAAGTGACCCAATAGCAGTGCAGGGCTGACAGGCGCTTGCCACCTGCTAAGTTCAGCGGCGGAATGCACACAGGAATCGGGACTAATGCTTGGCAGGGGCTGGGTCCCTGGACAGGTGGGGCCCCCCTGGCAAGTGGGGCTCCCGGGCAACTTCCCAGCGTTCCCATTTGGTAATATGGCCCTAGGGAAAGGAGGAAGCAGGGTAGGGAAAGAAAAAACTGATTAATCTTCAACTTTAGTTGAGCATTTGTAGTAAGCCACATCCTAGAAGATGACTAAGTGTGCATCGTACCTATACAAGAATATGCAAAATAACAATGGTTTTCACTGCTAGGAAAATAGGTAAAAATGACAGAGATGCATTGCAAATACAAGATAATATTAAAAGAAAGAACATATAAAGCATTTGATTTTCTCCAAATAAGATTAGGATTTTTGAATAAATGGAGTCTTCTCAGAGATCTGTAATACCCACCAAGCGAACGATAAAGCATGCTGGATATATTGTTGAATACGGCTGTGAGATGTAGGTGCCCAGAAAATAGGTAATTTTTTTTCAGAAGCTTGGGAGGACAATTGAGAGGGCTGACGCTGTGAAGAGTACTTGTAAAGACTGACTAGAAAATAGGAGGTGGGTATAATTGAATCTGTCCCACAACAAACAGGAAAATTAAAAAGATACCAACTTCTTTGTCACCAGAGAAAATCTGGTCAAGTTGTTTGTGAGTCATGAAGCTGCTGTCAAACTGTCTTCTTCATATTCAGATCAAAGTAGCACATCGCTCACTTCGTCAGCCCATATAAAAGCCACACCTTCACAAGTATTACTAGAAACATAGGCCACATCTATATTTACTGGGAGGACTGAGAGACAACACAACACCACAAATCCCTAAAATGAGGCTATCCATACCTCTTGTATATTCTTCTAGGCCACAGTATGATATGATATGACACAGCCTCAATATTATAGTAGAGCCTCTACGTTAGCCTGTGTGTCCATACAGTCACACATAGGCATTCCGAAGACGAGCGTTTACAGGCTGAAAGAAAAAAACCATCAAAAAGGGCATTCAGACAAGGAGCTGAAGAACAGAAAAAATGCTAGAACTGTCTAGCAATTGAGTGTCAATGCATTCCAATGGTCAGAATAAAATAATATTTTGGCTAATGGAATGCATTAAGGCTCAAACGGCAGACACATCTGAATGCATATGCAATATATGGCATTAGGCATTTTTTTTTTGGTTAGTATTTAAAAATACTAGTTGCCTGGTTGTCTCTGGTTTCAGTACAGTAAAGATGTTGCCCCAGAATAATCCTGTAGATCAGGAAAGTCAGAGTATGAAATCCTGATCTTTTTACTAATTCAGAGGCAATGTACTTTAAACATGACTGAAGTTAACTTTTTTTTAGTTTTGGATAGAGTGGAGAAGAAATAGAACACCTGTCAGATTTTAATTTCTGTCCGTGCCTCTTTTAGGGAAAATCACCCTATCTATTTGTCCAGTTTACTATCACCGAGAGAGAAAGTGAAAGAAAAATACCACATTTTGGGTTACCAACAGAACAGGAATATAAAGGAATTCTTCCAAAGGGGACACTAGTTCTGGTGACTCCAGTGACAACTAACAATTCCCTCACCTTACTTCTTGTTTTTGCTATGGGACACAGACTGAAAAAACTGACTGGGGTTATAAGCCACCCTTAACCTATCCAAAATTTTTTTAAAAAGTTTTCCCTTTGGTACTACTTTAACCCTTTCGATGTCAGTCGTTTTTGCATTGTTTGCACACATGATTAAAAATAATTATCCCTGAAGATTACATAAACCCCCAAAACATTATATATTTTTTGAAATCAGAAACCCTAGAGAATAAAATAGTTGTAGTTCTGACCCTACGGGGTCCTCTCCCCCTGAACTCTCCTTTTACTTCTACAATGATAGCTAAATACTCCGGAGTTCTTTGTTTATTCCTTCTATGTTTTCTCCAATTTGATATCACATAGAAGGGCTATAGGGTTGAAGAAGTCAATAGCTAATGGCTGTTGTTTACTTTTATGCTCTCCAGTTTTGACCTCTTGTTATGGTGATTAACGTTAAACACAATGCAGTTATAGAGTGCCTTGCAAAGGTATTCGGCCCCCTTGAACTTTGCGACCATTTGCCACATTTCAGGCTTCAAACATAAAGATATAGAACTGTAATTTTTTTGTGAAGAATCAACAACAAGTGGGACACAATCATGAAGTGGAACGAAATTTATTGGATATTTCAAACTTTGTTAACAAATAAAAAAATGAAAAATTGGGCGTGCAAAATTATTCAGCCACTTTACTTTCAGTGCAGCAAACTCTCTCCAGAAGTTCAGTGAGGATCTCTGAATGATCCAATGTTGACCTAAATGACTAATGATGATAAATAGAATCCACCTGTGTGTAATCAAGTCTCCGTATAAATGCACCTGCACTGTGATAGTCTCAGAGGTCCGTTTAAAGCGCAGAGAGCATCATGAAGAACAAGGAACACACCAGGCAGGTCCGAGATACTGTTGTGGAGAAGTTTAAAGCCGGAATTGGATACAAAAAGATTTCTCAAGCTTTAAGCATCCCAAGGAGCACTGTGCAAGCGATAATATTGAAATGGAAGCAGTATCAGACCACTGCAAATCTACGAAGACCTGGCTGTCCCTCTAAACTTTCAGCTCATACAAGGAGAAGACTGATCAGAGATGCAGCCAAGAGACCCATGATCACTCTAGATGCACTGCAGAGATCTACAGCTGAGGTGGGAGACTCTGTCCATAGGACAACAATCAGTCGTATACTGCACAAATCTGGCCTTTATACAAGAGTGGCTAGAAGAAAGCCATTTCTTAAAGATATCCATAAAAAGTGTTGTTTAAAGTTTGCCACAAGCCACCTGGGAGACACACCAAACATGTGGAAGAAGGTGCTCTGGTCAGATGAAACCAAAATCAAACTTTTTGGCAACAATGCAAAATGTTATGTTTGGCATAAAAGCAACACAGCTCATCACCCTGAACACACCATCCCCACTGTCAAACATGGTGGTGGCAGCATCATGGTTTGGGCCTGCTTTTCTTCAGCAGGGACAGGGAAGATGGTTAAAATTGATGGGAAGATGCAAAAGAGTCTGCAAAAGACCCGAGACTGGGACGGAGATTTGTCTTCCAACAAGACAATGATCCAAAACATAAAGCAAAATCTACAATGGAATGGTTCACAGATAAACATATCCTGGTGTTAGAATGGCCAAGTCAAAGTCAAGACCTGAATCCAATCGAGAATCTGTGGAAAGAACTGAAAACTGCTGTTCACAAACGCTCTCCATCTTACCTCACTAAGCTTGAGCTGTTTTGCAAGGAGGAATGGGCAAAAATTTCAGTCTCTCGATGTGTAAAACTGATAGAGACATACCCTGAGCAACTTACAGCTGTAATCACAGCAAATGGTGGCGCTACAAAGTATTAACTTAAGGGGGCTGAATAATTTTGCACGCCCAATTTTTCCGTTTTTTATTTGTTAACAAAGTTTGAAATATCCAATAAATTTCGTTCCACTTCATGATTGTGTCCCACTTGTTGTTGATTCTTCACAAAAAAAATTACAGTTTTATATCTTTATGTTTGAAGCCTGAAATGTGGCAAAAGGTCGCAAAGTTCAAGGGGGCCGAATACTTTCGCAAGGCACTGTATGTACTATTGCTTTGGATGAGGCCAATCATAGCTACTTGTATTGAAACTATGTTTGTACCTTGTATCTTGTTTGTATTGTTAAAAAAAAAAAACAAATACAAATTTTGTTAAAAAAAAAAAAAAATAGTTGTAGTTCCAACTTTTTATGCCATATGATATTACAGTAAAGGTCTAGGAAACGCAATCATGTCAGTAAAAAATACACTAAAGTTAACTTTAGGGCACAAAAATACAATAAATTACCCAATTTTATGGTAAATATTTTGGACCTGTATGACAGCCAGGAACCTAGCATCTTTAACTTCCTGCCATCCGCGCTACAGCCTTTATACGGCTGCAGCGCGGACTTGAATTTTCGGGAGGCCGTTTTTAAACGGCCTCCCAGAAAGACTCTCCCCGCGCGCTCCCGCGAGCGTGCATCGGGGAGAATCTGTGTCGGCCGTGTCCCTTGGACACAGCCGATCACAGATCGTGGTGAATGGCCAATCACAGCGGCCATTCACCACGTGATCAAGCCGTCCAATGAGAGATGATCTCATATGTAAACATATGAGATCATCTCTCATCGCCGGCGCTCCTTCCTCACACTGCAGGCTCACAGGGGGAGCCTCACAGCGCCGGGGACACACAGCAATGTAATCAGGGCACTGATCACCAGTGCCCTGATTACTAAAGGTAAAAAAATACACAAATTGCCCCCCCCATCAGTGCCCACAGTGCCCGCCATCAGTGCCCCCATCAATGCCCACAATCAGTGCCCATAGTGCTGCCAGTCAGTGCCCATCAGTGCCTGCTCATCTAGGCACTGATGAGCACTGACTGGCAGCACTATGGGCACTGAGTGTGGGCACTGATGGTGCTGCCCATTAGTGATCATCAGTGCTGCCCATCAGTGCTTAGCAGTGCCACCCGTCAGTGTCCATCAGTGCCATCCGCCAGTGCCCATCAGTGCCGCCTATCAGTGCCCATCAGTGCCGCCCGTCAGTGCCGCCCGTCAGTGCCGCCTCTCAGTGCCCAGCAGTGCCACCTCTCAGTGCCCAGCAGTGCCGCCTATCAGTGCTCATCAGTGCCGCCTATCAGTGCCACCTATCAGTGCCGCCTATCAGTGCCGCCTATCAGTGCTCATCAGTGCGGCATATTAGTACCTCCTCATCAGTGCCCATAAGTTCCACCTCATCAGTGCCCATAAGTGCCACCTCATCAGTGCCCATAAGTGCCACCTCATCAGTGCCCATCAGTGCAGCCTATCAGTGCCCATCAGTGCCGCCTCATCAGCGCACATCAGTGAAGGAGAAAAATTTATTTTCAAAATTTACTCGCAGAAAATAAGAAAAACTTTTTTTTTTTTTCAAAATTTTCTGTATTTATTCTTTTTTTTTGTAAAAAATAAAAAACCCAGAGATGATTAAATACCACCAAAAGAAAGCTCTATTTGTGTGAAAAAAATGATAAAAATTTCATATGGGTACAGTGTAGCATGACCCCTATACTTCACTTTTCCACAATCTATTCTCACTTTGCTGCTTGGCTAAATGCTTATCATGTGGTAGTTGTTTTCGTTTTAATTGTTTAGGCTTAATTTTCCTTATTATAACCTGGCAATTCTTTGAATAACACACTTCTTGCCCCTGGGTGACAACACTCACTTCTCAACTGTATCTATGGAGGCTGTAACGGTTGCCAGCCAGGATGGACTTCAAATATGTTTGTATTTATTCATCTTCATGAGACCTCATTCAAACAGGCATAGGTGGCCATACAACATAAAGAAGTCATTTGTTTAGTGGCCAAGAGTGACAGGTGTTTGCATACAGTTCTCTGTACAAATCAAGGACAGGCTGCAATTTTGCATGTGTACAGGGGTGAATGAGAAGCCCTAAATGCAGACAGTTTGCGTCCAGAACCGCTCATTGTATGCATGCAAACGCTCAGATGTGTGGTGGCACAAGTACAAAAACTGCCTGTCATTGATTTGTACATGCGCTGTATGCAAACACCTGTCAATCTCTGCTGCATTAGGAAGTGCCTTATTCACACGTATGTCCCTCTATGCCTGTGTGAATGAGACCGTACACCAGGGATGCCAAACTCAATTTAATTGCGGGCCGCATCAGCATTATGGTTGCCCTCAAAGGTTATATCTGTAGGAATAGATGTCCAGAGCACCCCCCACGCCCCTTTAAACGAGATGTCAAGAACCCCCCCCCCACCATCAGAAGTCAAGAGTGACCCACCTTTCCTTACATCACAATGCAACCCCTTACCTTGTGCTTCTGTCAGGTATAAGATGCGGGTGGATCTGGGAAGAAGTGCAGGGTCTGGAGGAGAACAAGAGGAGGGCAGGAGTCAGCTTCCAGAGTCTGCTGAATGCTGAGACCAGGGGAGGCAAAGGCAAGGTAGTGTTGCGGCTGCACAGAGAGGTGCAGCATCTGTAGGAGGAGTTCTGCTCTCCTCTCTGCTGCGAATTTCTGAGAAAGGGAGGGGTGGGCAAAGACAAGCCTTTCTGCAGCTGCACAGGATCTGGCAAATGAGTTCTGTCCTCTCTGCTGCCGACTACAGAGACGAGGTGGGGGCAGAGACAAGGGGGGTGCCGCAGCTGCAGGAGAGGTGCGAGGGCCACATGAAATGGCATGGGGGGCCGCATTCGGACCGCGGGCCTTGTGTTTGACACCTGTGCCTTACACGGAGGATGATGTGATTTGTAGTTTACAGGACAAAGATAATGTTTTGCTTTCTAATTAGCTCATGGGAAGTAACAAGTAAATTGCATTTTTGCCAAGATCAACAGGCATTGCACTTGTGTAGTGGTACAGGTGACGTGAAAGACAACATTTACAGCATGCAGTTTGTATAAGATCATGACTTTCAATAGTAAAACAAACATACTACTCACACATGGGTTATATGGGTGCTGATCCAGAACAAAATAATACATAGCAGATTATCTGTTAGAGACCATAGCACAGCATAAGGAAAGGTAAACCAAGTCCTTCCAGTCAGCCAATGTACACAAACAATGTACACAAACATCGGGCTTTGACAATGCCACAATGTTTATGTTTATGATAGAATCGGTTTGGGAATTGTGGCCCTAAATAAATACATTAGAGAAAAGTACATATCTTGATGGTACAAATACTACCATGACTTTGAGCCATAGAAAGAAAAGAGATGTGGTTTATGTATCTGTGCCGTGCATTCAAGTGGAAAAAACAAACCAAATGAAGGCAACAATTCAGACTGACGGCTCCAATCTGATAAACATGGTGAGAATATGTTGCGGTATGGAAAGAAGGTTCATTTTGAAGCCATTTTAGGCAACAGAAAATCTAAAACTACACAAGCTACCCATAAAGAAAACAAAGATTTGCCATGAGTCAAGAGTAACTTCAGGCAACAAATGAAATCATGAAATCAGCAAGTGGTCTCCTGAAGACCAACTCTAGGAAACTTGAAAATTCTTCTTTGTAATGAGGCTGTGCCTGTACGCTAGGGGTTAACTGTTTGGGTCTAAGAGACATAGTAATGAAGATTTACATCAAGCAACATATTTAGGGAATGTATATTTTTTTTTATTAAAGGACTTGTCAAATGTTTGGGTGTCTTTATTTATATGCTACTATGCACTCCATACTCATTCACATGTGGGAGGGAGGTATCTGCGCACCCCTTTACTGTTTACTTTACTGTTGAAGGGGGCTTCTAGATTTCTGTTAGCCACCCACCCACAGAGCTCCACAACCACCAGGCAGGGTTGTGAGAAAGAGGCCCTTGTCCTCATCAACATGGAGACAAGGTACTTTGTCAGGGGCATGAGGCCTGGTACGGTTCCGAAGGAAGGCGAAGCACATACTCCACCCCCCCCCCCCCCTCCATTCTACCTAGCCAGGCTGCATGCTCAGATTAAAGGTCTGGTATAGATTTTTAGGGGCACCTCAAACATTTTTTGTGCTTGGAGATCCCCTTTAAAAATCCATACCAGGCCCTTTGGTATTTCCTGGGAGACCTCAAGCAATTTTTGCATTTTTTTGCATGAGGTACCCCGCTATAGTCCATATAGGTACCCCATTAGCCCAGAAAATGGGCATTTTTAATTTGATGGATTCACCTCCCCTCGATTTAAGTAGGGTTTGGGCTTGGCATTCAAACTTGCTCAAACTAAACCCAGAGCAGTTCAGCTCATCCCTAATCCATACCTGAGCTCACAAAGCTCTTTTGGCTGAATGGACATAAATTCCTACGGCCACACGGTCAAAATCTTGTAAAAAAAGCTTGCCCAGAAGATTGTGAGCTGTTATTACTGAAATGGGGAGGCTAATACTATATTAATGGAATTAAAAGGTTTTGAAAGGGGATGTCCAACAAGCTCTTGGCTATACGCAGTATAATAGGCAGCAGTGAGCAGAACCTGCTGCATCAGACATATGAGTCTAGGATAGGATGTAGGTACATAGTTACATATATTTACGTAGTTAGGATAGGATATTTGTGCCTTCTTTTGCATTAATAGTGGTTCACTGACTTGTAGGTCTAGTGCTATCAGTTTTAGATAATTAGTGATAGATGTCGGCTTTCAGTAAGGAGACTGCTAGGTACTTATGAAGAGATGCCTGTATAGTGCATTTACATGAATAGAGAATGGGTGTCAAATTTTCTCTAAAATAGTAAAGTGATAGTAAAGTCGTTTTTTTGGACTTTTACCTACAGGTAAATCTATAATAAGGCTTACCTGTAGGTACATTGAATATCTCCTAAACTTTCGGTGTTTAGGAGATATTCCCACTGGATGCAACCGATAACATCTGAAGAGATCTGAAGAGCTCTATGCCGCAGGCGAGGGCTCCCGTGCACATGCGGAGGAAGGAAGACCAGGGAATTGGGGTGGCCCGTCCATTGAGGGCGCACCCCTATCCATGCATCCAGTCCCCTAATCTACATGCAGGGTGCTGGAAGCATGGATTCCAATAGGGGATTTTTTTTTTTGAAGCACGTGGTTAGAGGCTCCACCAGAAAAGGGTGGACTCGGGGCACAGAGCACTGTGCCCCGAGCCCACCGAATTGTGTGACAATAGTGAATGAATATTCGCTATTGTCACACTGACTCTCCTCCCAGCCAACCAGGAAGAGGGTTGTGAGACCCCCTTTCCTGATTGGCTGAAAAGAGAAGCGATCTTAATGGCCAGTGGCCAGGAAGAGGCAGAAAACACATGGCAGCTGAAGAAGGACAGCGGGGGGGGGGGGGGGGGGGTGTGGGTTGCGCATTGATTTGCCTCCCCACCTGAATTACCGAGCACCAGCCACCACTGTCGGGGAAGATGGAAGCCCTGTCAGCGATGACAGCTTGCTGCTGGAGTGCTTTGTTCTACGTAAGTATTTCATAATGTGCTAGTATGCGACGCATCCCTTCCAGTGCTCCTTGCTGTTAAGACCAGATATAGGTGGGGGAAGTGACAATTTTTTTGTATTGTTGCTATATTGGTAAGGCAACGGCACTGACACCTTTGCTGTCATCGTGCAATGTGCTGGGGGTTCATTGTGACCCTGCCCCTTAAAGGAGGGGTGGGCTCCCTCCAGTCACCTATCCTCCATCTATCCATCAGAATACATGTGCTCCCACTGTGGAGACTCTTTAACTAGTTCTGGACCGGAAGGATTTGCCCCCTTAATGACCAGGCCATTTTTTGCGATTTGGCACTGCGTTACGGAAAAATGTGCAGTTGTGCAACACATTACCCAAATAAAATTGATGTTGTTTTTTTCCCCACAAATAGAGCTTTCTTTTGGTGGTATTTGATCACCTCTGCAATTTTATTTTTTTGCGCTATTAACAAAAAAAGAAAAACGACAATTCTGGAAAAAAAAAAAAAAAAAAACAATATTTTTCCCATTTTGCTATATAACACCCCCCCCCCACCCCCCCCCCCCCGCAAAAAAAAAAAATTTAAATCAAATTTTTTCATAATTTTAGGCCAATTTGTATTCTGCTACATATTTTTTGTAAAAAAAAGAATCGCAATAAGCGTATTTTGATTGGTTTGCGCAAAAGTTATCTCGTTTACAAACTAGGGGAAAGATTTATGTAATTTTTATTGTTTTGTTTTTTTACTAGTAATGGTGGTGATCTGCAATTTTTAGTGGGAACGCGACATTGCGGTGGACAAATCGGACCCCTAACTGATATTTTTTTACACTTTTGGGGGGTTAACACAGTGGGTTAAATGTAAGCCTAGGGGAGTGTTTCTAACTGTATGAGGGATGGGCTTTTGAAATGATCACAGAGACCTGGGATCCCATATAGAAGGATCACAGGCTCTCTGTGATCAATCCAGAGAGAAGAAGAGTTCTTCTCTCTCAGCGGGGAGCGATCGCGAGTGGCCGGCGGCACTCGGAGCCGCCAGCCCCGTGCATCGGAGTCCCCGCTGCCGAGTGGGGGCGGGAGCAAGCCGGCGGCAGCGCGCACTCGCCCCCTGGCAGCAGGCTCGCAACCGACATAGGGCTGCATCGATTCACGCAGGAGGGGCTGTCTGCCGCAGTATAACTGCGGCGAGTGGTCCTAAAGTGGTTAAAGGTAGACTTAGGGTCTGCAGATATCAGGGTGCCTTGCCGGGGCATGCAGCTTACGCATGTATTTGCAGATGTGTGCAACTAAACCCCTGTTTTTAAGGCATACTGTTAGACAGGTTAATTTGGTTGGTTGCAGGCTGGTTGGTAAGTTGTGACTGGAAAACCCTTGGTTTTTTTGACATGCGTTTGCCCTTCCAGTCCTCCTTGCTGTTAAGACCAGTTATAGGTGGGGGAAGTGACCATTTTTTGTATACTAGCACATTATACCATTGCCTTTTCAGGTTTTTTTTTTTTTCTTTCTGCAAGCTGCGGTTTACTACCGCTTTAACACCCTTATTAAATTAGTGAATTGTTTGTTATTTTATTAGTGTACTGTATCTTATTCTATCAGTGTTTCATGTATTTTTATAGCACATTTATGTTATTATTTTAACCATCTGGTAATTAGAATATTGTCAGAAGATTGTTGGACACTGTACCACTAAAATTCCTAATTGAATGTCAGTCTTCTGTATGTTATTATTAATCTCTGCTCTGTTATTTCATTACCTCACTGAGCTATTGTATGACACCATTGTGATTAAGCAGTTATAGTAAAAAGTCAGGGAGGGATCATTTACTAATGGAGCAGACAGAGGCTGTACACTCACTTATTAAAGTGAACATTTACTTAGCCTATTAAAAAAAAAAAGTGATTTTTCTATAAAAAAAACAACTAAACTAAACGCACACTGTCTGCGTTCGGAGCCATTCACCTGCACGCCTGTTCTGTCTCAAGCCTTAAAAAAACAAATGGCTTATTTACAGGTTGGGGTCCTAGCCAATCTGTGTGAATGAGGCCTAACTAAATGAACACTCTTCACTTCTTCAGGAAAACAATTCTCATTGTTGCTGCTGTTTGAATTACTACAGGTATGAAGTCTTATCAAGAAACCTAATTAATAAATAAAGCAAATTAAAAGGTTAATGTGACCTTTTTCCCTTATAAATGATCACTCCACTAGATCAGTAGGAGTTTCCTGGGCTTTCACAAATCAAGCTTCTGTTTTCCAGCTAAGCCCACCACATGGTCCTATGTTCATACCTTTTCCAAGTTCTAACAGGTGGATGTCCAAATTAGTGATCGACCGATATCAGATTTTCGTTGCCAATACCGATATTTTGGCCATTGAATATCGGTATTGGCCGATATTTTTGTACATTTAAAAAAAAATGTATTTTTTTATTTTTACACTTGACAGGTACTGTTGTGGAGGGATCTGGGGGTATAAAAGACCCCAAATCCCTCCTCTGCACTTAAAAGCATTCAAAACAGCCAAGTTTGGCTGTTCTGAATGCTGTCATTTTTTGAATCTTGCGACGAATACCTGGAAGTGATGTCATGACATCACTTCCGGGTTTTTACATGGAGACCCGTTTAGAGCCAAATGTGGCTTTGATCGGGTCTTCTCTTCGGCGGCCATGCAGATAAGACAGAAGACCCAGGCGAGCCGCGGAAGGCGGCAGGAGGGGGGACGTCCCCTCCCGCTCCTTGTAATGACAGCCGAGCAGCTTCTCAGCCGCATCAGTTTTCATTACAAGACAGTCGACCGTCGGCTATGGACGCCGGTACAGGGATGATGCCTTTAGCTGCAGGCATCACTCCGGTAAAAGCACTTTCCCGAAATATCGGCAATATCGGTAACCTCAGGGGCCGATTCCGATATATCGGGGAAAGTGCAGATCGTCCCTCGATATATCGGCATTGCCGATAATCGGTCGATCCCTAGTCCAAATAGGAGGACCTGTTACCTGCCCAATGCTATCACATAGGGGGCTTGTTATCATCCTTGCGATAGAAAAAACATTAAAGTATAACTAAAGGCAAAACTTTTTTCTTAATATTGGATAAAATGCAGAGGGATTAGAACGCTTGTCAGTTTTTATTGCTGTCTATGCCCCACAGATGGTGAAAAAAAATCTGAGAGGGGTTATAACCCTCCCTTGCTCTATCCAAAATGACAAAAAAAGTTTTTACCTATAGTTCTACTTTAAATAAATAGAAAAATTAAAAAAAAAATACAAGTATAAAAAAATAGTAAGTTAAAAATAAGTTACGGGCCCCAATTCATACATGCAGCATAGGCCAAGCATGTATATCTAAACATATAATGCACCACATATGTGGCGTTGGACTGAGAACAATAATTCTAGGGCCATAATTCACAGTTAATGCTATACTAATAACCCATAAGGGCTTTTTGTCATTTCCTGGGACTGCATAATTTTAAGGCTTCACATGTTTGGTATAAATTCACTCAATGCAACCCCATCTGTTGTATTTTACCAAAAAATTGGGTATTATAATATGTTTGTTAGCACTAAAATTCATTTTAGTGAATTTTTCCTGAAAATATGCATTTGATAAAAAAACTGCGCAATTATCGTGCAACATAGAAAAAAAAAAATGTGATAAAATGTTACTACCTTCATTTTATTCTTCAGGGTTTCTGCTTTCAGAAAATGTATACTTTTGGGGGGGGGGGGGGGGGTGAAAAGAATGTTCTAGCAAAACAAATGCTAATTTTAAGATGTGTGCAAGAAATTAAAAACTCCAGGATATCATCATCTCGCCTCCCTCCTCCTCTAACTATCCATCGGAATGAAAAAAAACCTATCCAAATGTCTATTTTACTTACCATGTATCTGCCTTTCTGTGTGTTTCCTGGGTCCTTCTTTGGGTGTCCAAATCACTGTCTGCATGATATGGACACCTCCTATTGTTAGAAATTACACTTCCAGGAAAACTGAGCGAGTGGTCGGTGGACCAGTGCCCAAGTAGATAATGAAAAATGTATTCTGCTACATGTCTTTCATAAAAAAAATCCCAATGAGTGTGAATTATTATTGATTTATTTTTTTAGACTACTAATAGCATTGATTAGCGACTTAAAATGGGACTGTGGCAGGCAATCTGACACTAACAATGCGAAATGTGTGCTGATTTTACTAACATATCTTTTTGTTTCTTATCCCTGAAACAGAAAGATCGTTCCCTCTGTACAGAGGCCTGTATTGATTGTCAACACAGGGCTCTGGGCTGTGATTAGACACAGCCAATCATCAGGTCCTGGCCATAAATAATTGGCCAGAACTTGCTGACAGACTCCTGCTGTTTACAATCACTGGGGGTTGGTGCAAATGCATGCGCTCTAAACCCAGAAGCAGGCAGTGAAATACCAGTACAGTACATAGCATTACATTGGGAGCAGGCGGTCCGAAAGTGGTTAAATGCACAAATAATCTGGTAGGAAAAACTTTTGTTGAAATGAATGGTATGGTGACAGGGTCTCTTTATTGTATTTCCCATCCAAAAGTAATAAAAAAGCCAAAACTTTAGCTACGAATAGAGAGGTGGAAAATCCCCATTTGTTTCTTTTTTTGTTTTTTTTTTTTCAAGCGCTCTGTGTACCACTGGGCAAATTTCCCTTCACTTCTTGTCCTGGAGATGTAACAGTAAATTAAATAAAATGTCTCCAAAGTAAACAGAATTCTCACTTTAATAAATGACACATGAACAGTTGTCCCCATTAGAAGGTTTTCTCTCACTTCTTGCTCTGGTGACCCCAAGTTTTTGGATTTTCCCTTCCTTTTATAACCCTGTGATACCTCAAATACAGGGATTAGTCCCCCCCCAATGCAGACACTGACAGCAATAAAAACTTGACAAAGATTCTAACCTTTTCCTGCTCTATCCCAAACTTAAAAACAAAAAAGTGCATTTGCGTTTTCGGCCCCCTTGAACTTTGCGACCTTTTGCCACATTTCAGGCTTCAAACATAAAGATATAAAACTGTAATTGTTTGTGAAGAATCATCAACAAGTGGGACACAATCATGAAGTGGAACGAAATGTATTGGATATTTCAAACTTTGTTAACAAATAAAAAACTGAAAAATTGGGCGTGCAAAATTATTCAGCCCCTTTACTTTCAGTGCAGCAAACTCTCTCCAGAAGTTCAGTGAGGATTTCTGAATGATCCAATGTTGACCCAAATGACTAATGATGATAAATAGAATCCACCTGTGTGTAAACAAGTCTCCGTATAAATGCACCTGCACTGTGATAGTCTCAGAGGTCCGTTTAAAGCGCAGAGAGCATCATGAAGAACAGGAAACACACCAGGCAGGTCCGAGATACTGTTGTAGAGAAGTTTAAACCAGGATTTGGATACAAAAAGATTTCCCAAGCTTTAACCGCTTGCCGACTGCTCACAGTATATTTACTGCGGCAGTCAGCCCCTCACAGGCAGAGCGACGTAGTACTACGTCGCTAGCCTGTAAGGGCTCTGGGGAGCGAGCGCGTGCCGCCGGAGGCGCGCTCCCGCGCGGTCACGGACCCCCCCGCGCGTGTGTCACTCTGCGATCGTCGGTGGAGAGGGAGAAAGGCAGGCGGCTAATGTTAACAAGCCGCCTGTCATTCTCCCTGGTGTAAAAATAGTGATTTATCAGAATAGAGGTACTCACCGAGGCCGAGATGCCGAGAGCGGTTCGCTGTTGCGACTAAGCGCACTCCGCCCCTCTGGAGGTGATACAGAGGGTGGATGGCACAAAGAGGCACAAGCTACCAGCAGGCAGGGTAGAGCTTGCGTGGAGGTCCTGTAGAGCTGGAGCAGAGACTGATCAGGATCCAGCAGTAAAAGTCCGGAGCAGGCTGAGGGTCAAACACAGGTAAGCAGACAATCCAGGTCACAGGCTGAGGGTCAAGGCACTGGAGATAGGAGACAAGACTTGGTCACAAGCAGAGGGTCAAGGCACAGGAGACTGAAGGTAAATCCGGGTCGCAGGCAGAGGGTCAAACACAGGTAAGCAAAAGCAAAGTCCGTAAAACAAGCCAAGGTCGGGTCCAGGAGAAGAGCAGAGCAGGTCAGGGTCAATCCGGGTCACAGCAGGTAAACGATCACACAGGAAACAGGAACTCAGGTACAGGAAGCTGAAAGACAAACCAGCAATTCCTCTGAGCACTTGCTCAGCTTTTATAGGCAGCCAGGAAGTCATGTGGAAGTCATGTGGTGCTTGTCATGTGATGACCAGTCTGCAGCTGAAGGTTTCTCTGACAGTGCCCCCCCCCGAGGGGCGGCCTCTGGACGCCCAAACTGGACATCAACTCCGGGTGATTCACATGAAAAGCTCGGATCAAGCGAGGGGCGTGTATGTTTCTTGAGGGTTCCCAAGAGTTGTTTTCAGGTGGGTACCCCTTCCACTTGATTAGGTATTGGAGAAGTCTACCCCTCTTCCTGCAGTTCAGTATGGCTTCAACCTCAAATTCATTTTCTCCATCCACCTGGACCGGTGGAGGAGGCGGCTCCTCTCTTCCCGGGAAGGGGCTAGGAATCACTGGTTTTAGTAAGGATGCATGAAAGACAGAATGAATCCTGTAAGAGCTGGGTAAGGCCAATTCAAAGGCCACAGGGTTAACCATCCTCTTGATTTTGAACGGCCCTATGAACTTTGGGCCCAACTTCCGTGAGGGAAAAGGTAATTTGAGGTTAGCTGAAGATAACCAAACTTCCTCACCGACCTTGAAAACCGGGTTCTCCTTCCTTCCCCTGTTGTAGTACTTCTTATAGTCATCCTGGGCCTTTTGCATGGTTTCCTGAATCCTTTGAAAGTTCTGTTGGATGGAGGCTATGCGATCTTGGACAGCAGGAACAGATAATTCAGGGGTAGCGTTTGGAAGGAAAGAAGGGTGAAACCCAAAGTTAGACCAGAAGGGCGTTTGGTTGGTGGCTGAATGAACTGAATTATTATACGCAAACTCCGCGTAGGGTAGCAGAGAGGACCAGTCATCCTGAGAGCCAGAAGAGAAACAGCGGAGATACTGCTCCAGAGTTTGGTTCGTTCTCTCTGTCTGGCCATTGCTTTGAGGATGATATGCAGAGGAGAGACAGACCTTTATTTGTAGTGCTTTACAAAGTTCTTTCCAAAATTTGGAGGTGAACTGAACCCCTCTGTCAGAAACAACACTGTCGGGTACTCCATGTAGCCTTATTATTTCTTTGATAAAAATGTTAGCTGTCTCCAAAGCAGAGGGGGTGCCCACCATGGGCAAGAAGTGTGCCATTTTGGAAAGGCGGTCGACCACAACCAGAATGGAGGTGAAACCTTCCGAGGGAGGAAGATCAACAATGAAGTCCATAGAAACTTCAGCCCATGGGCGTTCTGGAATGGGTAAAGGTCTAAGTAATCCCCAAGATTTGGTGTTAGCCACTTTACTGCGCTGGCAAGAAATACAAGAGAGGACATACTCTTTACAGTCCTGCCTCCAACCAGGCCACCAAAAAGAACGGGCAACCAATTCCAAAGTCTTTTGAGTCCCAAAGTGACCAGCCAGTTTATGGTCGTGAAGCAACTTTAACGTCATGGGTCTAGCCTCCGGTGGGACAAAAATTCTTCCTTGGGACCAGAACAAGTCATCTCGTTTCTCCAAGGAGGATATTTCTGGGTCAGTACAATGGCTGGATGCCAACTTGATGGTGGTCATAAGATCAGTGTCTGTGAGCAGAAGGAAGTTTTGTGGAGATAAGATGGTGCTAGGTTCCGTTGACTGGGGAGATTCAGGGAACATCCGGGAGAGTGCGTCTGCTTTCCCATTCTTGAGGCCAGGTCTATAAGAGATATGAAAGTTGAACCTAGAAAAGAAGAGGGCCCACCGGGCTTGCCTGGGTCTTAAGCGTTTGGCTGTCCTGAGGTATTCTAGGTTTTTATGATCGGTGAAGATCATGATGGAATGGGAAGCACCCTCCAACAGATATCTCCACTCCTCCAGAGCGAACTTGATGGCCAACAGCTCCCGGTCTCCCACATCATAATTCCTTTCCGGGGAACTTAGTTTCCGAGATGCAAAAGCTACAGGATGGAGGAGAGCCTTGGGGCCCTGTCTCTGGGAGAGGATGGCTCCAGTGGCGGTTTCCGAGGCGTCTACCTCCAACACAAATGGCAGGGCTGGATCCGGATGCCGTAGGATTGGTGCAGAGGTGAACAGGGCTTTGAGCTTGGTAAAAGCTTCCTGGGCCTCTTGGGACCACTGAAAACGACTATGTTGGCGGGTTAGTTGGGTGATGGGTGCAACAATGGATGAGAAGCCAACGATAAACCTCCGGTAAAAATTAGCGAATCCGATAAACCGCTGTACCCCCTTTTTGTCTACTGGAGCCGGCCACTCCTGAATTGCCTTGACCTTCTGTGGATCCATTGCGACCCCGTTGGTAGAAATGATAAAGCCTAGGAATTGCACAACAGATTTTTCGAATTCGCATTTCTCTGCTTTAAGGTACAATTTGTGTCTCCTGAGAATTGCAAGGACTGTCTTTACATGAACCCGGTGTAGCTCAATGGTGGCAGAAAAAATAAGAATGTCGTCCAGGTAAACAACTAGGAAATTGTCCAGATATTCTCGAAAGATGTCGTTTACCAGGTGCTGAAATGTGGCCGGGGCGTTACACAACCCAAAGGGCATTACCAAATATTCATAATGTCCAAACCTGGACCTGAAGGCAGTCTTCCATTCGTCTCCAGGCCTGATTCGGATGAGGTTATAGGCACCTCGCAGATCCAACTTGGAGAAGATTCGGGCAGAACGGAAACGCTGAAACAACTCTGGGATAAGTGGAAGAGGATAGCGATTTTTTATCGTTATTTTGTTCAGTTCTCTATAGTCTATGCATGGTCTTAGGGAACCATCTTTCTTTTCCACAAAGAAGATGCCGGCTCCGGCCGGTGAAGATGATGGACGAATGAAACCCTTATCCAAGTTCTCATCAATATACGTTTTAAGAGCCGCTAGTTCAGTCTCCGATAGTGGAAAGATACGGCCAAAGGGTATTTCAGAACCAGGTAGCAAATCAATGGGGCAGTCGTAAGACCGATGAGGTGGTAGGCAATCAGCTTTTTGTTTATCGAAGACATCTCTAAATTCAAGATATACCGGAGGGACGTGCTGGAGATTGTCAGGTGTAGGTGCTACAGTTAAACAGGCGGCTGGAGCTGGAGGAAGGCAATGCTGGGAACAGTAGGGAGAGGAAAAGGAGACTTTCTTCTTGTTCCAATTGATGTCAGGTTCATGTGCCTGTAGCCAGGGGAGCCCCAAAATGATGGGGAACATGGGGGAGAAGATGATGTCAAAGCTTAGAAGCTCCTGGTGGCCGGAGTCCGTGGTGACAAGGATGGGCCTTGTCTGTTGTGTGACAAATCCAGAGCGAGGGAGAGACCCATCAGCCAGGTAGACTTGGAGGCCTTGTTCTTTGGTTTGCAGGGGAATGTGCAGTTTTTGGGCCAGTGAAGTGTCTAGAAAACAACTACAGGCTCCGGAATCAATAATTGCTGGTAGATGAACTTCCTTTTCCATTAGCTGTAAGGAGACAGAGAGGGTGACATAAGTCTGGGATAAACCAGGGTTCTGAAAGTTCATAAAAAACTGCGAGCGTGACTTACTGGGTCTCACGGGGCAAGTACGCAGAAAATGTCCAGTTCCCCCACAGTACAGACAGAGATTGGCCTGTCGCCGTCGTTGTTTCTCTTCAGGGGTAAGAGGAGCACGGACCAATCCAAGCTGCATGGGCTCAGCCTCTGGAGCAGAGGTGACAGGAGTCACTGGAAAGGATGGGTGAACGGGAGAAGGTTTAGGGAGCATCCAACTAGGTCGGGGACCCTGAGAGCGCTCAGAGCGCCGCTCGCGCATGCGCCTGTCTAGCTTGGTAGCGGATTGGATTAAATCCTCCAAAGTGGCAGGGGTTTCAATCCTGGCCAACTCGTCTTTCAAAGCTTCTGACAGCCCCTGGCGGTACTGGTATTTAAGAGCGGGTTCGTTCCACCCTGTGTCAGCTGACCATTTTCGAAATTCAGCAGTGTAGTCCTCCACTGGTCTCTTTCCTTGGGACAGGGAGTGTAGCACGGCTTCTGCAGTAGCGGTGCGTTGGGGGTCATCATATAGTTGAGACATACTTTCAAAGAAAAGGTCCAAAGAGTTCAGAAGAGAGCTCCTCTGTTCCATCAGGCTGTGGGCCCAGGCCTGCGGCTCTTCGGTCAACAGGGAGATGACAAATCCCACCTTAACTACTTCGGATGAAAAAGTCCTGGGCTGAAGGGCTAAGTACAAGGAGCATGCATTTTTGAAGGCCCGGAACTTTTTGCGATCGCCTGAAAAACGCTCCGGTGTGGGAACCCTGGGCTCAGGGGTAGCCATGATCACTGTGGGGCTTGATGCAACTTGAGAAGAGGAGGCTCCGCTGGTGGGCGCAGGGGCTGCGGCTGTTGATGCAGATGACCCTGAAAGTTGCTGGAGACGACCGTCAATCTGGGCATAGCCTTCCTGCAGTTTCTGGACTGCATCAGTGAGGGTTGTGACCTGCTGGCACAGGATCTCAAGAGGAGAACGCGCTCTGTCGGCCTCTGACATGGCTGGTTTGTACTATCAGAATAGAGGTACTCACCGAGGCCGAGATGCCGAGAGCGGTTCGCTGTTGCGACTAAGCGCACTCCGCCCCTCTGGAGGTGATACAGAGGGTGGATGGCACAAAGAGGCACAAGCTACCAGCAGGCAGGGTAGAGCTTGCGTGGAGGTCCTGTAGAGCTGGAGCAGAGACTGATCAGGATCCAGCAGTAAAAGTCCGGAGCAGGCTGAGGGTCAAACACAGGTAAGCAGACAATCCAGGTCACAGGCTGAGGGTCAAGGCACTGGAGATAGGAGACAAGACTTGGTCACAAGCAGAGGGTCAAGGCACAGGAGACTGAAGGTAAATCCGGGTCGCAGGCAGAGGGTCAAACACAGGTAAGCAAAAGCAAAGTCCGTAAAACAAGCCAAGGTCGGGTCCAGGAGAAGAGCAGAGCAGGTCAGGGTCAATCCGGGTCACAGCAGGTAAACGATCACACAGGAAACAGGAACTCAGGTACAGGAAGCTGAAAGACAAACCAGCAATTCCTCTGAGCACTTGCTCAGCTTTTATAGGCAGCCAGGAAGTCATGTGGAAGTCATGTGGTGCTTGTCATGTGATGACCAGTCTGCAGCTGAAGGTTTCTCTGACATGATTATACGGTTCTACTATGTAGAACCGTTGATCACTGTTCCTACACCAGAAACCACAGCCAATCACAGTTAGAATCACGCCCCTAGGGACACACATCACCCCTCCCTCTCAAAAAAAGTTAACCCCTTCACTACCAGTGTATTTTTACAGTAACAGTGCATATGTATAGCACTGATTACTGTAGAAATGTCACTGGTAACCCCAAAAGTGTAAAAAATGTCAGTCAAGGGTCCGATCTGTCCGCCCCAATGTCGCAGTACCACAAAAAAAACTTGCAGATCGCCGCCATTATACATTAAAAAAAAAACAAAAATGACAAAAATCTTTCCCTTTGTTAGTAAACGCGATAACTTTTGCGCAAATTAATCAAAATACGCTTTTTGCGATTTTTTTTTTTACCAAACATATGTAGCATAAAACAAATTGGCCGAAAATGTTAAAACATTTTGATTTTTACATTTTTTTGGGGGGGAATTTCATATAAAAAAATGTGAAAAATATTGTTATTTTTGCAAAATTGTCGCTATTTTTTTGTTTATAGCGCATGATCAAAAAATCGCACAGGTGATCAAATACCACCAAAAGAAAACTCTGTGGGAAAAAAAGGACGTCAAATTTGCTTAGGTACATCGTCGCAAGACTGCGCATTTGTCCGTTAAAGTCACGCAGTGCCGAATCGCAAAATACCCCCTGGTCAGGAAGGGGGTAAAATCTTCCGGGGCTTAAGTGGTTAAACATCCCAAGGAGCACTGTGCAAGCGATAATATTGAAATGGAAGGAGTATCAGACCACTGCAAATCTACGAAGACCTGGCCGTCCCTCTAAACTTTCAGCTCATACAAGGAGAAGACTGATCAGAGATGCAGCCAAGAGGCCCATGATCACTCTGGATGAACTGCAGAGATCTAGAGCTGAGGTGGGAGACTCTGTCCATAGGACAACAATCAGTCGTATACTGCACAAATCTGGCCTTTATGGAAGAGTGGCAAGAAGAAAGCCATTTCTTAAAGATATCCATAAAAAGTGTCGTTTAAAGTTTGCCACAAGCCCCCTGGGAGACACACCAAACATGTGGAAGAAGGTGCTCTGGTCAGATGAAACCAAAATCGAACTTTTTGGCAACAATGCAAAACGTTATGTTTGGCATAAAAGCAACACAGCTCATCACCCTGAACACACCATCCCTACTGTCAAACATGGTGGTGGCAGCATCATGGTTTGGGCCTGCTTTTCTTCAGCAGGGACAGGGAAGATGGTTAAAATTGATGGGAAGATGGATGGAGCCAAATACAGGACCATTCTGGAAGAAAACCTGATTGAGTCTGCAAAAGACCTGAGACTGGGACGGAGATTTATCTTCCAACAAGACAATGATCCAAAACATAAAGCAAAATCTACAATGGAATGGTTCACAAATAAACATATCCAGGTGTTAGCATGGCCAAGTCAAAGTCCAGACCTGAATCCAATCGAGAATCTGTGGAAAGAACTGAAAATTGCTGTTCACAAACGCTCTCCATCCAACCTCACTGAGCTCGAGCTGTTTTGCAAGGAGGAATGGGCAAAAATTTCAATCTCTCGATGTGCAAAACTGATAGAGACATAACCCAAGCGACTTACAGCTGTAATCGCAGCAAAAGGTGGTGCTACAAAGTATTAACTTAAGGGGGCTGAATAATTTTGCACACCCAATTTTTCAGTTTTTTATTTGTTAAAAAAGTTTGAAATATCCAATAAATTTCGTTCCACTTCATGATTGTGTCCCACTTGTTGTTGATTCTTCACAAAAAATTACAGCGGTTAAAGCTTGGGAAATCTTTTTGTATCCAAATCCGGCTTTAAACTTCTCCACAACAGTATCTCGGACCTGCCTGGTGTGTTCTTTGTTCTTCAGGATTCTCTCTGCACTTTAAACGGACCTCTGAGACTATCACAGTGCAGGTGCATTTATACGGAGACTTGATTACACACAGGTGTATTCTATTTATCATCATTAGTCATTTAGGTCAACATTGGACCATTCAGAGATCCTCACTGAACTTCTGGAGAGAGTTTGCTGCACTGAAAGTAAAGGGGCTGAATAATTTTGCACGCCCAATTTTTCAGTTTTTTATTTGTTAACAAAGTTTGAAATATCCAATAAATTCCGTTCCACTTCATGATTGTGTCCCACTTGTTGTTGATTCTTCACAAAAAAATTACAGTTTTATATCTTTATGTTTGAAGCCTGAAATGTGGCAAAAGTTTGAAAAGTTCAAGGGGGCCGAATACTTTTGCAAGGCACTGTACATATAATTCAATAAAAGCTTCGGATGGGGGTCACTTTAACATATTACTTATTGCTGTAATCTCAGCATTGCAGTAACAATGCTCTCCACACCTGAGAAATACATTTCATTGGCTTGACAAAACTACTTACCCTGTCCCCATGCCTTTCCATTCTTCTAATTCAATCAATAAACTCAACTAGTCATTTAGCCATTTGGGCATATTGTGGTTTGGTTATATATCATAAAAAAATGAATTGTTTAGTCATTTGGGTATGTTGAGGTTCCCCCGATTCATCCAATTAATTGAATCACTTATTTAGCCATTTGTGCATCTCTCTAATTCATCCAAAAATGTTTTTTTAGCTGTTTGGGCACATTAAGGTTCCTGTAACTCATCCAATGACCTCAATGAGTCTGGGCATGTAGAGTTATGGGTGCTTCCTGAGCCTTCAGATATTAGTGCTGGAGAATCTGAAACACCATCTATTCAGGGCCAGTTCTTGACTATTTTGCACCCTAGACGAGACCAGTTACTTGCAACCCCCATAATGAGGGGGGAGACGTGTATATGAGGCAGTATGGTTAGATGAGGCACGATAGGGGATGGGTGAGGCAGTATGAGGGGATACGTGAGGCAGTATGGGGAGAGGGGTAGGTGAGGCAGCATGGGGATATGTGGGGCAGTATAGGCGGGTAGGTGAGGCAGTATGGGGGGTGGGTGAGGCAGTATGAAGGATAGGTGAGGTGGTATGTGAGTGGGTGAGGCAGTATGGGGAGAGGGGTAGGTGAGGCAGTATGGGGGTATGTGGGGCAGTATAGGGGGGTAGGTGAGGCAGTATGGGGGTGGGTGAGGCCGTATGAGGGGCAGGTGAGGCAGTATAGGAGTGGGTGAGGCAGTATGAGGGGCAGGTGAGGCAGTATAGGAGTGGGTGAGGCAGTATGAGGGGTAGGGGAGGCAGTATGAAGGGTGGGGGAGGTAATATGAAGGGTGGGTGAGGCAGTATGGGGAGTAGGTAAACATTTTCTCAGGTACCAGCAGCAGGATATTCAGCTCTCCTGAACACACTGTATAATATACACTGTATAATATACTGTATGTATGTGTGTGTATATATATATATATATATATATATATATACACACACACACACACATTTGTTTGCCTTAAGTTTCAGTGCAATAGGTTGTAAGCCTCAGACATGAAATATGAACAAAGCATAACTCTCTATAGTGTGGTTAAGAGCACTAAATGTCATTTCTGTCTGCTGCTTTTTTTCCCCTTGCCATCAGCATGAATCACTTCTGACGAGTTTTCTTGACACTAAAAGAAAAAAGGTGACATGGCAGGGGTTTCCAGCTGATTTACAACCCCAGCTCTGTTCCTGTGTGCTGTGTGAAAGGGGGGGGGGTGTCTCTTCTCTCCAACCAGCTCTCAGAACTCTCCTTACTGAGCTCTGCAGAGTGCAACTTCAGCTCTCCGCCCCCTTTTTTTGACAGCTCAGACAAGCTTTATAAATTCTGGACTTTTAAATTGCTGGAGAAAAGAAAAGTCTGCAGATACAAACAGGTACAACTTATATTGGCCCAGGTTTGCTTCAGCGAGGATTCAGCAAATCTTGTTAAAAACATTTTTGAACCTGAACTTTAAGGTCTATCCTATTGAAGTATATGGAAGGCAAATCTTACATAATTCTGGCCATTTTTAGGGCTAACAGGGAAAATGAGGCATGGGAAGCCAGTTACTACCAGGCACATGTGCCAATGCAAAAAAATAAATGATAAAAAATACAGTACAACAGAGGGAGGCTCTTTTCATTTGGCTTTTAGGATATCATAAAAAAATACACAAATACTTTAAATAAAATATTTTAGTAGCAATAAACCCAAACCTCATGCCTACTAAACAGTATGTTCTAGAGGTAGGAAGGACAAATACGGCTAAATTATATCACTTGCAGACATGGGCGTCCGCAGAACTTTTTTCAGGGGGGGGGGGCATAATTTTAAGGTCACCCATGCTCCACCCCTTCTCAACAATGTCATGAAGGGGAGGGGCTTAGTCATTATACTTATTTTGAGTATATTCCCTTAAAGCATGTTATACAGCACAGTGATTTGCTGTGTATTTTGGCCCTTTCTATCACCTAAAATACCTGGCTGATTCTGCCTGGCTATGTCCTCCCCTCTGTAAACTGACCACGGTATACCATGGCTGCTGAGCCCTGACACCGTGGTCAGTTTACATGCCTTCATCATCCGCAGCCCTCCTGTCCTCCTCTGTCCTCTCTCCCCCCCTCTCTGCCTGTCTGCTCCTGTGTCAGTGCCCACCTCCCCTCCTCTCTTGCTGCTGTAGTTTCATTTAAAGTTTCATGTCCTGTCTACAGTCTGTTTAATAATCCTGTGTGCCCCTGTGTCTGTTTTTTTTATAAAAATAAGCCATTCTTTACAAGTATACAGTGTCACTCGCCGCTCACGTGACCCACCACCTCTCTCCTCCTCTCCTCTTCCTCTCCTCCTCCCCTCCCAACTGACATCAGTGAGGAATCCTTGGCCCCGTCCCGCTGCAGGCAGCTGTCAGCCGGAGAGAGGAGAGAGCCGATGGGTCACGTGAGCGGTGCTCGGCCCTCTGAATACTGGTAAAGAACAGCTTATTTTTTTTAAAACACATACACACAGACACACACGATTATTAAACAGAACAGACAGGATGGTATAAAGTGGCTTAACAACCACTTAAAAGGGGAAGTTGAGATTCAAAGGGGGGGCATTTGCCCCCCCTTGCCCCTACCTGCGGATGCCCATGCTTGCAGATTAACCCTGACTATTGGCTAATAGTAACCATTTTGGTAATTAGTACATGCTGGACTGATGGATACAGCAGATAATCTTACATAAATCACTAAATAGCCAGGTTAGAAATTGTCTGCTGATTACCTGTTATAAGTGCAGAAGTATTTCTGTAATCACTTTCATTGTTTTCTTAGTGCTTAGTGCACAAAATATGCATGTATCAGAGGTACAAAAAACAACGAACAACCAAAGTCATTATTATACAGTGCTGCACTATAACAGGGCTAAGCTGTAGAGTAGCCTAGGCTCCATACCTAAAAAGAGGCTTATCCAATTCAAATTCAAAAACAGAGGTTCATCTATGGTCTTTATAAAGGGACTCGGAGCATATTTCAATAAATTCTTTGGGCGATGATCTTATCTTTTGAATTACTTCAGCATGGGAATACTTTGCACACTGATACTTAAGTAGGATTATTAGTTCAGAGTTTGAAAATTGAAAGCAATTGACAGAATGGGGCCTATGGCCAAATAATGACACCCTCTAGCTCCACCCCGTTTATCACTAGCCAAATTACATGATTATTATTGGAAAAATAAAAAACAGAATGACGTATTGGAGGCATTATGCTGTCTGCTATCTGACTTATATGCACTACCGTTAAAAAGAACCAGTCAAACTTTCTAATAAAATCGAATAAAGTCAGTTATAAGTGAAAAAAAAGAACCAGTCCAGAGTCGGTTTATACAAAAATATTAGTCTTAAAGTTGAACTCTGGGTGCAAAAACTTGAATTTAAATATATTCCAAAGAACAGAAATCCACTATGTGTGCACCAAATGCCTTTACAAACTCAGATATTCCCTTAAAAAAGTAGCAGTGACATCATCACTGGGCTGTACACACAGGGCCGCTGATAAGGCAGTACAACTGGTCCTATTGTACTGGGCACAGACCTCATCAGCTAAACAGGGGGGCCTAGGACAACTTTATTGTTAATTTCTTCCTAAACGATTAAATTAATTTTACTAGACCACACCCCGCTCCTACTTGTTTACCAGGGCTTCAGAGCGTAGGGGGTAAAGTTAGTACTGCTGTTTCGCTGCACCCTAGGGGGGTGGGGGCTGTTAGGAAGGCTGTACAGGGCTCCAAGATTTCCAAAAGCAGCCTCGCGCACATATCTTTTACATTGAACAGAGCTGTGGGAAGGACCCAGCAGGCCCCACCCACTACAGGCTATCTGCAGAAAACTACAGAGGGGGCAGATACAAGACCAGCCATCCTGCACAAGGAGAGAGAGCAACAGTGACTGGTCTTTATTACACAAAGCTTCTGCACAGAGGAAAAGTTTCAGACTGGACATGGTAATTTCATTTTCTTTTCTCAGGTTTCCTGCCAGTAACACACTTACTGTCCCAGAGAGACAACACTCACTCAGTATACTATATCTATGCAGGAGCAGTGTTTGTACTTACACTATATTGCCAAAAGTATTAGGACGCCTGCCTTTACACGCACATGAACTGTAATGGCATCCCAGTCTTAGTCCATAGGGTTTAATATTGAGTTGGCCCACCCTTTGCAGCTATAACAGCTTCAACTCTTCTGGGAAGGCTGTCCACAAGGTTTAGGAGTGTGTCTATGGGAATGTTTGATTATTCCTCCAGAAGTTCATTTGTGAGGTCAGGCACTGATGTGGATAGGAAGGCCTGGCTCGCAGTCTACACTCTAATTCATCCAAAAGGTGTTCTATTGGGTTTAGGTCAGGACTCTGCACAGGCCAGTCAAGTTCCTCCACCCCAAACTAGCTCATCCATGTCTTTATGGACCTTGCTTTATGCACTTGTACACAGTCATGTTGGAACAGGAAGCGGTCATCTCCAAACTGTTCCCACAAAGTTGGGAGCATGAAATAGTCCAAAATGTTTTGGTATGCTGACACCTTAAGAGTTCCCTTCACTGGAACTAAGGGGCCAAGCCCAACCCCTGTAAAACAACCACACACCATAACCCCCCCCCCCCCTCCCCCATATGATTTGGACCAGTGCACAAAGCAAGGTCCATAAAGTCATAGATGAGTGAGATTGGGGTTGAGAAACTTGACTGACTCAACTCAATAGAACACCTTTTGGATGAATTAGAGCGGATACTGTAGGCCAGGCCTTCTCGTCCACATCAGTGCCTGACCTCACAAATGTGCTTCTGGAAGAATAGTCAAACATTCCCATAGACACTCCTAAACCTTGTGGACAGCCTTCCCAGAAGAGTTGAAGCTGTTATAGCTGCAAAGGGTGGGCCAACTCAATATTGAACCCTACGGACTAAGACTGGGATGCAATTATAGTTCATGTTCGTGTAAAGGTAGGCGTTCTTTTGGCAATACACTATACTTTTGGCAATGTAGTGTATAGAACTGATATAACAAAACCCTTTCCATGGCATATTTAACAGAATAAAAGGAACCAAATAATAGAAAGTTCATTGTAAGTGTTTAATTACAGGGATAGAGTAACTTCTGGTTGGCTAAACGTCCAATCAAATCACCATTATCTGTTTATGCTGTTTCCCTCATTTTTGTACCGTGGAATGCTTTTATGAAGAATGCTACAATAAAGGTGATTTTACTGGATGTGCGGCCACCAACCAGAATTTTTTCTATACTATGAAGACTGTGACAGACAGGGCCAGGACCTGTTAGTGTGATAGTGGAGGTGGAGAACAGGAGACCGGCCTGGAGCAGTACTTATCCTTTTCTTTAATTACAGGGGACTGTTAAGTGCAACAGGAGACTGTGGAACAACTACTTCATGCTACAGGTGACCTCTTACTTCAAATGGCCAGGGTCAAGACTTATCCTTAGTCACAGCAAACCTGTTTTGAGAGAAATATGGACACTAAATTTGCTGACATCTCCTTATGGAAATACTAGTTGCCTGTTTTTTTTTTTTTTTGCTGACCCTGTTATTTTTATACTTTAAAGCTGAACTCCGACTATAAACTATTTTTGTGAGCTCTGTCTGCTTATCAGAGGGGCCTGGTTGTTCAGCTAGGCTGTCACGTGTTTCCAGGTGTGTCTGTTGAGCTTGGGGAGTCTCCCCACTGTATCCAATGAGGGCTCTTATTGGACAGTGGAGGAAACCTGACCAATAGCACACCAGGGCTTTTATCTATCCCAGTGCATCCTGGGAGGGGGTATAAGTATGAGGGGAACACATGACAGGATGTCTTTGGCAGGAAGCAGAGTCCCAGGAGGAGGGTGACGGCTGTCTCTCCTCCTGTCATCGTAAGGAAAGGTCCTTGGCAGTCGGCCTAGAGGACGGAAGGTTGAGCTGAGCCACAGAGAAGGATCCAGTGTGCTGTGGACCGAGTGGAGCTGCTGGGCAGAGGTTTCCAGGAACGCAATGTCGTGAGTACTGTAAACTGCCCAGGGGTCTGCCTAGGAGAGGGGACCCCTCCAGAAGGTCAGAGGGATCCAGGAGCCAGCTAACCAGTAGAGAAGGCTTAAAAAGGGGGTGGCTTAAAAAGGGGGTGCCAGAGTCTAAGCCCTGAAGATAAGTGTGTGAAAGAGGGTGCCGGTGCGGGCCCTGAAGTGTACAAGTGTTCAGCAGTGCAGCAGTGATAAAGTAGCTACCTCAGCAAGGAGTGCCTAAGTCCCCATTCACACTAGCGCGACTTGTTAGGCGACTTGGTCGTCTGACAAGTCGCGGTGGGTCGCCTGCCATTGATTAGCACAGGACCCATTCTAATAGGAGCGACACAAGTCACTCCGACTTAGAAAAAGGGTCCTGTACTACTTTGGGGCGACCTGGAGGCGACTTGCATTGACTTCAATGATATGAAATCCGTGCATGTCGCGCCGAGGTCACGGTGCACAGCACAGGTCGCCCCGGCAAGTCGTGTCGCCCCTGTGTGAATGGGCTCTAAGGAAGCTTCAAAAGGACTTTGAGTCACAAGGAGGTGATTAGAAGTCAGTTCAGTGTTAACAGGCAGCAGACCAGCGTTAACCATCGTTAACCGGCGTTGACTGGCATCAAGCCAGCATCAAGTCAGCAGGCATTTTTTCAGTTGTGCCCATTAAATTGTACATAGTTGAGCCAAAGGAGTATCTCACTCACCCCTTCTCCCATCCAAGTTCTTAATAAATATAAAAACCCAAAGATACTGGACTGGTCATTATTTCAGTGCTCACATTTGGAGAAACATGCACAAAGGAACTTTTGTTGCACCCGGTGACCCAGGAGGGACCCATATCCAGCAAAACGGCTGGGAATCCTGCTACATTTACTGTATTTATTTATTTATTTTTTTAAATTTAATGAAATGGCACTTCATTCATTCAGTGTGTTGCAGTGCAGTGACATGTTGTGCCATCCAGTGCACTGCAGAACAATACAGCACGTTTGCATTTTCCCACACAGCGCCATACCTCACTGCACATCACACCACCATTGTGGTGTGAACAAGGCACATAGAAAGCAATTGTTTTTTTATCTAACCTTGTGGTAACTGGTGTTTATTTGTTGCAGTAAAACTGTACTGTGTACAGTCACTGTCCATAGCATGCACAAGCCCTACATCTCTTGCTTTCCTTCAATCTGCACTCACCTGTCAGTGCTCAATATCCGAAACTGAGATATCCAGTTCAGACTGTGGTACCCTGATCAAGGTGGGTCTCTTGCTATATCTCATCCTCCAATCATAAAATGGCTACTAATCTTTTCAAGTGATTCAAGGCGTTCTGTGATTGGTGGCGGGGAGATCATGACATTGACCCTCAAAGTGAGGCAGGGCCGGGATAAGGGGTGGGCAGGAGGGACGGTTGCCCTGGGTGCAGCGGTTTATTGCAGGGATGGGGGGGTGCCTTGGCCCTAACCCTAGGGGAAGGGGGGGCACAGTTTGGCATCCTTGCCCTGGGCGCTGGATGACCTTATCCATCAATAAGTCATGATCTATCTGTCACCAATCACAGAACCCCTTACATTCCTTGAAAATAATAGAAGGGCCTTAACTCTTTCATTCTGGGAAAATTGTGCAAGTCTTTTTCTGACTGGAGGATGGGGTTAAGCGAGAGACCCACTGTTAACAGTGTACAACAGCCAGAAATGGAAATCTTAGTGCCGGACATTCACCGCCAGCAGAAGAGTGCAGGCTGAATGAAAGTAAGAGATTTGATAAATGATGCAGCATCCAGGGATAGGGCACTCTTCATTGGTGCTATATTATTTTTACTGTGCCGATGTACAAAATTAGTTTTCAGCCTGAGTTCATCTTTAAATCAATGACCCAGAACAATATATGGACGGAACGAAAAAAGGATGGATGTACTTCTCATACGATTCAATTTTATTTATTCAGGAGGCATAAAAGCAAGCACAGATGATGTACAAACATATAGCAGGGGAACAAAGGTGACGCGTTTCAAATGACTAGCGTGCTTCGTCAAAACCATACAGATACAACCACTGACACAAATATATATTGCATATCACATGATCACTTAAATGTCGTTAGCTCAATACATGTGTTGCTTTAGTGATTGGATCCACACATTCCGTTGTTTGTTATCCTTAGTGAACACACTAATCCTTACCAATCCTTACCAATTACCAGCAAGTGTGTTACTTAAAAAATTGTATCTGTAAAAACAGAAAATACAAAACAGATACAATTTAAAAATACATGATATAGACAAGATAATAAAAAACAAAAAAAAAAAAAAACAAAACAAAAAAGATATAGCAGATAATCTTATACTTGGGAATATGCATAACACGGATATGGTGACAATGTACCTATACCTCATCCAGTATATTGTAATAAAAAACCATATCTATAATAAATGGTGATGGGAGCCAAATCCATGAATCAGTCATGGAAATGGGTCAAATCCCATTCAAAGTTTAAACCCACTGGTATTTTTGTTCCTAAGAAAAATATCCAAAATACCTCACAGTACCCCAAAATTATCTCCCCCTCTCCTAGGGGTGTTAATTTAAACCTACAGTTTATGGGCATATGGACGGTAAATTTGTTCCTTTTTTGGATGTTGTTATATCATACAAGGAGGGTCGTATCACATCTAACCTTTATAGGAAGCCCCTGTCGGGAAATACCCTTCTCTGTGTGGATTCGGGGCACCCTGCAGTATTCCAGTGGGCCAGTTTTTGAGGTTGCGCAGAATCTGCAGCGAAGCGGGGGATTTCCAACAGGATAAGGAAGAGATGTATGATAGGTTTTGTGCTCGGGAATACAAGCCGAATGTTCTCTGAAGAGCGATGGATATCGCTGAAGGTACTCCTGGAGAAAAATGATTGCATAAGAAGCATCTTAAACCCAGCGTTGAAAACATCCCTATCTATCCCACCGCTTTCAGTATGGAACTTAGAAAAATCAGGTGGATAATAGAACATCATATATACATTCTGTACAATGATGAATGTTATAAAAAGATCCTTTCTAAATGGGGTTGAAACAGTGTCATGACGAGCTCCTTCTTTGGCAAATTCTCTGCCTCCTAATGATCTTGTCTCCCGTACTCGCAGCAGAACATGGCTAGGGTTTATAGGTACGTTTTAATGTGGAGCAAGTCACTGCCCATGTTTTTCACGCTTAATTAAAGGTAGCCAGTTTGTTTCTACTGCGAATTGCAGAACTTTCAAAATCAAGACCTGCAAAATCAAGACATGCAAGGCATGTGCAATATAATATGTTGGTCGCACGACCAGGAGACTTTGTGACCGCCTACATGATCATGTTTTTGACATTGAAAAGGAACATAACACGAACGTAGCGAGACATTTCAATGGGATACATGGTGGAGATACCTCCCTGTTACAGATACAGGGTATAGAGAAGATTACCTCCCCTAGGAGAGGGGGAGATAATTTTAGGGTACTGTGTAAACGTGAGTTATTTTGGATATTTACTTAGGAACAAAAATACCAGTGGGTTTAAACTTTGAATGGGATTTGACCCATATCATATGATTGACTCATGAATTTGGCTCCTATCACCATTTATTATAGATATGGTTTATTAAAATATACTGGATGAGATATAGGTACAATGTCACTATATCACCGTGTTATGCATATTCCCAAGTATAGGATTATCTGCTATATCTTTTTTGTAAAATTTTTTGTTTTTTTCTTATCTTGTCTATATCATGTATTTTGTACCTAATTGTATCTGTTTTCTATATTTCTGTTTTTACAGATACAATTTTTTATGTTTGAGTAACACACTTGCTGTTAATTGGTAAAGACTAGTAAAGATTAGTGTGTTCTCTAAGGCCCCTTTCACGCGGGCTTTCTGATCAGGTCCACCTGTCAGTTTTTAAGGCGGACCTGAACCTCCTCTATGGAGCAGCGGATGTCAGAGGTGATACCCGTTGCTATCCGATCTGATTCTGTCTGTGCAATCCAGACGGATGGAAACCCTATTTTCCATCCGCCTGGAGGATCGGATAGGATTGGATGACAATGGACAGGCGGTCCGTTTTCATTCGATCTCCCATAGAGGAGAGCAGGGATCTGACAGGTCTGTCTCTGCAAAGGAAGCGGAGAGGGAGCTGTCATTCGCCTGCTTAGCGGGGATCGGCGGATCGATCCCCACTTAGTAAAATGGAGTCCGTGGGCTGGAAAGCCCATTTGAAAGGACCCTAAGGATAACAAACAACGGACTGTGTGGATCCAATCAACTGAAGCAATACCTGTATTGAGCTAACGACATTTAAGTGATCATGTGATATGCAATATATATTTGCGTCAGTGGTTGTATCTTTATGATTTTGATGAAGAACACTAGTCATGTGAAATGCTTCACCTTTGTTCCCCTGCTGTATGCTGGTACATCATCTGTGCTTGCTTTTATGTCTCCTGAATAAATGAAATTGCATCGTATGGGAAGTGCAGTCATCCTTTTTTTTTGTTCCGTTCATGTTTTCCTACAGCAGTGACAGGGCGTGCACCCCATTCTAGGAGCTTGTTCATTCACTTCCAGCCCAGCCGACTAACCTGGAGTAGCGGAATTTGTCTCTTACCCAGAACAATATAATTACATGCAAGGAAAAAAAACCCACAGTATTTTTGCTTGCACGTGATTGGATGATGAGAGTCAGCATAACTTCACCTCATTCACTGAGATAAGGAAACATTTTCTTGCAGAGTGCCAATTTTCTTGTTAGGTGTAAAACTTATTTGCCTTTAAGAAATCAACCCCAATGACTCAAAATAACAGCCAGTCAATAAGTATTTTCATAATATAGTAAGTAACGGCAGCCCCCAGCACATGTAAGCCAGCTCATTTGTGATCATTTATTGCTGAATATTCAGAATCTTGCATGTGCACAAATAACATGTACAATTCATTAATGAAGAGCCTGCAATAAAAGAGGACTATTATTAATTATATTTTTGGGCTGTCAAGAAGACTAAAGGTGGCCATTCACTAATAGATTTTTAAACAAACAGGAAAGGAAAAACGCTTATGAAAATTTTAAGTACAGTCAATAACTTGACAAATATCGTTCAAAAATACTTCAAAATTTTATTTGCTTTTAACATTTGATGTTGGAAAGATTGGACTTCTTTATTGTGCTCCTGATTCTTCAAATGTTCTTGTCACCAAAGTAGAAAGATAAACGTCAATTTGACATTCCTAACGATTTGAAAATCGAATGAACATTCTTAAAAATTTTTTTTTAAAATGCCATTCTACTAGTGTATGGGCAAGATTACATGCCATGATTTCTTTTAATGCAAATAAAGGACGCTGATTTTTTTTTTTTTAAATATGTGTTAATCCGTTACCATTATCTGACTATATCTACAAATTCTGTTAGAATTTTTTAATTATGTTATCTTATCTTGTGTTGATGCCAGATGAAGGCTTCTGGTCTAAAATTACAACTCTGAACTCTAAATTAGGGAAAAATCCTTTCTAAACCTTTAAGTATTTTGTTTGCATGGTGGATGAGTTAAACAGTTATAACACTTTACAGACTGCAAAGCATTTCAGGTGGCCATAGGAGACTGATAATGATTAGTGAGTGCTCAGCGTCATGGTAGAAAAACGGGTGCCCTACAACTTGTTACCGTCAGCATCATTGTCCCTTTTGGCAAAGTGGTAAAAGAAGGGGTGCCTCTCCAACTTGTGACTGTCAGCATCATGGTGGAAGATGGCGTGACCCACAACTTGTAAATGTAAGCATCTTGGTAGAAAAAAAGGATGCCCCCAACCTGTGACCGTCATGATCTTGGTAGAAAAAGGGGTGTCCCCACTTTGTGACTGTTAGCATCATGGTAGAAGAAGGGGTGCCCCCAACTTGTGACTGTCAGCATCATGTTAGAAGGAAGGGCGACCCCCAACTTGTTACTGTAATCATCCTTATAAAAAAAAAAGGGGGGCCAACTTGTAGCATCATGGTAAATAAAGGGGTATCCTTGTGAGTGTCAGCATCATGATGGAAGAAGGCGTGCCCCCCCCCCCCCCCCCGCTTGTGACTGTCAGCATCATGGTAGAAATTGGTGTGCCTTCTAACTTGTAACTGTTGCTTTCAGTTTTTATTTATGTCTAAATATTTGTATGAGTGAGTATATTCATTGATATTCCTATTTGTCGGACATCTTCTAGCAATTCATTCGTATTCACAGAAGTTCCCCACAATTCTTTTTTTTTTTTTTTCCCCCACAATTCTTATGTGCAGTAACCCATAACAACCAATCAGAATCCATCTTATAATGACTTTCTGCACTTAAAGTGACACCAAACTCTGGTTTAAAGCAACAATTCTATTTAAGTATATATTCTTACTTCAATAAAGTGCCTTTTGTTGTTGTCAGCCTCTTCAATGTTAGATCATGGGTGCTCAACCGGTGGCCCTCCAGCTGTTGTGGTACTACAAGTCCCATCATGCTTGTAACTGTCAGTCTTGCAATGCCTCATAGGACTTGTAGTTCCACAACAGCTGGAGGGCCACAGGTTAGGCACCCATGTGTTAGGTGGTGGATAGTGGCTATGTATTTAGGAACTTAAAATTGTGGATGGTGGCTATGTATATGGAGGAAAGTAATCACTCTCTGGCTCTCTCATGAAATGAACTAGAGACTTTGGACTATGGGATATGTAGTGTGCACAGGGGTGTTGCTAGGTAGGAAAAAGACCAGGGGCTTGAGCCCCAAGGTAAATTTTATCCCACGACGTCCCTTTTCCGACATCAGAAGGGGACATGAAGATCAGTGCCAGGGAGTTTTGCCCGGATTAAAGGTGAGTGTAACACCAATTAGAGCATTTTGATCCTCTGGACCCCTTTATATTACACAGGCCCCCCCACACCTCTGGATCCCTTTACATTACACATCGCCCCCCCCCCACACCTCTGGACCCGTTTTGCATTACACAACCCCCCACACACACCTCTGGCACTTTTTGCATTACACAGCCCCCCCAAACCTCTGGACTCCTTTTGCATTACACAGCCACCCCCCTCACCTTCTGGACTTCTTTAGCATTACACAGTCCCCCCCCCCAGAGTTGTACAGAGTGCAAGGTTCAGGAATGCGTTACGTATAGAGTGCAAGGTTCAGGAATGCATTACGTACATGTAACCACAGGACTATGGGATATATAGTGTGCATGGAGCAGTACCCATTATGAAATTAACATATACAGCTAATTTCAAACAAACAGAAATGAAGTGGCAAAAGAAAGGTTCAAAAGCCCACGGAGGACATTACAGGGAAGCAGAAAAACAGAAATAATTATATAATAATATATTACAGGACCATTAAAGGGATTGTAAAGATTACATTTTTTTTCTAAAATCTTATCATACTTATCATGATCCTCCTTTTCTGGGGCCCCACTGGCAGACTTGGCTCCTCTTCTTCTCTGAGTGCCCCCATAGCAAGCCACTAGCATGGAGCAGTCAAGCAAGCTCAATTCGGAGTCACACTGTATGCATCTATTGACACACACAGCGCAGCTCAGTCCCACCCCCTGCACACTGCACACAGGATTTGACTGACAGCAGCAGGAGCCAGTGGGTCCCGAGGCTGCCAAGTCTCCTGTGCGAAGAGGGAAAACAGCAGCAGCTGCAGGCATGCACAGCGCAGGATCGAGATTGGGCTCAGGCAAATATTTAAGGGGGCTGGGGGGAGCTGACATGGAAAAGTAATTTACCTTAATGCAGAGAATGGTTGTTTTGAATGGTACCGACTCCCACTTCGGTAGGATCACTCGATGGATCCACCGATAGATCTTCTCCTTCCCTCCCTGCCTTACTATCGGACCCTTCACAGTGAATTTCTGGCTTGGGTGAACATGGCTCTGGATCTTCGGACAGGTAAGTGTCCTTTTTTTTTTTTTAACACTCTTTATCGCTACTCCAGGTGACTAGCCTCTAATGGTCCCTTCACAACTCCTCAAGTCAGGTCCCATCCCTATGGAAGACAAGGATGATCTGGGTGACTGAACTCCAACAATCCACTTTATTCTGTATAAACATTAAAACCAAATGACAGATGAAACAAGTACAGTGGGGGGCAAGCAGGTAGACTCGTTTCGTGCTAAGGTCATCACTTACCCTGGGTAATGATTAAGCGCTGATTTTAGCGCAAACCCCTCTACCTGCTTGTCCCCCACTGTATTTGTTCCATCTGTCATTTGGCTTTAATGTATATAAATTGGATTATCAAAGTGCAGCCGCCCAGATCTCCCTTGTCTTTCACTGTCCTTTTTTAAAATTTGTATTGTGCTTTTTTTTTAATTTGTAGCCCCTGGCTTTTAATTTTTTGTTTGTAAGGTAAAGAACATCTTTAAGTAGTGGATGTGTATGGGCTATTTTTGGAGAATAATAATTGTTTAATGTCACTTTAGGAATAAGCACTATATAAAGAACATATTATGGCTTTAAGTCATTCTGTGATTCAACAATGATTTGCAAGTTAATTTTAGAGGTTTGTGTTTGTCATCTTTTATGCTAAAATCTGTCAAAAACCTTTCCTTTCAAAAATTAAAAATGGCTGCAACTAATACATTATTTATATGGGTTTGTAGAGACGGGGTGGTGGTTTGGAGTTCTGCCCTATTATTCTGAATAAACAATAATATATACTAGGTACTGTGTGCAAAAAAAAAAATATATATATATATATATTTATGTATTTATTTATTTATATTTATATGGGTGTTTATCAGTTTATCATAATTTAAACATTTTACCATTTCTTTCATAGCATCTAGACATAATGTATTATTTTTAGATGCTATGGAAGGGATGGTAATATTTTTCCTCTTAGTCTAGCTGTAAATTTTGTGTCCTCATATTTAGAACAGTAAGGCGTTTACACCAAGGTCAAAAAGGTCAGGCTGCTGCTTAATGTTTGTTTTTATGGCTGATCCGGACAATGTGAAGCTGCCCACTCCGGATCTGCTTTCTAACATTTGGGAGGTCCTCGGAGCTAGTCTTGCTGTTTGCTCAGAGATTTCCCTGTGGTCCTTTTGCAGCTTATAACAAACCTCACAATCTGTAGGAAACCCGACACAGAGGACTTATTGTCACATGTTGCATCAAAGACCCTGTACACTGATGGACTGGCGAGTAAAGAGGATCCTGTAGTTTAGTGGCATTCAAGAAAACACCTTTTGCACAAAAAGAAAAAGTAGTATTTGTATAGCACAATAGTAATAGTTAAGGACCGATTCATACCAGGGGGCATGTTAAGGTGCTTGTTGGTATGCATTGCGCACGTGTGGTGCTTTTTTTTTTTTTTTTGAGCTTTAGCAAACTTGACAGTTTATTTAACTCTATGTGTGGCTACATGTTGCGGTGCATTACAGCCCCCCACAACTCGCTTTGCAAAAGCGCAGCATGTCCTACTTTTATCAGCTCACGCCAATGCAGGACATTGATGTGGACTGAAGCAATAGAGCATAAGACAATTTGCCCAGTCTATGCATTGGGACTGCCCTGGCCAACCCTGCCCAGAGTGCTAACAGGTCTCCTAGGGCAGTGTTTCTCAACTCCGGTCCTCAGGGCACACTAACAGGTCAGGTTTGCAAGAAAACTGAAATAAATCACAGGTGATATAATTTGCTGCTCAGTGATTGCAGTATTCTAGTCTGCATCTTCCCAAGGTAATACTTAAAATCTGGCCTGTTAGTGGGCCCCGAGGACCGGAGTTGAGAAACACTGTCCTAGGGGACCTGCTAACACCAGCAACACCACATGCTGGTCTAAGGACATCCTACTGTAACCTTGTGAAACACAAGGAGATTGAGGTTTGCTAACTTTCCTACCTTCAGTGGAGGCTCTGCCATCTTGTCTTCATACACACAACTGGCCCAAGGCCCTACAACAAGAATCCATAACCCTGTCCCCAATAATGAATGTCAAGCCAGATCTTGGCTTTCTAACAATTTACTGTATTGTGAATGTCATAACACATCCCAGCTTCAGGGAACATCTTCCAGATAAAAAAAACTACTAAAGAAAGAACAAAGAGATGAGATGCACACTCAAATATAAAAAACTTGATTATCAAAAACATGGATACCAATATAACCAACCCCCCCGCCCCCATTATAATTTGAACAGACAATTGTCTAAAAATTCTCCTGTGAGACTAATCCATTAGTAATACCATGGGGCATGTATCTAGGAGGGAATACATATTTATTTCAAGCCTCCATCTTCCAGATTCATGGTAAACTGGACACTGGACACCCATTTTGTACAGAACAAATTGGCAGATATGTGGACTAATCTGCACACTAAGCAATTCCTTTGCTATGAGGGTAAAGCACAATAAATGCATGAATCCATGCGATAACCCAAAGTAGAAAGTGAAGCTCACTTTCTGTTTGTCATGGCAAAAAAAGCTATTTAAAGCGGTAGCCTGGTATCCTGTTAAAAAAAAAAATTAAAAGTCAGCATCTACAAAAACTGTAGCTGCTGACTTTTAAAAAGCAACCGCCTGTCCCAACTATCAAGCGGTGTGCTCACCCCAGCCAGTTGCAGCTGCTGTCTTCTTTCCTGGGCACCGGTATCTTAACTGGGGGCACCTGGCTGTGACAGCTTGGTGCCCACTATGCAAACAGAGCTACGCATTGTGAATGGTCCTGAAGTCTTCTGGGACCTGCCACCTGCCCCAGAAGACTGTGGGGGGGAGGTAGGGAGGAGAAGTTCTGCTGCTGATCGACTAGGGGGGCAGTCACAGTGGAATTGGGAGTGGGTACTTGTCAAAATTGGCTACCCGCTCCTCAAATGTGCCAATTCTTTAAAAGGAGCGGGGGACGAGTCCTTAGAGCGGAACTTCCACTTTTCAGGGGAGCTCCGCTTCAACTAGATGTACTGTATCTTGTTTGTCACCCGGAAAGCATCTTGTTTGTAACTCCAGCATTGTATTTATGAGGAAAGCATTTCATCTCAATATGTAGTTATGCTTGTACTGCAGTTTTTTTACCAGCAAAGTCATTAAGGAGAAAATGCACCTGTTTCACTTAAACAAGGATTTAACAGGTAGCAACATGCCACCCAGAAGATATGTAGCCAGGATCATGCCACATACAGTACATGGACCAACTGGGATTGAACAATCAATCTTTCTTCATCCATATTCTACTAGATGACCACCAGTTTATATAAATAGATGCAAGTTACAGTGCGGCATAGGGTTAATTCCACTACTGAGTATATGCAGATTTATAATCAATTTATAACCGCCTAAAGGAGGGTAAAATAGATAGCACCATAGCCCGCAGGAGAAATGCTTTCAAGGTCATTCCACATAATCTTGCTCATTCCAATTTCTAATAGATGATTACCAGTTAGGTAGGAAGGTGTAAGCTACGGTACAGCTTAGTAGGTGCAGATATATTATCAGTGTAGACAAAGTATGTCCTCCCTCCACATAAATGCACCAATTACCAGACCATGTAAGATCACAAATATTTCTCCTTAAATCAAGTGGTGCCTGTGCTTTCAAATCTTTCTAGCATATATGATCATGCTCCCACCGGTAAATACATATTAAAGTATTGCTAAGTGGTTCAATGGACATACACATGGTGGGGTTCAATCCAACATATGCAGACAAGAAATGAATGTGAAAGCATACAATAATACTTATACTCCCATGTTAATGAATGGCGCTGCATGGTCACGAATCTTCCTAACAAAGAGAGACAGTAGAATCCTAACAAAGAGTAACATGCCATGCAGATACAGTCCTGGGAGGGGAGCTACATCAACATGTTTCGTACCAATCAGGAACTAGCACACCTTACATAGTTACATAGTTAGTGAAGTTGAAAAAAGACATCAGTCCATCCAGTTCAACCTATGATGTGTGTGTTTGCTGTTAACCGTACATTGTATACCCCTGTATGTTGTGGTCTTTAAGGTGCCCATCTAATAGTTTTTTGAAACTATCGATGCTCCCTGCTGATACGAATGTTTGCAGAAGAGAATTCCACATCCTTACTGCTCTGACAGTAAAGAACCCCCTACGTACTTTAAGGTTAAACCTCCTTTCCTCTAGTTTTAGTGAGTGGCCACGTGTCTTATTGTATTCCCTTTCTCTGAATAGTTTGTTCCTTATGCTAGGGTCGCCAGTACAGTATTTGTACATTGATATCATATCCCCCCTTAATCGTTTCTTCTCCAGAGAGAATAAGTTCAGTGCTTGTAGTCTTTCCTCATAGCTGATGCCCTCCATTCCCCTAATTATTTTTGTTGCCCTTCTCTGGACTCTTTCCAGTTCCAGCACATCCTTCCTGAGGACCGATGCCCAGAACTGGACAGCATACTCCAGATGTGGCCGGACCAGAGTCTTGTAGAGAGGGAGAATAATCTCTTTATTTCTGGAGTGAATACCCTTTTTTATACATCCCAGTATTCTGTTGGCTTTGCTTGCAGCGGCTTGGCATTGCATACCACTGCCAAGCCCATTGTCTACCAGTACCCCCGGGTCCTTTTCCATCTTCGATTCACCCAGATTCCCCCCCCCCCCCCCCCCTAGTGAGTAGCTTGCTTTCTGGTTTCTGGCACCCAAGTGCATTACTTTACATTTTTCAACATTAAACCTCATCTGCCATGTAGTTGCCCACCCCATTATTTTGTTCAGGACCGCTTGTAAGGTTTCCACACCCTGCATAGAAGATATTGGCATGCTTAGTTTAGTATCATCCGCAAATACTGAGATTGTACTAAATATCCCCTCCTCTAGATCATTTATGAATAAATTAAACAGGATTCAACCCAGGACAGAACCCTGGGGGACCCCACTTTCCACACCCGCCCAATCCGATTAATCACCACCCTTTGCACTCTCCCCTGGAGCCAGTTCTCTATCCAGGTACTCACCTTATGGTCCATACCTACCTTCCTTAGTTTGAACAGTAAGCGTTTGTGTCAAAGGCCTTTGCAAAGTCCAGATACACCACATCCACAGGCTTTCCTTTATCTAGGTTGCAGCTCACTTCATCATAGAAGGTTAATAGATTGGTTTGGCAAGAACGATTTTTCATGAATCCATGCTGATTACTACTAATAATACCATTTTCCTTACTAAAGTCTTGTATGTGGTCCCTTAACATCCCCTCCAAAATCTTGTAGACTACTGATGTTAGGCTGACCGGCCTATAGTTACCCGGGATGTATCTCGGCCCTTTTTTAAATATTGGTACCACGTTGGTTTTTTTCCAATCAGCTGGCACCATACCCATCTGTAAACTATCCTTAAAAATCATGAATAATGGTCTGGCAATCACCTGGCTGAGCTCTTTATGAACCCTCGGGTGCAAGCCATCCAGTCCCGGTGATTTATTTATGTTAAGTTTCTCTAGTTTAGTTCTAAGTCTATCTTCTGTTAGCCATGGCGGTACTTCCTGAGGTGTGTTGTTTAGTTTGGCCCTACAAGCTGGGTTAGTGTAGCCCCCCTAATTATTTTGTGAAGACTGAAGAGAAGAAATTATTTAACACTACCGCCTTTTCCCTGTCCTCTGTGGCCAAATCTCCCTTGTCGTCTTTTATGGGGCCAATGTGTTCTGGCCTCACTTTCTTACTATTTATATACTTAAAGAATTCCTTGGGGTTTTTTTTTTACTCTCTTCCGCTATATGTCTCTCTCTCTTATTCTATTTTAGCCGCCCTGATTTCGTCTTTACATTTCTTATTACACTCTTTGTAATGCTTGAATGCTGCCAATGACCCCTCAGCCTTGTATTTTTTGAAGGCCTTTTCTTTAGCATTAATATGCATTTTTAAGTTGGAGTTTAGCCACCCAGGGTTTAGTTTTGCTCTTTTAAATTTATTTCCCTTTGGAATGCACTGGCCAATCCCTTTGTTTAGTATGCTCTTGAAGCACTCCCATTTTTTCCCCGTATTCTTTGTTCCCAGTGTTCTATCCCATTTGATATTTTCTAGCAGAGAGTGCAATGTTAGTGGTTATTTTGTTAAAAAATAGGGGATGTGGAAAATGCTACTTTATTTATTGTGTGGATGGGATCTTCTAGATTGCAGAGGGGCTGCCAACTGGCATTCAGTTTCCTAAACTGTATCCTCCATATCCTGAAGGTACTTGTGAGCCAGACAGGGCCCACTAAGGAGAAATCTCTAATGGCACCTCACTGCCATGTGTTCTGTAACTCCAAATAACTCCAAGGCTTTTTCTCCCTATCCACCCCTTTGAAAACTCCTTCCTCTTTTATACCCTTTTTTAAGGAAAGAAGTCCAGCCTACACCAATCTAGGGAACAGAGAGAGGTCATCCTTAAAGGAATCCTAACCCCTGCTTACAAGCAGGTTGGTGTGAACAAGCCGCAAGACTCATTTGGAAATACCTTGCTTTTAGGTGCATTCATTTAGGGTGTTGGCTCCTAGTGTGAAGGAAATTTCAGCTGATTCCCACACACTTGTACCCTTGCAATATTTGGATTGTTATTACTGGTAGGTAGAGTGTTAACTGATGAAGTGAAGATAGAACATACTTAGACAAATAGTGTTATGTACAAGATTATGATATTTTTATTTATTTTTTCTTTCTTGTGTGACAATAGCTAATGAAAATTCACTATTGTCACACGGATCCTCCTCCTGGCCAATCGGGAAGCGAGTCTTTGGCCGAAAGGAGAAGCCATGCCATTGGGCATGGAGGAGGAGACGCAGAAGACAGGAGGAAGAAGCCAAAGCTGCCGCCGCCTGCTGCTGCAGATATTGAGGCAGGGTGAGTGAGTGGGAGGGGGTCCTGTCCTGTCTCCTGTCTCCTGTCTCCTTTCTCCTTTCTCGCTGTGGTCCGGGGGGGGGGGTGTTAAGGTGTGCGGCCTGGTGTGGTACGGGGGGGGGGGATATGGTGCAGTCCAACTGCTGCCCCCCCCCCGGCCAATGGAGCACCAGTCGCCACTGATATACATTTTATTGTTGGATTTTTCTATATAGTTTTTAATGATCAATTTAATTAAAGAAACTTATTTTATGATATGCGTTGTTAGTCATGATGTGCCATGAAAGTATGAAAGTCCATTCTTTGCTTTTCTAAATGATTTCCACATGATTTAGGACGAGGTACCGGTCTATTTAGTGTCCATAGTGATAGTGCCACTCTATGGCGACACTTTAGAATATGATTTCTATGTACCAATAAGTTAAAATAATCTTTGTGTGGCGTAATGAACCCTTCTGAGTGTGCTTCCTAAAGCTTCTTTGTCATCACTCTTGGAGGAATCCTTAGCAGCCTTAGAGATCATGTTGATGAGTGTTGTTTTCCTACAATTGATGCACCTCAAACACAGGTCAGAAAAATCCTACTGACTTCTACAAAGCATTACACATTTGACATGCTTTGCCCTACCTAACTGTCACAAGCAATGGTGCTTGAATATGGTACTGACAAAGATCAGCCATATATTCATCTTTGTACATGAGGCATTTTCATTCATTATTTATTTTACCCCATCAGTACAACTGCAAGGAAGATGAACAACTGCATGATGGAAGATGCACACAAGATGAAGGTTACAAAAATGTGTTCCCAAACAAGAAATTGAAAATTCTATTATAGGAACTCATATGAGTAAAACAAACCTTTAATTTATTCAAATCTGTTAGAGTAGGTCTTTCTAGTTTTTTTTTAAGCACCATTGGTGGCAGATGGTACCTTTAGGGTCAGTATTCTCCCTCCAGGCATCGCACAAGATCCCTCAGAGAAGCTCTGACTTTTGGATATGGAGCAAGGAGGACATCCTCTCCAGTGAGCTGAAATTACAAAAAAAAAAAAATATATATATATTTATTTCTTCCCCCATCATTTACAGGCTTTTGTCATGGTGGACCTGAGCATCAAACGATCACATTTGAAAGGTCTGTATTAGTCTGATTTCTGTTAGACAAGCCCAACCCCTTTCATTGGTCGCATGCCAACATGTCTCCTCATCTTATCCCTGTGATCAGCGAGGTGCCAAGGCCCTGGAGTCTGTTCTTGCTCCACTGTAGTCCACTATCCAAATAGCATCCTGCACTCTAAAGACTTTCAACTGTAGCCAAGGTTTATTACAATGACAACAATCCGCTCACTCCCACCTAAAGCTATGCCTCCAACATGTTTCACCCACAGCCAGGCTTAATCATTGTGATCATTCCCATCCCCATGATAAAGCTGCTGCTGTGGGGGAAATATGTTGGGGGTATGGCGTTAGGTGGGGGGTAACTGGTGTTCTGTCATTGTAATAAACCTTGGTTGGCATGGAATGTCTTTGGTGTGTGGCCTGGTATTTGGATGGTAGTCTGATTTCTGGCCATTACTGCTAGCCTACGTAGTACAGCCTGTGCTGTTAGTTTACTTTGACTGCTGGTTGCATTTATGCTTATCTTTTTCAGTTTTAAGCTCCAAAACTGCCTGACATTAACCGACAAATCAATGAAAATTGTTTCTTATAGGTGAACAAAACCGTATCTCCTCATAAAATCAGCATATAGTAAAACATATTATATGCTGAAATTTTGAGGGCATAAAGCTAAATTTAATGATAATCTGTCCTTTTTAGATCATATTAATATGTGCTACCCCTGCTGCTCTATCAGACCCTTCAGTAAATACCTGGCCCTTCTGAATATAGAGTAGCATGTGACCAGGATGAAGTGACATGATAGGACTATTAACAGGCCCAAACACTGTCAGGAATTACAGTTTCTGAAATCTTTTGTAAATAATCAGTTAATCCTACCAGAGACAAGCAAATTGCACAGCCATTGCTACAGTACAAGGGCCCCATAGCATGATAGATCCCGTCAGAGACCCATGTGGGTTCATCATACTGTCCTGTTATGTATTGCTTATCACTAAGAATGTGAATTTTGGTTGGCTCCAAGTATGTGGCAAGATGCTGGTTTGGCAGTGGTAGTTTCCTAAAAAGCGATTTTATGCAGCTATTGAGGATTCATACCTGCAGGAAAGGGGTCAATGGAAAGTGGCGGTATAGTGGAAGAAGTCAAGGTAGGTACAGTAACTGCTTTTTAAGAGGCGCTTAAGGATATATAAATGGTCCCCAATAAGTCTGCGGCAAAGGCAGTCATTGGTCTGGTGGTAAACTTACAGAATGCAGCAGCTTTTCTGAAGCTTTTCAGAAAGCCAGGCAATAGTGATAGGCACCTAAAGGAAATATAAACCTTTTTGGCACAGGGGACCTCTTCATTTTTCATTTGTCACTGATCCTACGCTGTATGCAACTGAGGTCCAATTCAAATGATATATATTGTGGAGAGCAACTCAGTGATTACTTTGAGGATATTAAGGTCTCATAACATGCCATGACATTTAAATATGTAAGATGTGTCCAAGCAAAGCTTCTATGTATGGTGTTTATTAGAGGGAAGATGGGCAGAGGTGGAATACTGTAGGGTGAAGAGTGTAGAGTTCCCAGATAGCAGAATCACAGACTGTTCTGCAGACACAAAACATTCAGACAAACATCTCCTTCTAAGAATTTAGTGGGTTGTGATCTCAAGAGGAAAGCTGACCTTGAATTTATCAGACAAGATTCTCAGGAATTTTTTTTTCCAGGTCACATCTTCCCACCATTGCTGAAGTGACGCCCAAATCTGCGTATGAGTCAGGCAAGGAGTGACCCAGATAGGATCAAATGATCTTACATAGAACCTCTAGCTGTCTTCGTATTATTAGGGTCCACAAGACACACTGAAAATGGGCCACCTATTATAATCAGGTGTATAAATAAACACCTAATCCATACAATGATGACTATGACAGCTGTATACAGCTGTATAGTTCTCTTTCCTTTCAGAATGTTACATGCAAGCATACAGCCAAATATATATACAGTATCTCACAAAAGTGAGTACACCTCACACATTTTTGTAAATATTTTATTATATCTTTTCATGTGATAACACTGAAGAAATGACACTTTTCTACAATGTAAAGTAGTGAGTGTACAGCTTTTATAACAGTGTAAATTAGCTGTCCCCTCAAAATAACTCAACACACAGCCATTAATATCTAAACTGCTAGCAACAAAAGTGAGTAAACTCCTAAGTTAAAATGTCCAAATTGGGCCCAAAGTGTCAATATTTTGTGTGGCCACCATTATTTTCCAGCACTGCCCTAACCCTCTTGGGCATGGAATTCACCAGAGATTCGCAGGTTGCCACTGGAGTCCTCTTCCACTCCTCCATGATGACATCAGGGAACTGGTGGATGTTAGAGACCTTGCGCTCCTCCACCTTCCATTTGAGGATACCCCACAGATGCTCAATAGGGTTTAGGTGTGGAGACATGCTTGGCCAATGCAACACCTTTAACCTCAGCTTCTTTAGCAAGGCAGTGGTCGTCTTGGAGGTGTGTTTGGGGTCATTATCATGTTGAAATACTGCCCTGCTGCCCATTCTCCGAAGGGAGGGGGATCATGCTCTGCTTCAGTATGTCACGGTACATGTTGGCATTCATGGTTTCCTCAATGAATTGTAGCTCCCTAGTGTCAGCAGCACTCATGCAGCCCCAGACCATTACACTCCCACCACCTTGCTTGACTGTAGGCAAGACACACTTGTCTTTGCACTCCTCACCTGGTTGCCGCCACACCATCTGAACCAAATAAGTTTATCTTGGTCTCATCAGACCACAGGAATTGGTTCCAGTATTCCATGTCCTTAGTCTGCTTGTCTTCAGAAAACTATTTGGGGGCTTTCTTGTGCATCATCTTTAGAAGAGGCTTCCTTCTGGGACGACAGCCATGCAGACCAATTTGATGCAGTATGCGGCGTTTAGTCTGAGCACTGACAGGCTGAACCCCCACCCCTTCAACCTCTGCAGCAATGCTGGCAGCACTCATACGTCTATTTCCCAAAGACAACCTCTGGATATGACGCTGAGAACGTCCACTCAACTTTTTTGGTCGACCATGGTGAGGCCTGTTCTGAGTGGAACCTGTCCTGTTAACCCGCTGTATGGTCTTGGCCACCATGCTGCAGCTCAGTTTCAGGGTCTTGGCAATCTTCTTATAGCCTAGGCCATCTTTATGTAGGGCAACAACTCCTTTTTTCAGGATCCTCAGAGAGTTCTTTGCCATGAGGTGTCATATTGAACTTCCAGTGACCAGTATGAAAGAGTGAGAGTGATAACACCAAATTTAACACACCTGCATCCCATTCACACTTGGGACCTTGTAACACTAATGAGTCACATGACACCGGGGAGGGAAAATGGCTTATTGAGCCCTGTTTGGACATTTTGACTTAGGGGTGTACTCACTTTTGTTGCCAGCGGTTTAGATAATAATGGCTGTGTATTGAGTTATTTTGAGGGGACAGCAAATTTACACTATTATACCAGCTGTACACTCACTACTTTACATTGTAGTGCCGTTTCTTCAGTGTTGTCAGATGAAAAGATAATAATAAAATATTTACAAAAATGTGAGGGGTGTACTCACTTTGTGAGATACTGTATATTGATTAGTGATAAAATGGTAAAGTCCCATTACTAGCACTGAGTATACTTAGATCTTATTACCATCTATGTTTTTGCCTTAGTTTAATGAAGTGTGTTAAAATGGCTCTAAAGTATGTCTAAATCTACATCTTCTCTCATCTGTGTTGGGTCGGCCATACACTGATTGAAATTTGAGCAGTCCAAAAGGGATAACAAAATTTTCTTCAGTGTGTGTTCTCCCACACTCAATAGTAGTCAGTTATGTAATTTTAATCATTTCTGATGATTAACAGTCAGGGACATGTTTTCCGATGATCACCAGACAATCGGCTGCAGCCAGTAATCAATGTATCCTGATGGCAGCTGCTGCTGCTGTCAGAATACAATGTCCTGATGGGGGACTCCTTCATCAACCTTGTTTGTGTGGATAGAAGAATTTGGAAGAAAGAACTGTAGGAGATGCTGCTTTTTTTGCAGGTGCAGTTAGTTTGCTTGCCACTAGGCCACTCTGCTCCCGATATAGTATAGTAAAGGGAAAGTGGTACCTGGGTGTTAGGCCCCTTTTAGAGAAAACTTCCCTCTGGTGATGTAATGGGTGGATGTTAGGCTGCTATGGTAGTAGGCCTTGTAGAAGACTAACTCTGGGTTCCCAGGGGAAAGGAGTCTAAGCCCCAGCCTGTTTCTTCCCCAGAGCACCTGATAGTGGGGATGGAGTTGCAACAGACTGGAACCAGGATCAGGAAAATGAGCTGAGATCAAGGCCTACAGCAGGAAGGCATACATGGTAGACAAAGCCAGGGTTGGTAAACAGGAAGTCAGACATAAAAGACAAGTAATACGTGGGAAATCAGGAGCACTGAGAAACTAGGAAGTTGCTCAGGCAACGCGAGCTGCACTAAGTATGTCTATATATAGAGAAGCAGGCTGGGAGGCAGACCAAAAAGTGATAGAAGGGAAAGAGATATAAATACAAAGTAGAGCAGGTGACGCCCATAGGCGAACATAGAAGCCAGCAGCACATGTGAGTAGAGGCTAAACTGTGACAGTGGAGTTAATGCCAATATATATAAGTGCCAGGATGGGAGTGGCTGAGTAAGATGGGGGATGGGAGATAAACACCCCAGAGCTATCTGAATTTAGTCGTCTACTGTCCAAGAGCCCTTAACAGAGATGAATCCCCAGACGAGGTGGTTCAGAATTCAGTAAGAACAGCTGTAGTTGCCCTGACTCTTTTACAGACTTCTGTGAGCGGGTTGTAAAAAGCCTTTTTGGCCAGCCCAAAGTCCTCTGATGTGAGGACCAATTCATCTTGGATTGAGTGTGCCACCTGGCAGTGTGCACATCTGGGCATAGCTATAAAAAAGGGACACTGGTAGGGACTGGTATACTAATAAGAGCACCTTGATTATACTGAGTCTTGGAAGCTGTGGACATGGGGGAAGTGATCCCAACTCTGTGTGGCTCCCAAGGAGCAGATATGCAAAGGGAAGATGGCTTACAAAATTATATGCTGGTGTTCTACATCTAATTGACAATTACAAAATGTCTACTCCTGTGTATGGCCTTCTGCACCAGAGCATTTTACAAGTGTATCAAATGTGGTCAGATGTCACATAAGTCTTGCAACATTACAGTAAAGTATGGAAAATTAATAAAAAAAAGTGCTTTGCAACATGAATGCAGTGAACCCTAAATCAAACAATGAATATATGTTATAACTATCCCAAAAGCATTATACATATAACAGTAATATATTATTACAATGTGTGGACAATGCATTTTTGTGTGTTTGTGTGTATTCTTTTATTCTCAAATATTAAGGCCAGCAAAGTTGCAAGTGGACCTACAGCCAGGAGTGTGATACAATAAGTTGAAATGTTCCATTGGCAGCAAGTGGGTAGCTGTCCTATTTAAGTATAAGTTGGACAGGGACTTGTACAGTTTGGCATTGACAGTCTAACCAATCACAAGCCCCCTTAGACACTTGGTTAACCACTTCAATACAGGACACTTTCAACCCCTTCTTGCCCAGGCCAATTTTCAGCTTTCAGCGCTGTCGCACATTAAATGACAATTGGGCAGTTATGCAACACACTGTACAGGGCTGACCACTTTTGCCAGGCCTCCTCGCCCTGGCGATTGAGCACTGGGCCTGCCTGATCCGCTCCTCAGAGAGGGTGGGAGGGTTGCCTGTGGGTAATTGGGAAGACCTAATTTCCTTATACGTGTACGACACTCTTTTATACCTGGAGGAATATGATCTGTCTCTCCGAGTGGAGACTGACATTATTAATCAGTGCTCCTATTAATTAAATCAACACACTTTCCTCTTGCAGCAGGTCCCCTCCCTGATATCCCTTTTGGCCCTGCAACAATGGTCTCTAAGTTTAAATATTTAGGTGTAGTGGTTCAGCATAATCTTACTACATATGTTTCGGACAATCTTCTCCCCCTTTTGCAACTTCTTCAGTCTAAATATAGTACCTGGTCCTCTCTACCTATTAGTTAATCTTTTCAAAATTATTTTTCTACGTAAACTTCTCTATTTCTTTCACCAAACCACTATATATGTTCCGCGCTCCTTGTTTCGCTGTGTGGATTGTATTGTCTTCACATTTCTCTGGGCTGGGGGGATCCCTAGATTTTCACAATCAACCTTATATCTACCGATTAATCGTAGGGTTCTGGCATTGCCTAACCTCCTACTCTACTACTGAGCAGCTGTCTTGGTTATAGTGTGCTGGTGGTTCTCCCAGCTTAGGGATAACGTGGCGGTGATCGTTAAGGCAGCTATACTGGATTCTTACATGAAGCTCACTAATCTTTATTAGAGGCCTATAGAGGACCAATGTCTATTTGCAAACACTATGTGATTTGATGTCATGTAAAACAAGTGTTATTACATATAACAAAATGGTTAATCACATCCAAATATAACGTGTCACCGTGCAAAGACTAAATAAACGTGTTGTGCATCAAAGTGCACTCTTGAAAGTAAAAATGGAGAATAAGGTAAATAAAGTCCAATCCAAACAAAAGTTCATGTGTATTGTGAGTAGAATGAACTCCTTGGTGATAAATCCACAGCAATTAGGGTGCAAATAATCCCACCACCATATCCGGATTGGCTCCTTACCAAAGAGATGGAAGTGTAAGGGCGTATAGATAACACAGATCCAGATATAAGATAACCACGATGGATCCCACCTGAAAAAAACACACTCAAGGAGAGGATGTGCCTCTTACCAGAAAACTCTTGGATTGGGGCTAATCGTACACTCTCCCGGGAATAGATGGTATCCCTTCCTTGGTCCCTAGATCTGGGTGTGTCCCCTCTGGTGCTTATAGTTGTCTCGCAGTGACCCAAAAACAGAAAGGATCGTACAATAGTGCAGTATCTTTTGTACCATTTATCTCCGTTGACGTCCGCTTTTGGAGGAAACGCGTCAGAAAGGAGCGCCGCAACGTCATCATTCTTCGCCGCGGACCGCGCTGCATGCGGCCGTGGCCCTATTTCTCCACTGTCGTGCTGTTTGTGCCTTTGCTGTGCCCGAATACAAGTCGTCTTAAGTAAGTGTATTGTGTAGTTTGCCAATAAATGGTACAAAAGATACTGCACTATTGTACGATCCTTTCTGTTTTTGGGTTTTTCCATCGTGGTTATCTTATATCTGGATCTGTGTTATCTATACGCCCTTACACTTCCATCTCTTTGGTAAGGAGCCAATCCGGATATGGTGGTGGGATCACTTGCACCCTAATTGCTGTGGATTTATCACCAAGGAGTTCATTCTACTCACAATACACATGAACTTTTGTTTGGATTGGACTTTATTTACCTCATTCTCCATTTTTACTTTCAAGAGTGCACTTTGATGCACAACACGTTTATTTAGTCTTTGCACGGTGACACGTTATATTTGGATGTAATTAACCATTTTGTTATATGAAATAACACTTGTTTTACATGGCATCAAATCACATATTGGTTTATCCCCTTAGGGAATACCCTGTAAGAGTTTAGCGCACCTACTTTTCCCCACTGTCACTACATATATTTTTTCAGGTTGCAGCTTTACCATACTGTATCCAGCGCACTTCTCACACAACACTATTTGCTAACACTACCCCTATGAGGACGACCCTGAAGGCTTGGAAGCAAGCAAGGGTACAGTATGGTACAAACGCTCTTTACTATACTCCGCTCTGGGGTAATCCTACACTTCCTCACCTGTTCACTTAGCTGGATGCTGCAATTTGGGCCCTGTATGGAATAAGAATACTGAGAAACATAATGTCTTGGGTGTTCTTCTATCCTTTGATGAGCTTAAACGTATCTACAACCTGCCTAATTAGATGTTTTTTGGGTTTTTGCATTTGCCTCACACGATTGAAGCTCAATTTCCATCCTCCCTGCTATAATAACTGACTTCTCTCGAGTATGGGGATACCACTTGAGTGAGACTTTTTGGAAGCCTAGCTGCGTATTGGTCGGGACCCGAAAACAGTGACAAACTACGTCAATTTTTATTATCCATAGATGATGCTTTAAAAGCCTTTACAGATTACCACTTTAGATTTATACAGGAGGTCTAGCACTAGAATTACTGCCCTCGATCTGATGTTTGCAGTAATACCACAAATGTATGGTGCAATTGCGGTTTACATACCAACACGGGACCGACGCTTGTGTTTGCCTTTGTGCGCAAGCACGGGGAGGACAGGGGGTGCTTTAATTTTTTCTTATTATTTATTTTGCTTTTTTAGATTTTTCACAGGGAACGCAAATATCCCCTATGATAGCAATAGGCAGTAATAGGTACTATTTTCTGTGAAATCTGGGGGCCTATTAGACTCTAGATCTCACCTCTGTCCTTAAAACATTGGTCACACCATGATTGGTGTGATCAGATGCTTTCCCAAATTTAAAATGGCACTGTATATACCTGAAGTGATGAAATGCTTGTGGTTTCTGAGTTCTTAGACCATAGAGATGATTGAAGCCCTTCTGATCTCCTTTCAGCTTTATGGTCAGCTGACAAGACTGTCGGCTGCATTCTCAGGTTCCCTGCTGGGACGGGAAAGCCTGTGAATGCCTTGGAAGCGGCAGGATGGGGAGTGGGGGGGGTGGAGTTGTCCCTTTCCGCTGCTTGTCAGAGCAATCCAGTGGCTAATTAGCTGCTAGGATTGCTTTTACAGGCATTACCTGCTATAGCCACTCAAAGTCCAGTGACGTACCAGTACATCACTGGTCCTTGTTGGGAATATATGAAATGTTCTTTTTTTTCATGCAGCCTGTGGGCTGAATGAAAAAAGAGAACCTAACAGTTTTCTCCTTTCACATCGATTGATGTGAATGAACAAATCTTTGCCAAAAAAAGTGTGTGGTATGCCCACCCTGCATCCACCCACTTCTAATGTTGGACATACTGTACACTGTAAGGTACTTTTTTTTTCATTCAGCCCGTGGGTTGAACAAAAAAAAGAACCTAAAAAATTCCTCTATTCATATTGATCGATGTGGATGAAGAAATCTCTGCCAAAAAAAGTTTAAAAATATATATGCCGAAGCACATTCTTGTTTTTAACTGCAGATGAGAAACCTCCTCCAGCAGCGCTGCACGCACTGACGTATATATTCCCAGAGCAACACTCTGTTGCTTTTCGAATAAACAGATCGGTGCTGCAGCTGTAAAGTATTTATGAAAGAAAACGGTTAACAATAAAACACAATAACAATAGAACATTAACTCAATAAAATACTTTTTTTTTTACTTTTTTTTCTTTTTTTCCTTTTTTAACATTTTTTATGGGTTTTTTATTTACTTATAAAAACTATAACTGTAAATTTTCCAGGCTGTGATTTTAGGGATTCTCAAAATACGGTAGCCAGTTTCCTGACTACCTAACATATTTTAAGGCCCTAGGTTGTGCCATGCTGTACCTTATACTAATACTTCACTACTGTACCCTATGTTAATACTCCACTAGTGTGTGGTAGCGACAGAAGCAGTCTCTGAAGCAGAGACCAGGTTGGACAGGACAGGAGGGACAAAAAAAGCAGGTGTAATGCATAATTCCACATCTGCTTCAGACACATATTTTTTGGGGTGACTTTTTGGGGTGACTTTTGGGACGGGGTACCAGGGAGGACATTTGGAAAATGCCTCTCATGCAGCCGGCTTACTGCATCTGGATTAGGGGATTGGGCCACATCACCTTCTGAATACAAAAGGACTGTGATGATCTCTTCCTGAAATTTTAGGAAGGATCCACTTCGTCCAGTTGCTTTGTAAAGCACAAAAGCGTTGTACAGAGCCAATTGAAATAAATATACAGACACTTATTTGTACCAGCGTCTGGCTTTACAGGACACTAAGTAGAGATTCATCATCTGGTTGTTGAAGTCCACCACCCCCATGTAAAGGTTAAAGTGACACAGAGGGGCTTTTCAACAACACCAGATACTGTGGAAATTTGGACTGTCGTATCTGTGTGAAATGAAAAAAGGAAAAAGACATCCAGTTTATCCTTCTACTTCACTATGAGCAATTCATTATTCTGCAAGCAGGCTTTCTCCCCCTTTCTAAATCGGGTGTATACAAGCAGTTGGGGAAAGCCCCTACTATTAGGTCGTATGGTAGCACCTGAGCCAATTCTAAGATTGTATAAGTGTCTAAAAAGTGGTATGTTTGCATAGTAGTTGTCAACGTTCAAGTAGTACCTCTTTTGGAACAAGGGTGACACCAAGTGCTATCTTGTCACTGCTACCCATGTAGTCTAGGCATCCGGGGAGCTCCACATAAATATCTTTTCCCACATAAATCCAAAAATTACACGTATAGCCTTCTGCCCTCTCACAGAGCTTAGACATTTTGACCCCAGATCTGGCACCCTTGCTGGGGTGATACTGTTTGAATGCAAGGTGGGCAGAAAATCTAATGAGGGACTCATTTACGCAGATGTTTAGGGTGTATACACATTTGCAAATTTCTGGTTAAGGTGATTTAGGAGGGGCAACATTTTGTGGAGCAGATGATATTCAGGGTCACCCTGAGGACGACAGAGTGTATTGTTGTTGAAATGCATAATAGCATAATATTCTCATATCTACACCTGGTCATGGCTGCAGAGAACATGGGCATATGATGAATTTTAGTAATGCCCATGTTGAGGGTTAGGCCCAAAAAAAATGTTAAACTTGTAAACCATGATAAGTTTCCATTCGAATTGTCTGGCAAGGAACACATTTCAGTTGGCTGCGATATACTGCTCAGCATATAAATTGCTTTGGTCGATAATTGATCATTACAGATCTTTAGTGAAAGACAGCTAGAAAAATCTAAAAGGAAGTAGTTAAATTTGCTGTTTACACCTGAATTTGGTGTTAAGCAATGAATGGGGGAATCTGTGGGCGTCCAATCAGGACTTGCAAGCCCATCCGAAAGGACAGTATGGGCTCTACGGGCCTGTGTGTAAATTCTTGGTGGCTGTGGGATGTTACTTGTGTTAACCACCACACCAGCTTGGACTGCACTTATGGGACTCGCCACGTCACCAAGTGTTACTGCAGTACAGGTACAGCCTGATGGTCCTCTGCCTGCAGCCCAGACTGATTGTCCTCTGCTTGCTGCCCAGCCTGCTGATCCGGTGCCCGCTGCCAAGACTAGTGATCTGGTGCCTGCTGATCCGGTGCCTTTTGCCCAGTCTAATGATCTGATGTCTGCTACCCAGCCTGCTTATCTGATGCTTGCTACCCAGCCTGCTAATCCAGTGCCTGCTGTCCAGTCTAATGATCTGGTGCCTGCTGCCTAGCCTACTGATCTGGTGCCTGTTGCCTAGCCTGCTAATCTGGTGCCTGCTTCCCAGTCTGATGATTCGGTGCCTGCTGCCCAGCCTACTGATCAGGTACCTGCTGAGCTGATGCCTGCTGCTCAGCATTCTGATCAGGTGCCTGCTGCCCAGCCTTCTGATCTGGTGCCTGCTGCCCAGTCTGATGATCCGGTGCCTGCTAATCTAGTGTCTGCTGCCTGATCTGCTGATCTGGTGCCTGCTGCCCAGTCTGCTGATCTGGGGCCTGCTGCCCAGTCTGATGATCTGGCGCCTACTGCCCAGTCTGATCTGGTGCCTGCTGCCTATGTTGATCCAGCCTGTTGATCCAGTGCCTGCTGCCCAGCCTTCTGATCTGGTGCCTGTTGCCCAGCCTTCTGATCCAGTGCCTGCTGCCCAGTCTGACGATCTGGTGCCTACTGCCCAGCCTGATGGTCTTTTGCCTGTTGCCCATCCTTCAGATCCAGTGCCTGCTGCCCAGCCTGCTGATCCGGTGCCTGCTGCCCAACCTTCTGATCCGGTGCCTGCTGCCCAGTCTGATGATCCGGTGCCTGCTAATCTGGTGCCTGCTGCCCAGTCCGCTGATCTGGTGCCTGCTGCCCAGTCTGACAATCCGGTGCTTACTGTCCAGTCTGATCTGGTGCCTGCTGCCTATGTTGATCCAGCCTGTTGATCCAGTGCCTGCAGCCCAACCTTCTGATCTGGTGCCTGCTGCCCAGTCTGACGATCCAGTGCCTGCTGCCCAGCCTGCTGATCCAGTGCCTGCTGCCCATCCTTCAGATCCAGTGCTTGCTGCCCAGCCTGCTGATCTGGTGCCTGCTGCCCAGCCTGCTGATCTGGTGCCTGCTGCCCAGCCTTCTGATCCAGTGCCTGCTGCCCAGCCTTCTGATCCAGTGCCTGCTGCCCAGCCTTCTGATACGGTGCCTGCTGATCCAGTACTTGCTGCCCAGTCTGCTGATCTGGTGCCCAATGTCCAGCCCACCTCTGATGATCCTCTGACCAATGACCAGCCTGATTTATTTATTTATTTATTTCAGGTACTTATATAGCACTGTCAATTTACGCAGCGCTTTACATATACATTACTCATTCACATCAGTCCCTGCCCTCAAGGAGCTTACAATCTAAGGTCTCTAACTCCTATTCATACATACATAGTAGGGCCAATTTTTATACAGGATCCAATTAACCTACCAGCATGTCTTTGGAGTGTGGGAGGAAACCAGAGTACCCAGAGGAAACCCACACAGGCACAGGGAGAACATGCAAACTCCAGGCAGGTAGTGTCGTGGTTGGGATTTGAACCAGTGACCCTCTTGCTGCTATGTGAAAGTGCTAACCACTACACCCCTGTGCCACCCACTGTGCAGCCTGATGTTAATGATCCTTTACTTACCAGTTCTACTGACTTTGTGCCCACTGCCAGCTAGCTTTAATTGACTCTATGGTTGCTGCTCAGCTTGATTGTCCTGCTAAGGGTAGGATTCAATCTGCCATTGCATCTGACACCTCTGAGTCTTTCTGTACCTTCTATGGGTTACCTGTTTGGCCTGAGATTATAGACTACTACTAGATTACTAGATTTTAGTCTACTCGGTTGGGTCCCTCTTACAGTATGTTGCGCCAAAGCTTGGTGGCCTGGACATACCCTTTACAATGGATAGCTACGCTTGTCTTTATGACCTTGGTAGTGGTGAGCTCCAGGGGAGTGGCAGAGTACCGTTTGTGCCTTGCCACAACCCAGATGCGATTACCACAACTCCTGGTACATTGGGGAACCCGGGTCGGGTAACCAGTGTCTTGGGGAAACCTAGATGTTCATTGATGATGTGTGGAAAGAGTCCCGGAAACCAGGCAAGCTACACAGTTGTAACCAGACATTCTGGTGTCAGAGTTCCGGTGTTGTCACATGACCCCAGGGCTAAGTTTGTGGATGACCCATGGTACCCCAGCGTTGGGATGCCTACTGTCTTGAGGGATTGTCACGAACCAGGTTGGAGGCTGAGGTGACAAGAGGGCTCCCCTTGTGGCTAAATGCAGAGCACCCCTGGAGATGGTGACAGAGGGTGCTGTGCCCAAAGGTGCACGGGTTGCCTGCAGGTGTAGCTGTTTCAGGAATCAGATCCGCAGTAGATAAGACAGTCACTTGGAAGTGCAGGCAGGTTAGTGCAATCAAGGTCAGAAGCCAGGCTGAGGGTCATACACAGGTAGTCAATCAGGAAGAGGAGGCAGATAGAATAGTCGGGGTCAAGCCAAGGTCAAACACTGAAGACAGTCAGGAGCAGGCAGGGAGAAGTCCGTAAGGCAAGCCGGGTTCAGAGCAGGAGAAAGCCAGAGCAGGTCAAGGATAGCCAGTCCGGTAATGGGTAATCAATCAAGCAGGAGTTTCAAGGCTCAAAGAAATCAGGTACTAGCTGAAGATAATCCAGCAATGAATGGCAGCCAGTGCTGAGTTTATATAGGAAGTGGATGTTGATAATTAGCACTAATTAGGACTTCCCAAGTGGCCATTTTGGAAATTAACATATCTGCCATTTCCTGATAGTCCCGTGCGGCCATTTTTCAAATTGGCATATCTGCCATTTCCTGACAGTCCCGTGTGGCCATTTTGGAAATTGGCATATCTGCCATTCTTGATCAAGTTCTTCCCTGACAGGGATCAAATGTCATACGTGTCTGAGAATCTGGCCAACAGGATACTCAATTAGTTGCCTAGCCGTAGGATACCTAACCAGTCACAAGACCCAGGTGGTGTGACACCTGGGGGGTTTTCTTGTATTTAGAGTGTAGCTATATAAACTTCAATATGTAAAGTTTTTTAGCTTTGGTATGATTCTGTCCATTGGAGCATTTATTTATTGTGTGTTTTCCATTCCTTTACTGTAATAGTCTTCTATATGTGTGCTCTACGAATACCCTGGCACTTTGGTATATTTGCCATTAATTCTAGATATGAAATGGTCTCTGAACGTATATTTGTAGGTTTATTTGCTTGCCTTGATAGTTTAGCGATAATGCCTAAGTAACGTTAGGTAAGAGGGTTTTTTTTCCATTTTTTCGTTAGATTTACCAAAATCATATAATATGAGGCCAAACCTAAACACTTTTGATGTGTATGCAGTCAGGCAGGGTCATGCACTACATAAATTCCAAACAACAGTATCTCTCCTGCGCTCGAGTGGTGTGCGGGAAGGTAAATGTTCTGGGTGGTTGTTTTGCACAAATGGAACGGTCTTGCTGCCCTCCTCAGGACCAAGGGTATCCAAAAAATTACTAAAAGAAAGCGACAAGTGGCAAGTTTGGCTCTGAGGAAGAGGGTCCTCCCTTGAAACGCGTAAGCCATACCAGGGTTTCAGGATGCCATCACGCTATCCAGCAGTAGAGAAGTGTTCTTGAAGCGAGCGGTTCCCATTTCCTACATGCTTGTACATATCTTATGTTTGAGAGTATATTGTACGCTACCCTTCTTTGATTTTAATAAACTTTTTTTAGTTGTAATGCACAAGATCTGTGCGCCCTTCTCTTGTCATTTTCCATGCACCACATAGTTGAAGATAAATTAAAAGAAAATTGAATAAGCAAATTGTATGGTGTATGGCCAGCCTTAGTGTGTTTCTCATGTGTTATGAGTTGGTTTAAATATATACACTGTAATGATTTTACAATAACAAGATGTTTATGTGTATTAACTTGAGATAGGGCTTGCAAATAGTAAAACGATTTGTGATGTGTCAATGAACCTACTTTAAGGGTTAATTTTGATCACCATTGATTGGTTTGGCAGCCCGGATGTCTGTTCACTTAGAGTGCACCTGATTTAGTTCAGGGTAATTGTGTATACCGTCTATTTTTTACATCTATATATACTATGAGTTTGATCATGCACATTGTAGCTATGACTAAGCATTGATATTAGCGTGAAACGCGTCAGAGGTTTTTGTTCCTATATCTCTGCTTGCTGTATGAATTTTATCCACTTAAATAAACGGGAATTGCATTGGAGTGTGGCCATCCAGATACTTTTAGTTTTTACATGGTGGGACACCTAGCTTATGGATGTATCCCAGCAGTAGGTCATCCTATTTGAAACCGGCACTTCTTTGGTCTATGAGACATTTTCCCTCTGGACTCATGCAGCAACTGGGTATCTTTTATGGACTCTTTCAGCTATGGCTGATTGGAGCATTTGGAGATCGCTCTTTTGAGGGGGGGATACTGTCAAGGAAGGGTTCACCTGCTAATGGCACTGTGGCTCCCAGATCTATAGGCTGCAGTTCTGATGTCCACCAGCGGGTGTCCCTTAGCAGCCAGAAGCTCACATCATCTCATCACTTGATGCTGTTTGCAGGAAGTGTATTTAAACCCTGTCCATGCTCTTCATTCCTGCCTTGGTGTTGTCTCAATGTGCCCCTGACCTGTGTTCCAGTGTTCCTGTGTTTCTGCATCCTGCAACCTGCTTCCTGTTCTTGGACCCTGTCCTTACCCTGCAGCCTAAACCCGTCCCATCTGCTCTCTCCGTCTCCTGTTACCCTCTCCCTGTCCTGTCTTGCTCACAGCTCCCTCTGCTTGATCTCCCGTGTATGACACAGGCTTGTTATGACTACTCTTTGCAATATGTGCTTGCTGTATATATTTGGTTCATGCAGTTGTTCATTGTGTGTCACTGTTGGTTTGGTTCTATGATTTGTTTACAGAATGTAATATATTGGAGGTGCTTTTACATTTATGTTGTTCACTTACTTTTTAATAAATTATATTATTTTACACTGTACTTGTGCCTGATATTCTCTGTGGCAGCCCACACATTTCTGGTCACACTGGTTCCTGACAATAACACACTCCTGATCCCTGCACTCTGTACATAACGCATCCCTGAATTCTGCACTTTGTGCATAGGGCACCCCTGGAACTGCACTCTGTACATAGCAAACCTCTGAACCCTGCATACTGTATGTAATGAATTCCTGAACTCTGCACTCTGTACATAGCAAACTCCTGAACCCTGCACTCTGTACATAGCACACTCCTGAACTCTGCACTCTGTACATAGCACACTCCTGAACTCTGCACTCTGTACATAGCACACTCCTGAACTCTGCACTCTGTACATAGCACACTCCTGAACTCTGCACTCTGTACATAGCACACTCCTGAACCCTGAACTCTGTACATAGAACACGCCTGAACTCTGAACATAGCGTAATCTAAATCTCTGCATTCTGTACATAAGGTACGGCTAAATCCTGCACTCTGTACATAGCACACCTCAGATACAACTGTCACTTTGAGGCCATATTGCTGATATGCCCACAATGAAATTGAGTTGTATTTTGTGTTGGGGCTCCAGCATTTGCTGAAATAATAAGTCTAGACTAATCTATAACCAAGCTTTTACAGAAATGATTCATTCAATTTGGTGTATTTTAAAAATTTGTGAGCATTTTTTTTTTGTGCAGACTCATTATCTTGTTAACCTTTAATCAAACTCTTATAAAAAAAATTCAATGGTGGCACTGGCACATCTAAACCAGAAACTTAAATAAAAACTGATATAATTACTGTATTAATAAAGTTAAAACTTAAAGCACAGATCTACTTAAACGGTGAAGCTCTGCTTGTTTGCACCCTTACTCCCTCCACTGCAACATTTGACGCTTTTTGGTGGGGAGGGGGGAGTGAGTACTTCATTTTGACATGTTCCTGCTCCCACTTCCAGGTAAGATCGCAAGTCTACGACATTACGATCGCAGTAAGCTCTATGACATTTCCGGCCCCTCCTCCTCCCCCCACTGCATTCTGGGACCCCTGTGTGTCCCTGGACACGGGACCATTCAGAAAGCACAGCACGACTCGCGCATGCGCAGTAGGAAGCAGGCTGTGAAGCCACAAGGCTTCACTTCCTGTTTCTCTTACTACAGATGCCGACACCTGCACCCGAAGCCGATTGAAGAATCTTGGGATTCCTGGACAGGTAAGTGTCCTTATATTAAAAGTCAGCAGCTACAGTATTTGAATCATTCACTTTAGTTTACTTTTACAAATACTGCATTTGTTACATTCACTGCATATTGCAATGTGTTTAATACATAAAATAATTAAGAACATTTGAAAAAAAAAATTACTTTGCTCCTAAAATAATAATATAATACCTGCTCAGAAAACATTTTTTTTTTACAGAAAAGATCTTGTGAATGCATATATAGGACTACAGGACTAGAAGTTGATCGCAGTAAGATCTACGACATTTCCGGCCCCTCCTCATCCCACTGCCTTCTGGGACCTCTGTGTTTCCCTGGACACGGGACCATTCAGAAAGCACAGCACGACTCGCGCATGCGCATGCGTAGTAGGAAGCAGGCTGTGAAGCCACAAGGCTTCACTTCCTGTTTCTCTTACTACAAATGCCGACACCTGCACCCGAAGCCGATTGAAGAATCTTGGGATTCCTGGACAGGTAAGTGTCCTTATATTAAAAGTCAGCAGCTACAGTATTTGAATCATTCACTTCAGTTTACTAATACAAATACTGCATTTGTTACATTGACTGCATATTGCAATGTTTTTAATACATAAAATAGTTAAGAACATTTGAAAAAAAAAATTACTTTGCTCCTAAAATAATAATATAATACCTGCTCAGAAAACATTTTTTTTTTTTTTAAAGAAAGGATCTTGTGAATGCATATATAGGACTACAGGACTAGAAGTTGTTAGGGACACTATTAGACTAGGATAACATCTATCCATTTGTTGCACACTGTGTTTGTGCAAGTACAGCAGCCCATTCATTTGAATAGACTGCTGTACCTGTGACAAATGCAGGAAAAAGGTCCCTTTTTAGAATTGCAGGTGCACTGAAACCACATGGAGCTTTTGCGCCCAAACTGCGTTTTGCCTGCATATGCAGTTCACATGTATTCCCACAACTGCATTAATGTATAATGGAAAGTGTGCTGGGAAATATATTTTGTTTGATTTTGCTGTGTGCAAATCCCTTTCATGTGTACCTTGCACTAAAAGCTAAGTAATTATATACAGTATGTCTTTGGAGGTCAACCTTAAAGTGAACCTGTTTCTTTGTCTTGCATGTGCAAAGCACATAATCACTGTAAAGGAACCCCTTTAGAACCTTCAGGTCCCTGTATGTAGAAGCACCTGACAGTTTGTTCATATCCCACAAAGGTTATTATGGTATGATATTCCCACAGTTGTTTGTGTCTCTGTTCTCTACCTAAAGGCCATAACAAAGATATCATTGTCTTGTAGCTAGATTCCATAGACATTTATTTAACCTCTACCAGAGAATAATGACACCATCATTTGGCTTTGTGTTGGCTAAGGCAGTTGAGTTCTGGTGGATATCTCACAACTACAGTATTTGAACAAAATAAACAGCCATCCTGTAAATGGATGTAGCACCCTCCAAGTGTAGGATGCTAGCTAAATCTAGCTTTTGGCTCCTTCTGTATTCAAGGGAACAGTGATTTTTGGCCTGGACTGTTCAGAGCTTCACAGGATGGGAGTATGACTGCGTTTCCCTGCCTCTGGAAAAAGATTCCAGAGCTTAAGTAGTAAGATGCAGATAACCAGCCAAAATATTTATCATGCTCCAGCCAATCCCTGGAGAGGAGTGTCCAGAAAGGGGCTGAAAGGTGACAAGCAATCTGAGACACTGGAGAGCATGGTCCCTTCTCCTCGTGAGGGTCCCAGTGTGTGAAGGTCTGCTGCCCTCTGGCAACCCATGGACTGTGCAGCTGTTTTAGAGGCCTCAGTGGTGTCAGGGCTGAGGGCCTGGATGGATCTTCCTAGAAACTGATTACAGGACCTCACCACAAGGGATCTGTTCTGCAGAAGGACTGGTTCACTCACTGGACTCACTGGTGTCCAGAGGAAGCAGGGAGGTGGCAGCTGTCTTGGGGGATTGTGAGCAAAGACCCTAAATTGATCCCTGTAGCTGTGCAGTATTCTGGAAATAGCATTGGCAACCAGTAGTAGTGCAAATGCACAAAGTAACTAGTTCCCAAAGAAACTGGCCTGATGGTTTTCAGCTGTGAGGCCTTAGACTGGTCAGAAACATGCCTTGTATTCCCCAGCTGCAAGGCCTCAGACTGTCCAATACTCACAATTACATAAAGAGAAGATTCTCCTCTAATTGCTATGTGCTAATCGTTTTGGAGTAACCCATGCCTTAACCCTTCTCCTGTTAAAGTTGCTTCAAGTAATAAATCCTAAAAAGGCATCCCTTAACTGCCTCCCTCTTGCCTTATAGACAAATGACGACGGGCAGTCTTACCGCGATTGCACACCCCTCGGAACGCACAGTGCAGCGATTGTGGGCACGCTGTGTACCTGGGACACGGCACGATCCCGATCTCGGTAAAGAGCTGATAATGTGTCTGATCCAATAATAGCCAATGTTTCAAATCACAGCCGATCACATGTAAACACGGAAGTGCCGATAATCGGCTCTCCTCGCCTTACACTGACAGAGTGTGAGGAGAAAAGAGCTGATCAGCGGCATCTCCTCCCAGGGGAGACCTGTACAGATAATCTGGGCACTGATTATCAGTGCCCTGATTATCAGTGCAGCCCCAACAGTGCCCAGTAGTGATGCCAGTCTACCCATCAGTGACACCAATCTGTGCCCATCAGTGAGGCAATTCTGAGCCTATCAGTGATGTAAGTCAATGCTGCCTTTCAGTGCCCATCAGTGCCTGATTAACAGTGCTGCCCATCAGTGCCCATTAATATGGCCCATCAGTGCCACCTGCCCATGCCACATATCATTGCCCATAAGTGCCACCTATCAGTGCCCATTAGTGCCACATATAAGTGCCCATCAGTGCCGCCTATCAGTGCTCATTATTGCTGCATATCAGTGCCCATCAGAACTGCATATTAGTGCCTCCTCATCAGTGCCACCTCATCAGTACCCTTCTGTGCCTCCTCATCAGTGCCGCCTCATCAGTGCCCATCAGTGCAGGCCTATCAGTGCTCATCAGTGCAGCCTCCTCAGCGCATATCAGTGAAGCAGAAAAATTACTTATTTACAAAATTTTCTGACAGAAACTAAGAAAAACTTTTTCTTTTTCAAATTTTTTCTGACTTTTTTTTCATTTTTTTAGCAAAAAATAAAAAACCCAGCAGTTATTAAATACCACCAAAAGAAAGCTCTATATGTGGGGAAAAAAATGATAAAAAATGAATTTGGGTACAATGTTGCATGACCACGTAATTGCCATTCAAAGTGTGACAGTGCTGAAAGCTGAAAATTGGCCTGGACAGGAAGGGGGTGAAAGTGCCCTGTAGGCAAGTGGTTAAACTGTGTTAATGGAAATGATGTGAATGGACTGATGCTTGTGGTGGTGGGCAGCTTCTGTACCTCCAGGGAAAAAACAATTATTACCAGTGGCCCTTTCAGTAGCAGCACTACAACATCCACGAAAAATCCACATTACAGTTTTAGGTGGAGTTGGCATTTAAGTACCAATTTTCAAACTAGTATTATTCTCAGAATCATTATTCTAGAATCCTCATTACTGACAACTCTCATAGCTTGTGCCACTCATCGACTGCAGAGCACCCGTGCAGAAAAAAATATTGTCCCCCTTTATCTGTCCAGTGGTTGTGTTGCCCCACGTTTATGCCTTTTTGCCAGGATGGAACAGTATGGCGCTGCTTCCTATGTGCTTCTAGTCAATGTCTTAGCATGCCAATGCCCACTCCACTGATGCATCCTTCACCATCCCTGTGCAATCAGTCCAACTCTTTGTGCCAGCACACTCATCCACATATTGTCTGTCATATCTATTGTTCAGCTTCCCTAACGCAGTTCTATGTTCCACCTAGCCAATTTCTGTGGGTCTTCCTATTCTTAGAGCAGCATTGCTTCCTAGCAGATGACTAGTCTGTGACTCAGGCACCCCTGCCACACAGCAGAGACAGGTTCTCTGGACCATGTAGGAACAACAGGACACTGAGATCAACCCCAATTTCTCTCCTTCTGTTAGCATGTTCACATTTATAGACCTAAAACAACAGCGGTCTGATTGGCTTAGTCAGTCTATGCTATTTGCTACTGAATACAGGAAGCTGAAATCAAGATAGGGGAAGGTACTTTTGTAATGGATTAAATTATGTTTTTACATAAATCCAAAGTCCAGGTTTAAAAGCACCATTTGTTTTGGTCCGAACATTTCTGTAGACATCTAGGAAAACATTTATGAATAACAGAGGTTGTAATGTAAACTTATTTTCTGCATATTTTAAGTAATATCAATTAATAAAACAGGGCATCACGCCAAGATTAATAAGAATAGCGTCATACCAAGGCCAAATTGCTGTGAAAATGTCAGAAGGATTATTTGGCATTTGGAAGCAGTAGATTGTAAATAAATGTAAATGTTGGTCATCACAAATAATATGCAGTTTTCCAAATAACTATTTTTTTTAGTAGCATGTCAAGTGCAATACAAACAGCACATGTAATGTAGCTGAATATTCAAGCACTACTACAAGTTATGCACTGCAATGGGGTTGAAGATGGAGTGGTGGAGGGGACGGGAGGCAGAAAGCCCAGAAGGGACAGATATTTCAGTCATTTTGGAATGGAATGTCTATTGGGCCTCCTTGTAGGATGTGTCCCCTATCCCTGCAATAACAAACATTCAATGAAGTGTCAGGGGGGCTCAGGAAGTCAAAGGGTGGCCAGTCCACATGGGGTTTCCTCAGTCCCGACACACAGTTCCCTCACATCACAGATCATTGTTTGAAGAAACAAGGACCCTTCTCTAATTAACCCCTGCACATGGAAGCAGTCTTCATTACAAAATGTAAGCAACCTGCATAGTAGGCGGTGGTGCACTCAGGTGGCAGAATAGAAGTTTTAAATTAAGTCTGTATCACCAGCAAAAATATAAACCAAGCTTGTGGTTGCAAAGAAGGGACCATCCAATGTTACGGAATACTACATAATGTAGCTGTTCACTGTTCACCCTTAACTCCGAGGCCCGCATTCAAATACTGACTTTATTATAGGCTTATGCCTGTACATACCATGACCATGCAGCCATTGGCTGAGAGCACTGATCGGATGTCGATCGGCAGATGTTTTTCTGGCATGCCTGTTCTACAAAAGGCTAATGATCAGTTAGCTTCTGTAGGACAGGCTGCCATACACATGGGCTGAATGTCAGCCGGTTTCTGTTAAACCTGATGGTATTGGTCCATATTCAGCCCATGTGTACCAGGCCTTAGGCAGCCCTCTCCATTCACAAGTGACAGCATTCAGGTTTGATGATAGGTCACTCAGGCACTAAGCAAGTTTGGTATTTCAAGGTGCTCCAAATGCAGTCCCAATGAGCAAGCTATTGATAAAGAGAAGAACATGTCATGTCAACACACATGTATCATTTATCAATTGATTTGTATTGGTTAGTTAGAAGTTACATTACTAGTACATAATTCAAGAACTACACAGGACCCACTTTATAAAATCAAGTGTGCTGCAAATATTTAGATCAGTATCCAATATATATCTAGTTTGGGCAATACAATACAGTGGCTAAGTGGGGAGCACTTCCTTCTGGCAGCACTAGGGTTGTCGGCAGTCAAGGCACTACCTGTCTGGAGTTTGCATGTTCTCCCTGAAACATACTATAGTTTTCCAATACAATCGTCACATGAGCTGTCAGCATCCAACCGGATTGCTGCCCCAGGGACCCAGGAAACCATAGAGTAACCATGTTCCTCATGACTTCCTCTTCCTCTGCACTGTCACTGTGGTTATGGGCCACCTGCAGTGGAGAAAATAGACTGCATCTCTACAGGCCTGTAGTAGGAAGCACATAATTGATTTGGATCTTTAAGAGCAGAGCCAATTTAACTCAACCTTTGCTGAATGTAAACCTTTGTCTTATTTTATTTCAGCTTGTAAATTAGAATCTAATTAGGACTGGAAGGCCGGACATTCTCCCTTTTACTGATAAGCACAGTTATGAAATTGTTAATTTTACATTCCCTCTACTAGCCACATATTTCCAATAAAAACATATGCAAAATTTGCTCGTATGACCTCGTTCTAAGTGCGATATGAGTGCGTTATCATTAAACAATGTGTGGTTCCTCTTGAGGCTATTCATTTCCATGCACATAGTTGTTATTTTAAGGCTTTTATTAGAAACCACAGAAACTTCAATGCAAACAAGGACAAAAATATTGCAGCATATGCTGACACTAATTGCACAAACTTGTGCCTTTATCTGTTCAAAGTTACAAGTAGTAAGCAATCCTAAAGGGGGTTTCAGGTTCCTACAGCTTTGCTGAATCCAAGCAGAATTTTAATGGAGTGCAGTGTACCATGTGGGGGTATACAGCCTGAAATGTGGTGCGAAATGAGCATGCCACTTTCTGTATGATAATCCATTTTTTCTTTTACCGTTTTACTGTGCTAAAACCGTTTGCTGTGATTAAAGTTAAAGCAGCTAAAGAGCTGTGTGCAAAATAAAAAAAATGCATATATGGTGTCGCCTGTCAGTAGCAATAACATAACATTTTTTTATTCTAAATCTTCCTTATAGAAAAAATGTTTGTTAACTTGTTGATCCTGCCAGTATATCTGGTATTTTTCCACTTTCCACTGTCCAGAAAAGGTTACAGTTCTGGGGTTGGGAAATATCCTTTAACACTAACAGGGGTGCATACATAGCTGACGTTTTTTTTTATTATTCAAAGGCTTTTTTGGTGGTCGAAATGTGGTGGCCAGCTCCGGCACTGCCCTATACTCATAGGTGTGTGCAGCTTTTTGCATAAGGCTGTCATAAAAAAAATCATGAATGCTGTCAGTAGGGCAGTGGACCGTCTCAGTAGAGCAGTAGATGGTGTCAGTAGGGCAGTGGACGGTGTCAGTAGAGCACTTGATGATGCCAATAGAGCAGTGGACGGTGTCAGTAGAGCAGTGGATGATGTCAGTAGAGCACTAGATGATGCCAATAGAGCAGTGTACGGTGTCAGTAGAGCAATGGATGGTGTCAGTAGGGCAGTGGACGGTGTCAGTAGAATAGTGGATGGTTACAGAAGAGCACTAGATGGTGTCAATAGAGCAGTGGACGGTGTCAGTAGAGCACTAGATGGTGTCAATAGAGCAGTGGATGGCATCAGTAGAGCAGTGGATGGTGTCAGTAGATCACTAGATGGTGTCAATAGAGCAGTGGATGGCGTCAGTAGAGCAGTGGATGGTGTCAGTAGAGCAGTGGATGGTGTCAGTAGAATAGTGGATGGTTACAGAAGAGCACTAGATGGTGTCAATAGAGCAGTGGATGGTGTCAGTAGGACAGTGGACGGTGTCAGTAGAGCACTAGATGGTGTCAGTAGAACAGTGGATGGTGTCAGTAGAGCACTAGATGGTGTCAGTAGAGTAGTGGACGTTGTCAGTAGAGCAGTGGATGATGTCAGTAGAGCAGTGGGCTTTGTCAGTATAGCAGTGGACAGTATCAGTAGGGGAGAGACTGGTGTCAGTAGGGCAGTGGATGGTGTCAGTAGTTTTTTTGTTTTTATTATTTTATTTTTTATTATTTTTTAAAATTTTATATTTTGTTAAATATTATTTCATTTTTTTTTTTACAATTTCTTTAGGAGCCCTGTTGAAGGTTTGGTGAAATATCAGGGGTCTGTCTCACTTTTGAGACAGAGAAAGAGCCTTATGACAGAGAATCCCAAGTTCCTTTCTCTGAAGCCTCAGCTGCACTGGACATTGATTGAATGGGAAATGCTCTGTGCTGAGTGGCTTCATGTTCATTCACAAATGAAAGCAGAGTATACACGGTTTACTCTGATTCAGTTATGAATGAACACAGTGAGTGATTGGTACCGATAATTTACTGTGTTTATTCAGGAGAGGAAGGGGTATGTAAATGAGGTATTCACTGGCCCCTTACCTGCTCTCCATCCTAAAACGATCCCCCGCAGCAGCCGGTGGAGGAGGAGAGGAGGGAATCCGGCAGCATTGCAAGGGGAAGGCGTGGACCAAGGGAGCACACAGGGGGGCCTGGGCAACAGAAAGAAGAGGAACAGTACCAGGAGGGGTGGCATATACAGGTGATCACTGGAGAGAGGGGCTGTAGAGGGGGAGGAAGCGCCTGGTTCAGTATCCCAGCAGAATGCTAACAGGCTGATCCAGCTGGTAGTAAGGGATCTGGGTGGATCTTGACATTAACTAATTCAAGACCGCAATACATAGTTGTATGTGACGGCTTTGAAGTGGTTTACCAATGTTATGGCTGGTGCTGTCAGCCATAACCCCGGTATTGTTTTTCAGCCAGCGATTATCTTTCTGATAAAAGCGATCTGAGTAGCTGATTAGCCGCTGGATCGATTTTATAAGCAGTGGGAGGAGTCATCCCCTCCTGACACTGAGTAACAACCGTGTTTCTCGGGCTTACCATTTTCACCGGTGAGCCCAGGAAATAATCCAGTTCACACGGCTGGCGCGACATCATGACGTCACTTTCGGTTAAGGGTGGATGTAAACGACTTTTTTTTTTAAAGCACCAGATCAGTTTTTTTTTTTCATCTGATGCTTTTAAGGGTAGAGGAGAGATCTGGGGTCTTCTAAAGAGGGCCTGTCATGCCTTATTTCTATCACAAGGAATATCTATTTTTCTTGTGGTAGGAATAAAAGTGATAAAAAAAAGTTAAAGGGCCAGTGTAAAAAAAAAAAAAGAAAAAATTATATTAATTATTTTATATATATATATATATATATATATATATTTTTTTTTTTTAAAGTGCCCCCATCCCTCTGTGCAGAAGCGAATACATACTTTGGTCGTGCACTCATATGTAAACGGTGTTCAAACCACACATGTGAGGTATCCCTGTGAACATTATAGTGAGAGCAATAATTCTAGCACTAGACCTCTTCTGTAACTCTAAAGTGTTAACCTGTAAAAATTATTGAAGCATTGCCTATGGAGATTTTTATGTATTGTAGTTTGTCGCCATTCCAGGAGCATGTGCAATTTTAAAATGTACCATGTTAGGTATCTAGTGTATACAGAAAGAAACCCGTGCGCTGCCAAAACAATAAAGGAAAAAGGACAAGTTTAAAACAGGGTGTCAGCTACTGGAGTCACCTCATGAGTGTTCCTCACATGAATAAATGACAAAAAGTGCGAATAAATGTGCTGCACTGCTGGTATAACATATATATATATAAGTGTGATATATCAAATATAGTGAAAAATAATAGACTCAGTGTTCCTTTATACAAGACAGGGGCGTAACTACAGGGGTTGCAGGGGTTGCGATTGCTACCGGGCCCCATGCTCCAGGGGGCCCAGTAGCAAACCAGTGGGTGAACTTCCAGGATTGCAAAAGTCACACTTGCGACCGGGCCCTGGCATTGCCCCACTGTGGGGAGGCCCCAAGATTGCAGGAAGGGAGCCCACTGCAGAACTTGTGAAAAGATCCTGCTGCGGGACCGTAATAAAAGGCCATGCAACGAGAATAAAGAGCCCCAGGATTAGTGGGAAGAGCCCTGGGCTTGAAGGGAAGGGCCCCGGCCAGGGATCTGGGGGGGCCCTTCATGGTTTCTTGCATCGGGGCCCTGAAGGCTCTAGTTATGCCTCTGATACAAGAGGTTACCATCATACATTCCTCATAGGAAAGATGTACTAAATATTAAACAAAATAAATACAGTGATGTGAATCTGAAACAATAGTACTATTTTTTTCCAATATTTCATTAAATAAATAAATAAAATAATCCACATTGCGCCAAAAAGAAATGCTGTGATGTGAGTCCAAAATATTAAGTGCTAATAATTTCCAATATTTAATTCAAAGAATCCACATGCTAATAGTTTCCTATTCCGTGAAAAATTAAACATCAAATATCTGTGACATGTTACAATAAATGTGCTTAAAAAAAAGTGAGAAAGGATGCCAGTGATTTGAAATCCGAGTCCCAGTGCTGCAAAGGTAATTGTGCTTATCCAGTGCTCCACCAGACAGTGAACGTAAGGGTGGACCCATACCTGTATGCTAGACCTAAAGCATAGGTCGAGGAGCGCTTGTTCCTAAATTTCTAGGTGTAATCAGATGTAGCAAAAGTCTAGGAGCAGTCTCCACTCTTTTCCACTAGTTCCAATAGTCTCACCAACATCTTCATAGGTTCTATAGGAAGGACTCAAGACCACAGATAGACTTCCATAGTGTAGTAAGTCATATACCAGTGATTTTATTCCTATTAAAAATGCACTCACATTTTAAATACTTGTGGCATAGCAATCCGAATAAAAGCAGGTCCAGCATGAAATAAAGAGTAACTCGCTGTTACAGATGTCACCTGGCTCCTCCCCACGCGTATTGTCACTAACCACGTGACTTCACCAGGTATCTAACCTAACTTTATGTTAGGTATCTATTTACTCAGCATAACATCATCTTTTATACGTTACCAAACATTGGGTTATATATTGTGTTTTTTTTTTTATTCAAATTAATTAACCGGTTGCCGACTGCGCACAGTATATTTACTGCGGCAGTCAGCCCCGGCCAGGCAGAGTGACGTAGATCTACGTCGCTCGCCTGTCACTGGGATTTGAGCCAATAGCGGGCGAGCGCGCGCCCGCCTCGGCTCGTTCAGGGAGGAGTGCGGGCGTGTGACCGGCGGACCCGATGTCCGCCGGTCACACTACGATCGTCGGTACAGCGGGAGAAAGGCAGAGCGGCTTATGTAAACAAGCCACCTGTCATTCTCCCCTGTGTAAAAATGCAGATCAGACGGTTCTACTATGTAGAACCGTTGATCTCTGTTTTTACACTAGTAGCCATGTCCCACTACAGTTAGAATCACGCCCCTAGGACACACTTAACCCCTCCCTGTCCAATACAGTTAACCCCTTCCCTGCCAGTGTCATTTTTACAGTAACAGTGCATATGTATAGCACTGATTACTGCAGTAATGTCACTGGTACCCCCAAAAGTGTCAAAAATGTCAGTCAAGGGTCCGATCTGTCCGCCGCAATGTCACAGTACCGCAAAAAAAATCGCAGATCGCCGCCATTACTCGTTAAAAAAAAAAACACCAAAAATGACAAAAATCTTTCCCTTTGTTAGTAAACGCGATAACTTTTGCGCAAACCAATTAAAATACGCTTTTTGCGATTTTTTTTTACCAAACATATGTAGCATAAAACAAATTGGCAGAAAATGTTAAAAAATTTTGATTTTTACATTTTTTTGGGGGGAATTTCATATAAAAAAAGTGAAAAATATTGTTATTTTTGCAAAAATTACGCTCTTTTTTTGTTTATAGCGCATGATCAAAAAATCGCACAGGTGATCAAATAGCGCCAAAAGAAAGCTCTGTTTGTGGGAAAAAAAGTACGTGAAATTCGTTTAGGTACAGCGTCGCACGACCGCGCAATTGTCCGTTAAAATCACGCAGTAAAAAATCGCAAAAAAACCCCTGGTCAGGAAGGGGGTAAAATCTTCCGGGGCTTAAGTGGTTAAAGGGTATTATTTTAACCACTCTAGGAAGTGTCAATTCTCTGGCACAGACCCAGTCACCCCTTCCTCCTGCCTCGTAATAGTCCATTCCTCTTCTAAAAATGTCTAATTACTCCTTGTAATGGCCCTTTTATGTAGCTGCCAGGTGGGGATCGAAGGGGAATACTATAGAGTGTCACTTGAGTGACAGCTGTGAGTCTGCTGTGGCGGCTAACATCACACCCAAGATGTCAGCACCCAGCAGCAATCTCAGGGCTTTTGAAAGGTTACACAAGGGATGTTTCACAGGTAAATAACATGCACAAAATATGTTAAATGTGCATATAATCTTATAGGAATTTTGTTGTTAAAATGAATTGTCTGGGGACAGATTGCTTTAATGTAGTTCCTTTTTTTAATAGAACATGCCTTTATTTAGATTTTACTCCACATTTATATGCTGACGAAGAGTGGCAGAATCTGGAACAAACAATACATTAAAGACTGCTGAAAATTGCCAGCTCATTTAAATCCAAGCAGCCCTAGCAGTATTGGGACTATTTCACACAGGTGCCAAATGGGCAGTAAAAACAGCCGGGTAATCCACATTTTTATCCCTCCTACAACCACCCACCTAAATCCCAACAATGGAGCCAGACAGTGTAGTACACATGCCGCAGCAAATTTAACTTGGCTTTCAGTGTTTGACAGGCGGCACTGCCTGTCAAGCTTGCTCAGTTTTGTCATTGGGACCACAATGTGTGCAAGCCAGCTGCTTGGGTCATGACAGAGCAGTATTTCAATACAAATCCCCCTTGGGATTTAAAAAAAGCCAAGAAAACCCCAAAATGCCGACAAGAGGCATTGAGGGGATGGCAGTATCACCTCCTGAATGCTGGGCAGATACTGCTCCACTAATACGTGATCCACCCAGATCGCTTTCAGACAGAGGCATAGACTGCTGCTCATGTGAAAGAGCACTTACAATTTTTTCCATCTACAATCATTGTTACTTACGAATGTGAGAAATAGTTGTGTTCCATTGTTTTGTGAAATAGCTTACGGTGTGATAACCTACACATTTTTAAATAAATAACTCTGCAAGTTTGAGATGTCTGTATAGTTTGCAAACTATTAATTATCATTTCTATGTAAAGTCAAGGATAGCAAGCTGCTGTAAATTACACTTTGGAAAACAAAATGCCCAAAATGCATGCGATGGCTCTTCACTAGTTGCTAGCACTTTAATATGTGCTAATCAGGTCTTTGAATGGCTAAAAAAGAGTTAATTAATAGGTGGCCAAAGTTAGGATCAAAGTGATAAAAGGGTCTAAGGGATATCATTAACCTCTGTCAACAGGAGCTGTGTCCAGACGCTAATTAGCATGGCTGAAATTTTAGACAGCCCTCTAAAACCGAAAGGGAATTAATGAAGCTCTCTACACTGGAATTCCAGAGAAAAACTGCCCAGGAAGACAGCAGTCAGTTGCACCCTCGTTCCCTTGAGATTTCTTCTGCTAAATCATCCCACTAGACTTCTGCAATTTCTGAAAGTTAAGCAGGCTGTTCTATGAACAAAGCACATACCAAGTTACAAGAGTGCCATCATCACCAAAATACCACGAAAAACTAAATTTGAACTCAGCAATCTTTCTTAAAGCAATAAATAGATATATACAGTTTATAGGGCATATACCCAAGTATGACTACTCACTTTTATAGCCGGCTGTACATGCCACCTGCTACTGTTTGCCTGAGTGGGGAAGGACCTTAGGATTTTGCGTTAGAGTATAATTTAGGCCTCAAACTGTCCATGTACATAAGACCTAATAATTACCCTTTAGTGGGCAATGACCCTATATTCGCTCTCTTGAATGGATATGGCAGCTGAAGAATTTTCAGCAATTAACACAATTTTGAGTGTTTTGGATGCCTGTGTTCCCTGCTTTCTATTTGCTGGCTGTTACATCATTGCAGGACACACTAGCAACATAGGGGCCGGTGGCCGGAACCATCGTGCTGCTATGAACCAGGCATTTGACACACCCATAACTCTGTCATAAGTTAAAGATTATCAATCAAGTGATCTGCATGCACACGTGTTGACAGTAAACACACTGACAGGAGGTGGGGAGAATGGCGAGTTTATACGTTTCTGCTCTTTTACTTACCAGTTACATGCTGGGGGCAGAAAGGTGACCTGGCTATGTTTCACATTGCGGCAGTGAAAGCCTAGGTCACCAACCTGGCTCTTCTGTCTGCCAGGGATGTATACATTTCAGGGGTAATGGAAAGAAATACCATTCATTTGGAAAATAGCTTTTGGGTCTGTGTCAGGGCCTGGACCTAGAACCTCTGCTTTGTCTGGCAGTAACTCTTCTCACTAAACCAGCAGAAATACTAGACAGCTCCCTGCCAGATTGCTTAGACAACCTTGCCTTATATCTTGTTTCTCATAAACCTTGAACCTTGCCCTTTCCATGAACCTTTCTAATTTAAGCCATTTCTCTGCACTTCCTTTTTGCCAAATACAAGCTGTGAAAGCCATGAGATTGGGGGGTGGGAACATATTTGTTGCCAAATCAAATCTAAAAACTTTTTTAGAGCAGGTTAGAAATAAAAGGGAGACTGTGATTGGCTGCTAAGGTTAGCACAGACAGTTCTTCTAACATACCCCCTTTCAAAGTTGAAGGCTAACCTCATTTCCCTAACTGCCTCTATGACCTGCCAGAACCTGTGGGGCACGGCACCATTACCATCTCTGTACTGTACAGGGGCAAATATTTACTAGTACAGCACTGAGTCAAGACTAATGCCCTCACGGAAAAAAGAAAAGGACTCCTGTAGGTATTGCCATATAGATTAGGGTTCCTGTAAATCACAGGAAAATTAATCCCTCCAAACCACAGCTGACGTGGTGACCGTTGACGAGCAACAGCAATTAACTACAACGGACAGGAGACTCAGGGGTTCTCCCAGGAAAGTCAACTATGGGCACCAATAGAGTAGTGAAAATATGTAAATGTTATTGGTTCAAATATAACACACATAGAGGACACAAGATGTGGCACACATCAAAATTAAAACCATAAACCATAAAAACATAATGGGATAGTTGCAACAACTCGGGTTGTGGAAAGGTGCACACTGTTGGGATCTATACTCGGGGAAGGGAGGTGGCAAGGCAGCCCTGCTCAAATTGAAAAAACAGTCTATCACTCTGGCCACCAGCAACCTTACTCAGTTTCCCCTGTTCTAATTTGTTTGGACGTGCCCTCCTAGCGATGAAGCCCCTTTCTCCATGCACCGCTGGCCTGAGAGCTTTTTTGCTGCTGGGACTATTTTTTCAATTTGAGCAGGGCTGCCGTGCCACCTCCCCTCCCCGAGTATAGATCCCAACAGTGTGCACCTTTCCACAACCGGGGTTGTTGCAACTATCCCATTATGTTTTTATGGTTTATGGTTTTAATTGTGATGTGTGCCACATCTTGTGTCCTCTATGTGTGTTATATTTGAACCAATAAAATTTACATATTTTCACTACTCTCTTGGTACCCATAGTTTACTTTCCTGGGAGAACCCCTGAGTCTCCTGTCCTTTGATGCCCTCATGGGCAAGAAACTGTATCATACAGTACCTCTGAAAGTGTGTACCAGGAATCTGCTTTAAACCAAACATTCTGGAGAAAAGGCATTTCTTCTAAGTATATTATCTTGGAGGATTGCTCATTAAAAGCATTATCCAATTAACACTGGCACCAAGTATAGCTTCTCTACACAGGGGAATTCTCAGCATGACCACTCTGTGCTGTGGCATCTTGAGCAATTTATTTAACTCATACCAGGTCTGGGAGATTAGACTAATGCTCTACTAAGTGCTTTATTTACTTCAACGGTTGGGTTACCTAGACTCGAAATGGGATGGAGCTAAATGGCATCTGATGTGCAACATAGGCAACTAAGTATAATGATGCATGACAGGTAAGCATAAGTGAATTAATCCACTGTGTGTGTATGTGTGCATACAGTATAGCAGATCCTAAGCGCCGTCCCCTTAAATTATACAATTCATACATATACACCATAAATCATAAAATATTATTAGTTCATAAGATTAGGTTGTGCAAAAAATCATCAAAGTCCTCCCAAGAAAGTGCAATAGTGCTTTCTTCAAAGTGCAATTAGTGATCCAAATCTTCCAAATGTGTGATAAAGTGCCGTGCTCCCCTTTTGTGCCCGCCTCACCAAATATATGCGCATGTCCGTTTTATTTTTTAAAAGATGTAAAACATACACATTTCCCATTCACAAGTTTCTTGTGCAACTAAGCATATAACACCGGTACAGAACCAAAAAACTAGCGTGCGTGCCAAACTCCGATTGTGTCATCACCAGAAGTTCCCACCTAGTGCATTTCACCCTCCCACTGGGTGTCTTCAGAGGCTGCGGATACCGGTAAGTACTGGATCTTTATATGTATCATTCCTATTACTACTCTCACACAGTAGTAATAGGAATGATACATTTAAAGGTCCAGTAATTACCGTTGTCCCCAGGCTGTGAAGACACCCAGTGGGAGGGCAAAATGCACTAGGTGGAAAATCTAGGTAACCTCACGATCAGCGTTTGACACGCACACTACTCTGCTGGTACTGTACTGGCGTTTTAATGCTTGTTTGCCCAGGAATGAGTGGGAAATTTGTATGTTCTAAATATTTTTCAACCTCTTTATGTGACCATTAACCTGCCATCCTATTGAGAGAAGTGGAAGAGCTGGAGAAATGGCATCTAAACTAGGTGTATTCACATTCATAATTTGTGAAAGAGCTGGAGAAAACGATATCGGATCAGTCATCTGATACATGCACATTTACACCTATAATTTTGTGAGTGAGGGTACAAAAGGGGAGCACGGCACCTTATCACACATAAGATTTGGAGCACTGATTGCAATTTGAATAAAGCACTATTGCACTTTGTTGGGAGAACTTTGATCATTTTTTTGCACAGCTGAATTTTACGAACTAATCGTTTTTTATGATTTATGCTGTATATGTATGAGTTATATCACATAACGGGACAGCATTGGGGATCTGCATATATATAATTTAAAGGGACCACACATGTTTTTTTTTTTTTTACCAGCAGCAGCCCATGCACTAGTTTGTAGCACTTTATTGTTATTAATATTTAATAGACACTTTTTTCTACATTAGCACGGGCATACACCTATTATATTATATTATATTATATTATATTATATTATATTATATTATATTATATTATATGTAACAAGTGATAGTTCCCACCATTTTGATCATAGACCAAATGATAAAATACTGTATATCAGAACAGGTGGGTGAGGCTAGAGCAGAGGAGTACCTCCCATGGAATATGCAGTTGGGTATTGGCTTATAATGGGCCAAAACTCATGAAGTGTCATAAATGCTTTAGGAAAAATTATCCCTGGGAATGGGAGAAACTGAAGACCCCAATTATTGGAACTAATTGAGTATCAGGATCTTTAATAGTAAAGAATATTCTTTGATGCTATATAGCAGATTATAACTACTCTGCTGGAGGGGATAACATGTGCTTAAAAAAAACTGGCTTTCATAATTTAATTGACACATTTGTTGGAGTGAAGATTGAGTTTGTTTGGTTGAACCTGATTGGACATCCCTACCAGTGACCAAGCCTGAGGGCTGATTTCCCATCTGAGAAGAGTGTAAGTGTAACTATGGTACATGTAAAGAATGGGGTAATCAAAACACATACGAGTAAAAAGCGTTGTTGTCATCTTTTCATTTGGTGAAGTCCTTAAATCTAATTGTAAGCTTTCTTTCCTTGAGTGTGTAATATATAAAATGAACCATAAAAAACATTTTATATGATTGCTTTCTTTTAGCATGCTGTTTATACAGCCATACTGTAGGTACAACAACCATTTTAAAATATTATACTGTGATTTGTAGTTCTGACCTCTATGTGGTAGTGTTATATTTGGTGTAATGGTCATCCTTTTGTAACTATATGGTTATTGAGTCATTTCATGTCTCTATGTTCCTGTTGTTTTCCAATGAAGCATGAAGAGCTCAGCCATGTGCCCAGCATCATCTTGACTTGTTTGACTCATATCTGAAGCAGATTCCCCCCACTTACCTTCTGTGGCTCACTTTAAACATCACAAATGTTACTGCTTTTAATACTGCCTCTATCACTATACCATCTCTGTATCCTCTCACATTTTATTTGCATATTTTATACTCAACATTTTAATCAATCCTTTCCTGCTTATCTTCATACACAAAGTGTATTTGGTATTATTTGCATTTAGCTCGATAATCCTTTGAAAGAGCCCTAGCTAAGTTTTGACAGCACTGGGGAACCACATGCTGTCAGTTTTCAATGTTTACCTTAACCAAGTGAAAGCATGGTGGTGCTGCTTATCTTAGAGTCGCTGCTCCTCAGGACCAGAGGCAAAATTATTTCACCAGGCCCCACACCAGAATGATAATGTCTAGTCACTTACCAGTGACACCTGTGTTAGCACCGACTACAGAGTCACTTTGAGGCAAATAGCGTTGAACACTGATTTTTCTCCACCAGTTTTTTTTACACACGTTGCAGATTACACTTTTCTTGCTTCAGCCCAAAGGTATGGAGGGACGCTGCTGTATACTTCACGAGGCCTCACACACCCGTGGTCCGGCCCAGTCCTTAGGAGGGTTCAGTTATGCAGTGGTCCCTAATGTAGAGACCCTGCCGCAGGGCAAACCATACAGCTACCAATCGACTCCTCCGACAGAAGCTCCATCACTGGCCAGAATTTCTTCACTTGTATAAAACAGTGTAAAGAGAACAGTTACTTTGCATTTCCACATTACATTTCTTAAACATTTACATGAGCAATATGGCTTGATACCAAATATAATGATGATTCTTCTCTTGTTTGTACATGTTGGACTTGGGCTGTGCTGTGGTGCTCATTCCTTTGGCTTCTAGTAGTTTCCCACCAGTAATTTACAGTCTCACTTCAGGGTCCTGCTACAGGGTGATCCCACCCTAGGTGCTACTCGACATCCCCATGCATTTGGAATTCCCAACTCTCCTGACAAACAACCTATTGGTCCATACCCCTTTTGTGTCAAGGTCTTACCTTGTCCTCTTGTTGACAGCCATCTTTAACCACTTTACCACCGGAGGATTTTGCTGCCTTACGTCTGGGCCACTTTTTGCGATTCAGCAATGTGCAAATTTTACTGACAATTGCGCGGTCGTGCGATGCCGTACCCAAACAAAATTTACGTCCTTTTTTTTCCCCACAAACAGAGCTTTCTTTTGGTGGTATTTGATCACCTGTGCAATTTTTACTTTTTGCGCTATAAACAAAAAAAGAGTGTAAATTTTGAAAAAATAACAATATTTTTCACATTTTTTTATATGAAATTCCCCCCCAAAAAAATGTAAAAATCAAAATTTTTTTAAATTTTTGGCCGATTTGTTTTCTGCTACCTATGTTTGGTAAAAAAAATCACAATAAGCGTATTTTGATTCGTTTGCGCAAAAGTTATTGCGTTTACTAACTGAGTGAATGATTTCTGTCATTTTTGATGTTTTATTTTTTAACGAGTAATGGCGGCGATCTACGATTTTTTTTGCGGGACTGCAACATTGCGGCGGACAGATCGGACCCTTGACTGACATTTTTGACACTTTTGGGGGTACCAGTGACATTACTACAGTAATCAGTGCTATACATATGCACTGTTACTGTAAAAATAACACTGGCAGGGAAGGGGTTAATTTTATTGGAGAGGGAGGGGTTAATGTATGCCTGGTGCTTACTAACGTGTGTGGGGGAGGTGACTGAGTGACACAGGGACAGATCGCAGGTTCAGCTACGCTGAACCCTGCAATCTGACCCTGTCTGTCACTTAGGAGATCCGCCCGCTTTGTTTACACAAGCGGGCGGATCTCCAGACTCGATTCCCCGACGATCGGGGAAGAGCGGCAGTGATCACCGCCGCTCCTCCCCTGGCCCGACTCCCGCTGTGACTGAATACAGTGGGAGCGAGCCTCCGGTGGCGCGTGCGCGCCACCCACAAGGGGAGAAGTCCAGCGACGTAGGTCTAGGTCGCTGGACGGGAACGAGACACTTTGCCACAGTACAGTCAATGTGACTGGTCGGCAAGTGGTTAACATGTGCAAACTGCTGCCTCTTTTAGACTCTGATTGCATCATCACTTGCCTGCTGCCTGGGTGTCGCACAGTGATGATGCTGCCCACCTGACTATATCTATCACCTGATGGGTTGAAGTCCTTGCCTTTGTGTTTGTGCTCCAAGGTGCATCTCTGCTAGCAGTCTTCTGTTCTCCGTGTTCCTCTGTGTATGACCTGGCTTGGCTAGTGACTCTCCAGGCTCTCGACCTGGCATCGGCAGACGACCCCCTTCTGGACTTGACCCCGGCTTCGATGACTACCCGCTTCTGGACTTGACTCTGGCTTGTTCCTGCTCCCACTTCCTCATTCTTACTGTGGGTTTATTGTTGTTTGCTGCAATAAACTGCTTTATTTTACGTGCATCCTCGCGTGGTCTGGTTTCCTGGCACCCTGATGCACAACAGGCCAAAAGAACAGGCACAAACCTGAGTCACTGGACATTAACTCATTAGTAAAATTCCCAATTTACATATTAGAGCTCCTGCCTATATGGGTTCAAGGCTCACAAGAGAATATTCAGTATCAAAGCTTGGGTATATCCACAAATCTATCTCCATCCACCAACAAATACACAGAACCAGGTCCATGAGTTTGTTTTGTTTATGATTTAAAAAAAAAATAGGAGCAAACTTTACACTAATACAGTCTGGCACCCCGTAAAGTATGGGCTTGTATCTTCTTGGCTGTAAGGCCACAAACAGGCATTACCCCTTCTATGCTAATATTAACCTACATGTTCTCGAGAATCAGCATTGTTTTTAGGAGGGCCCTCCAAACAGAAAGAAAACAAAATCCAAATTTCTTTTTTATTTTGCCTGTACCGTGAAGTATCTCTGATTGTAACTATTCTGTGGTCAGGATAACACTTTGTGTAATGACGTTTTTAATTTGTGATAATGTTTTTGGCTAATGCTGGGTCTTTTGCTGTCCCTGTGGATAACCATTGTTCTGTAACCTGCAAAAAATTTAATAAAAATGTATTGAAACAGAAAACTGCTATGGGGAGAAGGTAGAGGTATTTTACAATTATTATGTACCTCTCATATTGTAAAGACTTCAAACAGGCCTCAGTGCAGTGTTCGCTACAATTCAAGCTATCCTTGATCCTTGTGGTAATGAGCTAGTTAGGATATAGGTCATATACAGGACACGGGAATTTTGGACATCCCATTTGGAGGTGTTTGGTTGCAGCCTGAGTCATGAGTGTCACATGGAGAATTTGTATCCCGGGCCAGTTAAGCAATAGGCCCTTTTATCTGAGGAGCTGAAAACCTCTCTCAGTCCACTTATGACGTAAGGATAGCTTGAAGCACAGGGATGATATGGATTAAACATAGCAAGATCTGCCAGCCACCTGCCATCTGGACCAGGTTCCCTGATAGAGGTCCACATTAACTCTCTATTGACAGAGATACTGCATAATGAAACATTTAGCTTAACCCCTTTACTGCCAGGTCCATACAGCGTACAGACCTACAGCACTGCTTGCAGCTGGTCAGGTCTGTACGCCGTATGGACCTAATTTCACCCCCTGCTTTAAGCTCGTGGTCATTTTTATGACCATTAACTTATAGCAGAATTGTTCAGCAGACTCTGCTGAACAGTTCAATAAACAGTATCTCTCCTGCGCTCAAGTGATATGCGAGAAGGTGAGTGATCTGAATGGTCTTTTTGCACAAAACTTGCGATCTTGCTGCCCCCTCAGGACCAAGGGTATCCAATAACACTGAAAAACAACAACAAGAGAAGGGCACACCAATCTTGCGCATTACCACTAAAAAGGTTTATTAAAATCCAAAAAGGTAGCATCATTGTACTCACAAACGTAAGATATAAACACGCATGTAGGAAATAAGGACCAGTCGCCTCCAGAACACTCCTATGCTGCATGATGAAGTGATGGTGTCCGCAATGACCTGGCTGACACGTTTTGAGGGAGAACCCTCTTCTTCAGAGCCAAAAGTGCCAATGACCCACCACCAATTCCCAAGATGTTATATAGCCGGTCTACAACGCCCACATTGCCCTGCACCCCCCCCCCACATGGAGCAAAGGTTAGGAGTGTGGGTCAACAAAATGGGGTATATATACTATATTACATGATACCCATATGATAGACTGTCCCGCAGTGCTAGCCATTGTCACTTGGCGTGAGTATCGGCCACAAACAACTGAAAATGGTGATAGTGCCAGTGACACAAATTAACCACTTGCAGCAGAGCGGCTCGGCTGGGTCTGGCGACGTAGACCTATGTCGCCAGATACCTCCTTAGACACAGCGGGAGTCGGGCCAGGGGAGGAGAGGCGGTGATCACTGCCTCTCTTCCACGATCGTTGGGGAAAGACTGAGGAAATCCGCCCGCTTGTGTAAACAAAGTGGGCAGATCTCCTCTGTGACAGGCAGGGACAGATAACAGGATTCAGCATAGCTGAACCTGCAATCTTTGTCTGTGTCACACAACCCCCTCCCCCCACACACGTCAGTCAGCATGAGGCACCAACAAACCCTTGATCACCAACAGTGTTAACCCCTTCCCTGTCAGTGTCATTATTACAGTAACAGTGCATATTTATAGCACTGTCACTGGTCCCCCCAAAAGTGTCAAAAATGTCAGTTAGGGGTCCAATCTGTCCGCCGCAATGTCACAGTCTCGCAAAAAAAATCGCAGATCGCCGCCATTACTAGTAAAAAAAAAAAAAACAATAAAAATGACAAATCTTTCCCGTAGTTAGTAAACGCGATAACTTTTGCGCAAACCAATCAAAAAACGCTTATTGTGATTTTTTTACCAAAAATATGTAGCTGAAAACAAATTGGCCTAAAATGTTAAAAAATGTTGATTTGTAACTTTTTTTTGGGTAATGTTATATATCATTGTTATATATCTTTTTTTCAAAAATGAAAAAATTGCACAGGTGATCAAATATCACCAAAAGAAAGCTCTATTAGTGGGGGAAAAAAAAGGCAAAAATTTAATTTGGGTACAGCATCACACGAACGCGCAATTTTCCGTTAAAGGAACGCAGTGCCGAATCGCAAAATATGGCCTGGTCAGGAATGGGGTAAAATCTTCCGTTCTTAAAGTGGTTAAAAATACACTCATTGAGAATTTTTTTGTCAAAGACATGTAGCTAAATACATTTTGGCCTAAATATATGACAAAAATTTTATAAATTGGATATTTTTTAACTGTCAAAGTAGAAAATGACAATTTTTTGCAAAATTTTCGCCATTTTTTTATTAATATTGCAAAAAATGAAAAGCGTAGAGGTGATCAAATACCACCAAAAGGACATAAATTTCGTTTGGGTACAGCGTTGCATGACCGCGCAATTGTGAGTTAAATTCGCACAGTGCCATGTTGAAAAAAGTGGCCTGGACGTTAAGCAGGAAAATCCTCCGGTCTTAAAGTGGTTAAATAATGAAAAAGAAGAAATGTAAATAATAAAAATATATAATAACAGTAATAATAAAAAGTAATGATAAAATGTTATATAACACTAGAGACCTGGGAATCAAAAACAGGCATTAGAACTCACTGATTAAGCCGGCAGACAAACATAATGCTCCAGACTCATAAGCAGCCTCCAATTAGGTAATGGAGATGATGCACGTTGACTAGGATGTATAATAATGATATAAGCCCTCCTCACACTGTATACTAGAAGCATGGACACATAGATGTATATAGAGAAATCACCATGAACTCCCACCTCTGTCTTGGCAAGGACTGTGTAAGATGATAGATAATCCCCACAGGGAGGGGGAATGCTCGGTGGATCTGTGGGTGCAGGCTAAGCGCCCCAAGCCATATACAGCAGGCTTGGAACGCACGCCGTTCTTGTACACTCGGAAGTGTGAGCGGTCTATTTAGTTTAGTGTATTTTTAGGGAAAATAGCGATATGATGAAAATATGGGAACCGCCACCCCATCCGGGGAGGGACTTGTGGTTATTTGTTCAGGAGCATATGGATGTACCCATTTGATGTGTTTCCAGTTTGGACTTAAGCCACAGTAACTTACTGTTGCTTGGTCTATCGACTCCAGCCAGGCTTTCGTCAACCCTTGGTTGTTACAATTCCAAAGGTTTCTATCCTCTACCAAATACATGATCCATTCTCCTGAAATCCATGATACACTCTTCGTTAGTTACGAATGACGCTGATGCATATGTCCTGTTTTATAATACTATACAGAGTACCCTATTAAAATGCTCCAGATGAAGCTTTCAAAAAGGCGAAACATGTTGAGCTATGTTGAATATTTATCTTTGAACAACTGAATACAGTATCAGCTGGTCTGGTTGGACGGCAGTTCCTGATTTCTGTCACCTTCGGCAAGATCCGTCTGATGTGAAGTATTTGCTTATATATAAGTTTGCAATACTCTCTGTATATTCTATATGGAATCAATATCTAAGTAAACTGCTACATAATTCTAAATAATTTGTGGGCCTTCTATAAGGTCATATTTTTTTTATATTGAGTGTATTCCCCTGATTTTATATGAATTGATGAATAAAAATTAATTTTAGTAACCTTGTTGTGCCAAAAAATCCTTGTCTCCCAATCCTTCCTTCTTTCTAATTAGGGGATTGGAGGACCTTAATTATGATGAGCGTCTACAATCGCTTAATTTATTCTCCCTGGAGAAGAGAAACTGAGAGGGGACATGATAGCAATTTACAAATATCTAAATGGTGATCTCAGCATAGAAAAAAAGCTATTCAGTCGCAATGATTGCATGAGGATGCGAGGACATACAATGCGATTAGAGGAGAAGCAATTTAACCTCAGGCGACGCACGGGGTTCTTTACTGTTAGGGCTACAGTATTGTGGAATTCTCTACCACAAGAGGTAGTTTCTGCGGGAAGTATGGCTACTTTCAAAAGACTCTTGGACATACATCTCAAGGATCAGAACATTAAGGGGTATGAGAGATGATTACGGCCACACACACCTACACAGGTTGAATTGGATGGACTATTGTCTTTGTTCAACCTCAACTACTATGTAACTATGTAACTATGTATGTAACTAGGGTTTCCCTTACTTTGGAATATCTTCTTCTGCCTTGCTGTGTTAGGTGCTGGGCTACAGCAATATGGAGCAATATAGAGAAGGAGACATTGCCTTTTATTCTTCTCTCCTTCTACTGAGATACTGATGTCATGATGCACAATTCTGCTTCGGCCAAAAGGGGAAGAGCTAAAGCCAAGCAAGCCCATAGACTTCTACTTAGAGGAGTTGTAGTTTCAGGTGACAGCCATATAATGAAACAAATAGACTCCTTACACTGCAGATCATATGGGGCACTGTGCAGTAGGAGGAGTGGAGGAATGATTTTTATTAAACTGCCTTGAAAAGTTCTTCCTCTTGGCACCGAGGGAGTTAGAAAGAGAGCACCTTTGTCTGGATATTTGCCTACCAGCAGCAGATCATACCAGCAAACATCAGAGCCTGGGAGTGAGGACACTTGGGGGCAGTGAAGCTTGCAGGGAGACCAGAGTGTCCACTCACTCTCTGTTTCCCACTGCTGATGAACCAAGGCTTTTGGGGAGAGACCGAGAGGGCCTCCCCTTCTACAGTGAGAGGTCACCACAGCATCCCGGGGACTGGTGAGAGGGCTATTTGCCCAGTGCTGATCCTGCTCACAGGAACCGAGCAACTGAGAACAGGACACCAAGTGTATACAATACATATCGCACCCATACTGCATTATACTGTACCTATACTGTACCTATACTGCATGCAGGTTAACTGGTACTATCGTTAAGTGATCTGACATTCTTAAAGGGCCCCAATGATATCCAGCAGAAGAACAACTCAAAGGATTGCCTTAAAAATTGTTCTGCAAGCCTTGTTTCTTTGCCCCTTTCCGGTATCATCCCCTTTTTCCTTTGGACAGTGCATATCCAGTCTTTCTAGGACTAGCATTGCTGCCATTATTGTGCTCTGGTAGCATAGTTCTAGCACTCTGTATGGTAAATTTTACTACTGCTTTACTTGAGGTGGCTTTGCTATTGTTTATGCTGATCTGGATTTCAAATGTTATCTTATACCTAGTCCCTACTTTTAATCACTTTGCATGCTAAATTGTGTTATTACCATTGCTAATCCATTTAATGCTTGCCTAGTTACCAACCATATTGGTTGACTGTATATTACGTTTACTTTTACTACTGGTTTGGTGCCTTGTTTCTTTGATATAGTACTACTATTGGATACTAAGTATTACTTTCAGTGGTTTCCTGTGATATTGTATTTTTGTATACTCAATCTTGTGTGCTAGAGGGGCTGAGGTTCTTGAGAAGGTAGAGGCAAAGAACAGAGGACCCATCCCATTCAGCGGTTCCTATGGGGGTAGTGCTACATATGAATGAGAGAGGAAGTGAAAGAAAATCTCCAATGGAACACAAATTGCAAAAACATTGACAGAGGTTAAAACCCTTCCTTTCCCTAGCAAAAAAAAAAGTTTTAACTTTAGTTCTACTTCAAAGTAATTAAAGCAGTTGGTTTACATGTCTTAGAGATTTTCATAGATCCCAATATTACAACTATTAGACTTGAAGTAGGGTATTTAGATTTGTATTTTTACTTTTATTAATAAAAATGTAGTCTAAAAGTAAAACAACAAATAGAAAGCTGAGATAATCTTTATCTCCCTGCACAATCTAGCTAGATGAGTGATACTTTGCCAGCCGATCGTGTGAGTGAAAAGAGTAGGGAGAAATTGGTTTCAGCAGGTTAGTCGAGACAGACAGACAGATTCACAAAGAGATAAAGTAACTGTATGTATCTTATATGTCAGTATGTGGATAGCTTGATTACACTGCTGTACCAGTATTATACCAAGGAGTAAAATCAAAGATAACATATCTCACATTAAACAATGTTAAATAGTGAAGGTAGTGGAACGGCACAGAACTAAAACATGCACACATAAAAGATTTATACATATCTTGCAATTCAACTATGTCTAGTAACAGCTAAACAAGCGAAGATGAATGTATCTCTATGCGTGCCTTTGAGAGCCCACTTCTAGTTCTCAATGTACGTAAGCAAGGATATTATTACGTATATGTATATGTATTCACATGTGTATGTTTGCATGGACCCCCAGAGCTGTGTATCATGGTAGCATAATGGTTCTGGTCCGTGTTATGTAACCAAGGTGGATTTTTCTTTGTAGCATTCCTGCAGCTCACAATGAAAAGTTAACCTGCTATTTACATTGCTATGGTATCCTTCCATGTGCAGATGATGTTCATTGCATACTGTACCTGTGTATGGACTGCTGAGTGATATCCGCGCACATATATTAAAAAAAAAAAACAGAATATTTTTTTCAGGGCCATTTTTGGATATGCAGTTTTAACAAATGGGCCACAAGATCAGACACAATGTAATTGCTTCTTGCAGTTTACTAAACAGGTGCAAAGTTGGAAGCAAAACAGGGTCAGAATGGCAAAGAGGATGTATATACAGTAAAACCTTGGAATGAGAGCATAATTCGTTCCGAAAAGCGTGCTTGTAATCCAAAGCACTCTTATATCAAAGCAAATTTCCCCATAAGAAATAATGGAAACTCATATTTATTCATAAGTCCTTCGGTCTACAGTCCATATAAAAAGATTATATCAATGTGACTTCAAGGCAACTTCAGAGCAACTTCAGGGAATGCCTTGGTAATCTTCCTGTGATGTCGGATCCAAATCACATCAATTAGGATGAGGATCCGACTTAGGGCTCATGCACACTGCAGCTTAAAAAAATAGCTGCTTTTACAGGCATTTGAGCTTTTATTTCAGCTTGAAGAAGCTTGTGCTTTTTTGTGCTCTTGTTCACTTTTTTTGAGCTTCTTCAAGCTCCTTTGATCTCCTTAGAGCATCTTTGAGCTTTTTTGAGCATAAGCGTGTTTTTTTTGTTCACAAACCCTCCTTAAAGTCTATGGGCACAAGTCTGATAGAAGTCTCCTTGAAGTAGTACAGGAAACTTTTCTAAAGTCAGAGCGACTTCAGGAGTGCTAATTAAGACAGCTCTCATTGACTAAAATGGGACGTGACCCTACTCGTATTGCAAGACTCCATTTGTTTATCAAGTTAAAATTTATAAAAAAAAAATGTGCTACATCGATTTTGCTGTGTGGGGGGTGGTGCAGTGAACGATCTTTTTGCCCTCAATTGAGCCCACTGAGGAGGAGGAGGAGGGAGGAAAAAAATATATTTTTATCAGTCTGTTGTGTGCAGCGTTCAGCTATATTTTACTACAGATTGCTGTTCTAATCTGCTATTTAAAAATTACAAATTTAAAGGGGAATTTTTTTTTAAGAGCACTTTACGTCTTATAAAACACTTGCAGACCAAGTTACAAGGTTTTACTGTACTGCAGAGTAAACAAAAACAGATTATGAAACCTGTATGAACATAACTCTTCACAGCAAGAGTGGCTCAATCGGGGCAACATATGGCAGCATAGCATAGTCTTTATAGGAAGACTCTAAAGCAACTGAGAATGACTACTTTTTAAAAATAGTTCAGAACACAAATAAATACTTGTCATTATCCTCATAAACAGTGGCTTTTTTTTTTTGTGACATGCAGGGTAACACTGGTTTCACAGGCAAAAGGGTCACTCCGCTGTAATTGAAGTACTCTGGTAGCAATAGGAGAGGGGCTTCCCACAATAGATGGGTCTTCCAAAGAAGGTGCTTGCTATTTGGCTCCTGCCTAGCTGTACACATACTTGTTCTGACAGTAGAGGGACTCTCACCTAACTGCAGATCACTTGTCCAGCGACCTCTAGTCCATCAGATGTGGCCTCTGTGAGTTCCTAAGGGAGGAAATCAGAGAACCTGATCATCCCCAGACATGCCTAGGAGTTGTGGGAAACTGAATAAAGGGGGACCTGTGCTTGCATTCAAGCATGGTGAGTAAATGGGCACTTTACTATATGCATAGACGTGTGCACAGGGTTTGCGTGCAGTGCCGATTCCCCCTTTCTTCCCATCTTCCCCCTGCAGTGCTGCCAGCTTCCCTCCTCTCCCCTTAGGAGCTGGGTAAATAAGGGGCTGGTAAATATTTCATTAATTAACTACAGGCTGCAGAGAAAGGGACTGAGGAATCCATGTCCTCAGTTTCTTTCTTTGTCTCAAAAGTGAGACATCTGGGGTCTGTTTAGACCCTTGATAGTTCACCAAAGCCCCTTAACTGGGCACCTAAAAAAAATGTAAACAATTAATAAAAAATGTAAACCATAAATTAAAAATAATAAACATAAAAGAAAACTACTGACACCGTTCATTGCCTTACCGACACAAATCTTTGCTTTACTTACACTGTCCACTGCTCTGCTAAACTAAACACGCATGTGTGTTTATGCACTGGGGTGCACTCCCTAATGCAATAAGCTGCGCACACCAATGAATACATGCTTATCGGTCATTAATACAAAAAACATTGTATTGTCTCCAATTCTAGACTGTAATAGTCAGTGCTAACACTGATAATTTCAGTAAGTCTGTCTACTTATGGTTGAAATCACATAAAGGTCAGTTCACAAAGTTGACACGCAGGTATAAGGATCATTATTAAAAAAAAAATTGACAGTTATTTTTAGCTGAGACAATAAGATTTTGAAAGCATTCATAGGCTGTAACTAAAACAAAGATTCTTGTAGTAAAGCTTTAAATTCAGCCTATAGTGTCCCACTTATGTCTGGACTTCAAGACTCTTTGTTAGTGTGGACTTTTGGATTGAGTCATAGTCAATACCACCTGACTCAGCCAGCAGTATATTTTCTGATAAAACCACCACCTGTCCAGACATAATTTGCCTTAACAAAAAACCTGCCACCTGTTCCTCTAATTGGGATCCTCAAATCCCTTTCCCAGAGTGCAGGAAACAGTCAAAATATTGTGCTGGGCACACACACGCAACGAATTTCCACCGACCGGTCCTCCATCTTTTGTCCAGAGTGGTGTTTTGTTGGTTGGAATGTGCCTAGACTGCACACGAATTTTCCCACATGACAAAATTCTACTTCAGAAGTAATGTCATGTGTTGGTTTGCTTTCTTTGTGTTCTTTCTTCTCTGAACATGCCCAGTCTTGTTCATAAGATTTTTCCCTGTCGAAATCTGTACTGACTGCAGGAAAATCGAACGTGTTTTGACGGAGGACAAAAATTTTATAGCCTGCACTCCAGATTTTTTTCGGCCGAAAAGTTGGAGTCGGTTGTCGGAAGCATCATACTAACAAGCCTAAAATCGGCAGATCGGTCGTGGGACGAAAATTCCCGGCCGAATTTCGACTCGTGTGTACGAGCCTTAAGTTCCTGAGGTCCTGTTTTCAGTCGAGCACGACTATGTTAACTGTCCTTTCTCTGTGAACCCGCTTATCACCTCAGTTGTCGCTTCTGTTGTCTGGTCTATTTCCCAGCAAAACAGTGATCTGAGGGTTCTTACCAAAATCTGCTGTTCTAAAAATAAGATTCCCTAAATGTTGGTTGTTTCCTGAAACAAGTGGTCCCCGCATTAGTAGTTTCTTATAGTAGGTATCTACAGAGGTTTCAGAAAGACTTGTTGTATCCATGTGGGCTTCCAGTTGTCGTAGTAGTATACAGACAAGGCTTCCCTATTACCACTACTGTGCTTGTTCAGCTCTGTTCTAATTCTGTAAAGAACTCACAGACTCCTTTCTGCAATGATATGATTGAGTCTCCGAGGCCTTGGTCTACTGCTGTAGCCAAAAACAGTAAATAGTACTCCAATTTCATCTAATCTAAGATTTTAGCTACTTGGCGCTAGAGTTAGTAGGGTAGCTTTTACCCATGTATTGCTTGATCTGGTTACTGACCTATTTCCACACTTGCCAGTTGCTCCAGTTCTACACCTATGCCTACCTATGCCAGATAATCCTAGAGAACCAATTGAAAATTGCTTCATGGGTGGACCTGGCGTCACCCTCCTGTCCAACATCCTTGGAAAAATCAATGGAGTCTGAAGGCTGAACAAAAGAAAAAAAATCTATCAGTGAAGAACCAGCTTTAGTTGAGTTTCCTGGCCTGGTCTTTTGATCCAGCTAACTAATTTTCAGTTAATTTTTGATAAACATGGGTGGATTTTTCACAGCTTATGTTAACCCTTATAAGTTTTCTGTAACTTTAAGAGTATAGTGTGTTCTTTTAGTTGTTTCTCGCTTGCGCTGCAAGATTTATTTTGATACATGATCAAGGGTTTAGAGCTGTATTGTTTTCTCCTTTTCTTTGAAACTTCAATAAAAATATTGAAATAGAATTTCCTGGCCTGATAAGAACCAATATCACAGGTAACCAAAAATATCTTGTCTAATCCAACCCAATATTCTAAAGATCCTTCCTACAGTTTTTTTCAGACTCTTATCAGTGTACCATTTCTAATGCTGCTACAGCATGTGACAAAGGCAGCTTGATTGTTCTTTACCCAAAAAAAAAAAAAAAAAATCAAGGCTTGGGCTGACGATACCTAGTTTAGCGTGATCACCATAGAAGTGTCTCCCAGGTTTGGGGAGGACTAGGAGATGTAGGATCTGCCATTAATCTGCGAATGCCCCTTCTGTACTATTTACTATGGTCATACATTTAAAAATTACATTTGAAATGTTTTTATTTTCTTTTATTTAGGTAACTATGAAATATTGCATATTCATATCGTCTTCTACCCAGCTAGTAGGTGGAGACATAGTCAGTATTTTTCACGTGAAGCATTGTATTACCTTCAGCTGAAAAAAGCCAATTGTTTACAGAGCTCCATGAGTCAACATAGCAGCAATATCACTTATTACACAGCTTAAGCTAGTAATACAGTAGGAATTTTGTTCCAATATTTATACTAAAAACTAGAAAAATTGTTCGTCAGAGCATTTGATACACAATTATGGACTCCAGTGTTTAGAATTCTCCTTTCGATTTAGGGATACACAATAATTACAATTAGTACGATTCATCCCCAATTTAAACTACATTCACATGTAGAATTTTGTTTGTTTGAGAAAAAATTTCCAGTCTTCCATTCAAACAAATGTTCCCAATACATTTTTTTTTCAATGAAATTCCACTGGTGTATGGTCAGGTTTAATGTATGCTTTCAGTCAGACAAATGGAGCCTTAAAGCAAACTTCCTTTACTGTGTGTCGTTTTAGTTATTCCATGGTGCTCTGGTAATCATTGTCACGTATGAAATGTTTGTTCGTTAAACACTATATATACTGCAATGCCACTTCTCCATATGGAGAAACCATAGAGCTGTTGTTTTTGTCAACTGGAGGAAGAAATGACAGTTTGTACATATTCCAAGTAGTAATAGGTTCTTCCACTTTCAACAAATTTGGTTACCCTACTAATCAGGAAAAGGGGCATGTTCCTTACCTGCACTGTGCATGATAACTACAGTGACTTCCTAATCACTGGTGGTCTCTAAAAATGAAAGATTATTTATTATGGTTGCTTGAAGTTTATTTCTTTGCATGCTACATTTACAGTAATGTAGCTTTGCTATAAGCTTTTTTGTAAGAGAAATTCCGATTAAAAAAAACATTAGTTTTAACTAAATCAACAGTGTTGGCTCTAGACACTGATCAAACAAGATCATTGTATTTTTAAAGGGTTGGCACTCTTTCAATGGGTGAAAGAACAGAAAATATTATATAAAGCATACCTAGAGGGCATACTGTATTTTGGGAAGCCCCCCATAAGGCCGGTTCTGTGAATCAGCTCTGGTAAAGGGCCCATTTTTCATACCAGCTTTGACTTTGTGATGCTGGATGCTGACTAGCTGAATCTCCATAGTTGTTAGTATCCTTATCTTCCTAATGACCCATGCAAAAACACAATCCAGTGTGATCACTGGCTCAAGTACAGGCCTCTGTCTGAACCCACTGTTGTCTCACTCACATCAACTGGAGCATGAGATGAACGGTGCAAAAATCATATGACAAGAGGCTGCAGTCCCTTACAGAAACCCAATAAAATATCTGCTTGAATCTGGCTACACTGGACTTGCACAGTTGCAATCTTCCCTGCATACCATTGGCAGCTCTAAGATTTGATTTGTTGCTTGTAGTTGTTCCTAAAAAAAAGTTTAACTGTCAGTTTAGTTCAACCATGCATTTTTACATTATGAAAATGACACAGCATGCTTGTGTATCATTATGCAGTTTAGTGGACCTGGATGTGCATCCTTGCACAGTTCTTTGAAGGGCAGTGTGCTGTGGATAAAAGTGAGGGTCCGTTCTAAGATCTCTGCAGGAAGCCGGGTCTGATCACACAGGGTCTACAGGACAGGAAGACCTGAGAATGTTTGTTTGCAAAGCCAGGAATTCCTGCACATGTTGGGAAAGGCAGGGACTCCTAACAAGATCAGCATGTGACCGGGGAGCTCCCCTGTAAGCCAGACCCCCAGCATTTAATCACTGCTGCAAACATAGAGTGCAAGCTCTTGTGACATGACATATGTTCTCTAAATACACATATATATATTTATACATCATAATAAAAGTTGCATGCATTTTAAACATTTTCTTTTTTAGCTGCAAACCTTTTATGATCGCCAATAATAAAGGGAGAGATACTGTATGTTTCCCATTGTTTGCACCTCATGTGTTTGTGCATTTCATCAGATGAATAAAATTCTTGAACACTTTCCTGTGGCAAAAATGCTAGTGTCTACTTGACATAGCTGCTCATTTTTACAATAAGTTACACGGTTTTCAAATGCAATAATCATTCTTGTTAAATATTTTTAAGCCCAATCTTTGAAAAATCATTTCAACTTTCAATATTTTTTTATTTGATATATTATTATTTTATATTTGCAGCTTTCTTTAAAATAATCATCGGTGATCCTGCCATGCAGTTTATTGTTCAGGAACCTCCTGTTACAGGGTGAAAGCACTTTGTTCCTGTCTCCCAATTGTGCTCCTCTATTGCCACCCTGTCACGCTGGCATTCAATGTAATCTACAAGTGGTCATTCTAACGCATATTGCACAGGCATGGTATGGTCCAGTGTTGTCACCATCAGGAAACTTGCCCTATGGCAATGGTCCAAAATACCCATCACAATCAAAGCCTCATTGCAGGCCTGGAGGATCATTTCAACTTTCTCTCCCAAAATAAACCTCTTCCATACCTACAACATCCCTATCAAATTAATCGAATCAAAATTTAGTAAACTTGACACTGACAACTTAAGGAAGGCCGGACTATCTCTAATTTCCCAGTTATACGATAATAACACAATTCAAAGCAGTTGAAGAAACTACACGCGATCACTCTATCCCTCCACAGACTTCTATCATCATCCCTAAGATAAATCTCGCACTAGCAAAACACCCCATTGTCAATTTAAACACTGACTCCCAAACGTGGAGTTTCCTCACAGCAACATCACAACAAACTAAGAGTATTTCCTTTTTTTACTCTAGACTAACATCTACCTCCCTTACAGTCAAATCTACTCACATGGAAAAATAGGAAAAATCCCTAAACAATTCCTTTACCCTCAAACAATGGCAAAAAGCTCTAATCGCAACTCACAAACTATCACATTGTACCAATCACTGGGAGATGATGACAAAAATTACCAATAGATGGTACTTTACCCCATATAGATTATCTAAAATGAGCTCTACTCTCTCCCCATTATGTTGGAGGGAATGTGGGAAGATTGGTACCCTACAGCACATCCTATGGGAATGCCCCTCTCTCACAAGTTTCTGGAGGTTGATATTCAGGTGCATAGCATCCACGACAGGAATCTTGTCTCCCCCTAAACCAGAATTAGCACTACTAAGCTTAAATATTGATCTATACCCACTCAATTTTAGACAGATGTTTCTGCACCTCCTATTGGCCTCCAGAACTCTAATTCTACGCAAATGGAAAACCACTGAAGTTCCAAATCTTTCCGAAGTGATAGCCCTAGTGAATGACAACTATAAACAGGAAAAACAGGAAAAAGCCCTCTCCTTCAATAATCTATCCTACCAAAAATTCCAAAAAGCTTGGTTGGCATGGCCCTACTTACTACCTGTAATTAAGAATTAACAAAGTGTTAACAGCTGAGGCTTCAAATCGCACCCGCTGCCTCTGATCTGGTGTCATTGCTCCCTTTGGGGTTTCCGGCCTGGAGGCAGTGGTTGCTACCCCTCTCCTCTTCCAGTCAGAAATGTACCAGTGTGATATATTGCTAAGACATTACTATGATACATGTATACAATTCTTGTACCGTACTTGCTAATTTTTATATGCACTCTACAAGCTCACCATGGAAGATGTTCTGCTACCCTGTTGTTTCTTATGTTACCTACATCACGTTGATGTTTTCTTGTTCTCATGTATGTTTTCCCTTTTTTTTTTAAAATGCAAATACAAATTTATTGATTGAAAAAAAAAAGGAAACTTGCCCTATGAAATGCCATGCAGCCATTATTGGAGTACAGACATGCAGAAGAAAATGTGAAAACAATATATATATATATATATATATATATACAGTGGGGATCGAAAGTTTGGGCACCCCAGGTAAAAATTTGTATTAATGTGCATAAAGAAGCCAAGGAAAGATGGAAAAATCTCCAAAAGGCATCAAATTACAGATTAGACATTCTTATAATATGTCAACAAAAGTTAGATTTTATTTCAATCATTGACACTTTCAAAATTATAGAAAACAAAAAAATGGAGTTTGCAAAAGTTTGGGCACCCTGCAGAGTTTATAGCATGCACTGCCCCCTTTGCAAGGCTGAGACCTGCCAGTGTCATGGATTGTTCTCAATCATCGTCTAGGAAGACCAGGTGATGTCAATCTCAAACGTTTTAAATGCCTAGACTCATCTGGCCTTGCCCCAACAATCAGCACCATGGGATCTTCTAAGCAGTTGTCTAGAAAACTGAAACTGAAAATAGTTGACGCTCACAAAGCTGGGGAAGGCTATAAGAAGATAGCAAAGCGTTTTCAGATGTCAATATCCTCTCTTCGGAATGTAATTAAGAAATGGCAGTCATCAGGAACAGTGGAAGTTAAAGCAAGATCTGGAAGACCAAGAAAAATATCAGACAGAACAGCTCGCAGGATTGTGAGAAAAACAATTCAAAACCCACGTTTGACTGCACCAGTCCCCCAAGAAAGATCTGGCAGACACTGGAGTTGTGGTACACTATTCCACAATAAAGAGATACTTGTACAAATATGGTCTTCATGAAAGATTCCTCAGAAGAAAACCTCTTCTACGTCCTCACCACAAAAATCAGCGTTTGAACTTTGCAAATGAACATATAGACAAGCCTGATGCATTTTGGAAACAAGTTCTGTGGACCGATGAGGTTAAAATTGAACTTTTTGGCCGGAATGAGCAAAGGTACAATTGGAGAAGAAGGGGCACAGAATTTAATGAAAAGAACCTCTGTCCAACTGTTAAGCATGGGGGTGGATCAATCATGCTTTGGGGTTGTATTGCAGCCAGTGGCACAGGGAACATCTCTCGAGTAGAAGGAAAAATGGATTCAATAAAATTTCAGCAAATTTTGGATGGTAACTTGATGCCATCTGTGAAAAAGCTGAAGTTAAAGAGAGGATGGCTTCTACAAATGGATAATGATCCTAAACACACCTCGAAATCCATGGGGGATTACATCAAGAGGCGTAAACTGAAGGTTTTGCCATGGCCTTCACAATCTCCTGACCTCAACATAATTGAAAATCTATGGATAGACCTTAAAAGAGCAGTGCGTGACAGACAGCCCAGAAATCTCAAAGAACTGGAAGACTTTTGAAAGGAAGAATGGGCAAAGATACCTCAAACAAGAATTTAAAGACTCTTGGCTCGCTACAAAAAGCGTTTACAAGCTGTGATACTTGCCAAAAGGGGCAGTACAAGATATTAACTCTGCAGGGTGCCCAAACTTTTGCAGACACCATTTTTTTGTTTTCTGTTATTTTGAAAGTGTAAATGATGGAAATAAAATCTAACTTTTGTTGACATATTATAAGAATATCGAATCTGTAATTTGATGCCTTTTGGAGATTTTTCCATCTTTCTATGGCTTCTTTATGCACATTAATTCAAATTTTTACCTGGGGTGCCCAAACTTTCGATCCCCACTGTATATATATATATATATATTACTGAGTATTATGATGCCTGCCTTTACACACACATGAACTTTAATGGCATCCCTTAGTCCGTAGGTTTCAATATTGAGTTGGCCCACCCTTTGCAGCTATAACAGCTTCAACTCTTTTGGGAAGGCTGTCCACAAGGTTTAGGAGTGTGTCTATGGAAATGTTTGACCATTCATCCCAAAGGAGTTCTATTGGGTTGAGATTAAGCAAGTTCCTCCACCCCAAACTTACTCATCCATGTCTTTATGGACCTTGCCTTGTGCACTGGTGTGCAGTCTTGTTGGAACAGGAAGGGGCCATCCAAACTGTTCCCACTAAGTTGGGAGTATGAAATAGTCCAAAATCTGTTGGTATGCTGATGCCTTAAGAGTTCCCTTCACTGGAACTAAGCGGCCAAGACCAACCCCTGAAAAACAACCCCACACCATAATCCCCCCCTCCACCAAATGATTTGGACCAGTGCACAAAGCAAGGTCCATAAAGACATGGATGAGCGAGTTTGGGTGGGACCAGAAGAGCTGAAGCTGTTATACCTGCAAAGGGTGGGCCGACTCAGTATTGAACCCTACGGACTAATACTGGACTAGGACTGGACTAAGACTGGAATGCCATTAAAGTTACATGCATGTGCGAGTAAAGACATACGCCCCAACACTTTTGGTAATATAGTGTATATATATATATATATATATATATATATATATATATATATATATATATATATATATATACTGTATATATACTGTATATCAAAAAAATGTGAAATAAACAATAAACTTAGATATACACTTATCAGTAATAAAGATAAAATACAAGCCACTAAGACACATAAATGTTAGTTGTGACCCAGGGAATTATTTAAAAACAAAGTATTTAAAAGGCAAAAAAGAAGCTTGTATAATTTAAACATAATTATGGGGATTTACTATACCACTGCAAATACCCACTAAAACATTTTATCTATATGCTGACCATGCACGGAAAAAAAATCAGTGTACATTTAGGGGTTGATTTACCAAAGGCAAATAGCCTGCGCACTTTACAATTGCACTTGCACCCATTTCCCCCAGAGCTTAGTGAATGTGGTGAAGCTCTGCTAATTTCCATCATCCAATCACGTACAAGCAAAAATTTTTTTTTAAATTTTCCATGCACCTGATTGGGTATTCTGTACACAATGAAGCTTCACCTCATTCACTAAGATTTGGGAAAAATGAGTGCAACTGGACTTGCAAAGTGCACATCTATTTGCCTTTAGTAAATCAACCCCTATAAGTTTGGTGCATGTTTGGAGATCGTGTCTATTACTGGCAATAGGGAAGTAAACTGTAAGAGTTAAATACTGATTAACTCAAGAGATTAGAGGAAGAGGCGGTATTACTTACCATATCCATCGCTCCAACACTCTCCTCTTCTCCCTGACCTTCCAGACTGTGGAGGATCCCTCAGTGTCATTATGTACAATGCAGGGCTAAAAACCCTGCATTGTATATGATGTGGTAAGCATGGGGCCACAGGCCTGAGCAGTTGACCATGAAGGGGGCTGCTGGAGTAAGAAGTGAGGTAAGTATTATGCCTTGTTACTCTACCCTAAGACAGAATGAGAATATAACCCTTCATTTTTTTCCTTATGCCCGAAGTTGACTTTAACCCTTATTAATGCCACCGCCAAATGCCATACATCGGTGGTTTTGAGAGGTTTTGCACACGCAAGTAATTCTAACAAGCTGACTGTCTGCAATGCAGATCGCTTCTACACACCCCTGGTATCTGTCCCCAAAAAATGCCTCACACCCCACATACACACACGTATGAATGTAAATGCACGTTTTGGGGCGCCTATGCACGAAAACATTAATTGGGCTGCACATGTTACATATCGCCACACATGCCAGAGTGAGAGTAATAATTATAGACCCATTATTCATGGGTAACTCAAAACTGATGACCTGTAGAGGCTTTAAAAAGATTGCCTATGGAAAATATAGCATACCAAAGTTTTTTGCCGTTTCACTGACAAAGCAGTTTTTAGGGCTTTATATGCTGGGCATCTATTTACTCAGTGCAATTTCATTTTTTATATTTTACCAAAAATTGGGTAATATAATGTGTTTATTTGCCCTAAAACTAAATTTAGTGTATATTTTACTGGAATTTTGCCTTTCATAAACCCTTGTGCTAATATTTTTTGTAAATATTAGTATTCATTTTGTAATATTTTGTGTGTACATATCCAAAAGCGGCTCTGGCAGTGAAAGGGTAAAGTATGACATTCATTCTTTTTTTTTTTTTTTAAGCATAAATTATTCCGAAAGCAAAAAGAAAAATGTAATCTATTGCAATTTACCAGATGGTGGTGGTTGCATTAGTTTTATGTTTTCAGGCTAAAACATTTTCAGCAAATCAGAAAATAACTGTTGATCTTGCCAAAATTGCAATGTTCTTGTCACTTCTTGTGAGCTGAAGTTCCTGAATGCTAGTTTCTGTAAACTACTTGCAAGCCTGCACAAACTGTTGACGCTATATAAACCCTGTATAATAATAATAATATATAGTTAGCAACCAGCTCCCTAGGTCAGGAGAAAACAGTAAATGTTTTGCCACCTTTCCCGAATGTGTTTGCGGGCTTTCTTTGGGGTCTGGCCTCCCTCCCGTGTTATATAAAAGGGAAGAGGTCTGAGACTCACACAACTAGAGATATGTGCCGAGACTTGCTGGGATCTGTGATCCAGTCTGGAACCCCGATTCACTGAAACACCCTAAGGATATGTACTTCTCTGTTTGAGCATTTCCAAGTATGAACTTTTCCCGAAGAGGCTTTACCTGTGCAGGTATCCTGGGGCAGCCATAGTTAGGTATCGTTATGTTATTGAATGTTATACATGTTGTGCCAAGTTTTCAGTAAAAGTTGATTCAACTGCTTAGAGCCTGGTCTGCAGTTATTCAAGGGGTGCATGTGAGGTTTTGCCCTATTTCTAAAGAACCTGAGTCCATAAGTAATATGCGGTATGTGTAACATCACTACTGCAGAGGTTAATTCAGGAGGACAAGGAGTAAGAGGTATTTGCCATAAGTAATCGCAAGGAAGAACAGCAGCCAGATGTTGCCGTGGTACCTTGTTAGGTGACAGATCCTCCAGTAGCAAGGGGTTGGTGCTTTAAAATCCTCCCTAGTTGTCTGTCTCCACCGTTCACCGGGAATAGAGTATCATTACAGAGATATATGGCCTGGTCACTAGGCACAGAGAAGGGAGAGCACACATGGGGTCCATGCTGGGTGCCCGGTGGGACCCTATTCTGTTACTGAGAGTGAGGTAATAGACATAACAGAGGTACACTGACTGGTGGAGTGGGTAGGGGCTTAGCCTGTCCCTCCAAACGCAACGCAAACATCAGTACATGTGTATAGGACATGAGACAAAGCAGCTTATGGAGGAACTCCATACCTGGAGTACCTTGGATACTCCACACATGTGGCTCATCTTTGAGTTGGGAGGCCACCTTAATGTTTTGATTCTTCACATGATTGTGTCTCCTGCCTGGTCCCAAGCATTGGTGGGGAGCACGCCTTTGGCAAAGTGTTATCTCACGTGCAATGGTGACCTGGTTCATCGCTTGGCATAGCCTAAAAAACCCCTCGGGGTATATAACTCGTAATAGTGAGCATGGGTACACCAGTGGACTGCTCCACGCCTGCTACTGCCCCCCCCCCCCCCTTAATACTAATCTCCTATTGCTGTGTAATGGAGGTGTACAAAGGCTGATATGATTGAAGTCTAGCCTGGGTGGCAACCATGTCTCCCTCCATAGATACAGTGGAGGATTGAAGGGCAGGCGGTGTGTCATTTGCAGGATTATCAGGTGAAACTAAAGGCATGAAAAAGTTTAGATGTGCTTTAAAGTTGAACTCCAGACAAATCACACAGTTCAGTAAAGAGAATGCTATGGGATTATATGGCTGCATGTCAAGGAAAGCAAATGATCCATCAGATTTTACCCTACAATACCTGATTGTGTCCCCAGGATTTCAGCATATATTCAGGACCTTACTAGACCTTACAGGCTATCTGAATTAAAGAGGACCTGCCTAAACTTAACAGATGCATTCAAAAGCTCCCAAGAATTAAAGGTGATGGGGCAACTCATTTAGCTTGGTAAGAATTTCAGTTCAATAGTTTGTACAAAAATATGCCAGGAACCGTGTTCAAAGACTATGAACAGACTGCACAGACTTTCAGGTCATATGAGCCCAAGACTTGCAATATTCTATCTATATGCATTACTGAGTATCGTTACACTCTTAAACAAACTAATAGGTAAATGCACACACACACACACACACAAACACACATAAAAAAATAATAGTATTTATTTGCCAGGTGTTTTTGGAAATAGAACCTTGGCAGTCCAATAGAAACAGAAACCCTACCAAATACTTTCATGCTACTATAGGTACCTTCAAGATTACTACTCCAAAGCAGGCCATACATGATTTATTTTATTTTGTTCAACCAGAGAGTTTTATGACAGAAAATGAATCAATTCCCCCATCCACACATTTGAAGTGGATGGGGAAATCCCTCTCACAGAGCTATTGTTTTCTGACAGCAGGAAGGCTTTCTCGCTGTCATAATACACCCATCAGCAGTGCCGACTATAGCTGACGGCATTGATCAAGCAAATATTTTCCAACAGGCCGGTCGTACAGAAGTTGATAGAGAGCTCAACAACCAGCCCATAGATGGATCGAAATTCGGCCAGTTAAGCAAAGCTGAATTTAAAGCTGGCCACACACTTTTAGTTTTTTTTTTGCGATCGGCCACAGAGGAGTCGGATGGAGGAATTCACCCTTCCCCAACAGGACATTGTATTTTGACAATCAGAATACACTGATAAGTGGCTGCAGCCAATCAAGAAAAGCTTTCCAAAATTTCCCTTTGAAGAACTATATAAGATTTTATATATACAGTATATCTATCTATATATATATATATATATATATATATATATGCACACACATGTAATTCTGTGTAATCACCTCAGTCTTGGCCTTTCCCCTCCCTACAGCATTGCACTGTGCATATCACATTTCATTTTAATAAAATCTGCTCTGCCTTCCAAGGCACATCTGGAGTTCTGGGTTTGGGGGTTTATTGGGAGGTGAGGATTGTAGATAACCCCTGGGTGACACCACTTCAGGACATTAACCCTTTATCTGCTATAGTGTCTAAGTTCTATGAATGGAATAAATATGAACTACACATCTCATACTGCAGTTAAACTAAATATTGGATGCGGATCATGGATTTAATGCAAGGCACACACAAAATCATATCAATTATTTTGCACATGAATACTGCTCTAAAAATGCAGTAAATATATTCCATGATAGCTCTAGACTAGTGCTAATTAAAAGCAGCCCTGGCATTGGTAACGCAGCGTTGCTCCTTTATAGAGGGCCCAACTTTTTAGAGCCCTGGGCAGCAACCATGCTCCTATTAAAAGAAAAAAAAAACAAAAAACTTACAGCAGCCCACAAATACAATCAGCCCCAGTAGTTATGCTGGCAAATGCCAGGGCTTTCAGATAGGACCTATATCAGTATGGCTCAATGTTGTAGTCTAGATTTGCAGCTCCCCTGGATTACTCTTTATACAAAAATAAAGGAACATTTTATTTTATTTTTTTATCTAGATCAGTCAGGTGTTTCACAGCATTGCCAGACTGGGAATAAAAACCAGTCCTGGAAATAATTTCATACCAGCCCCGCAGCATTATTATACCAGCCCAACAGAATAACGTCATTATTTTCTTGTTCATAATAGGAAAAACCATGCATTTTAAAGCACATTTGAAGAGTGTATTATATATAGATAAGACAGATATGAAAGCACATAGTGCTTTATATCTACTGTATATAAGAGTAAACGCCTTTCCAGACTCCCCCTCAGAGACTGCAGAAACGATAAAAGACAAGAGATAGTCAGAGGCTGCGGACATGTTTCAGGAGATGGTCAGAGGCTGCGGGCATGATACAGGAGATGTCAGAGGCTGCAGACATGATACAGGAGATGTCAGAGGCTGCAGACATGATAGTGGAGATGGCCAGAAGCTGCGGACATGATACAGGAGATGGCCAGAGGCTGCGGACATGATACAGGAGATGTCAGAGGCTGCGGACAGGATACAGGAGAGAGTCAGAGGTTGCAGACATGTTACAACAGATGTCTGAGGCTGTGGACATGTTACAGGAGCTGGTCAGAGGCTGCGGACATGATACAGGAGATGTCAGAGGCTGCGGACAGGATACAGGAGAGAGTCAGAGGTTGCAGACATGTTACAACAGATGTCAGAGGCTGTGGACATGTTACAGGAGCTGGTCAGAGGCTGCGGACATGATACAGGATATGTCAGAGGCCGCGGACAGGATACACGAGAGGGTCAGAAGTTGTGGACATTGTACAGGAGATGTCAGAGGCTGTGGACATAGTACAGGAGATGGTCAGAGGTTGGGGACATAGTACAGGAGATGGTCAGAGGTTGTAGACATAGTACAGGAGTTTATCAGAGGTTGCAGACATTGTACAGGAGATGTCAGAGGCTGTGGACACAGTTCAAGAGATGGTCAGAAGTTGCAGACATAGTACAGGAGATGGTCAGAGGTTGCAGACTTAGTACAGGAGATGGTCGGAGGTTGCAGACATGGTACAGAAGATGGTCAGAGGTTGCAGATATGGTACAGGAGATAGTCAAAAGCTGTGGACATGGTACAGGAGATAGTCAGAGGCTGCGGACATGGTACAGGAGCAAGTCAGAGGCTGCAGACATGGTACAGGAGATATCAGAGGCTGCGGACATGGCACAGGAGATGCAGAGGCTACGAAAATGGTACAAGAGATGTTATGGGCTGCGGACATGGTACAGAAGATGCAGAGGCTGCGGAAATGGTACAAGAGATGTCATGGGCTGCAGACATGGCACAGGAGATGTCATGGGCTGCGGACATGGTACAGGAGATGGCCAGAGGCTGCAGACATGATACAGGAGATGTCAGAGGCTGCGGACAGGATACTGGAGAGAATAAGAGGTTGCAGACATAATACAAGAGATGTCAGAAGCTGCGGAGATGGTACAGGAGCTGGTCAGAGGCTGCGGACATGATACAGGAGATGTCAGCGGTTGCAGACAGGATACAGGAGAGGGTCAGAGGCTGCGGACATAGTACAGGAGATGGTCAGAGGTTGCGGACATAGTACAGGAGATGGTCAGAGGTTGCAGACATAGTACAGGAGATGGTCAAAGGTTGCGAACATTGTACTGTAGATGTCAGAGGCTGCGGACATAGTACAGGAGATATCAGAGGCTGCGGACATAGTACAGGAGAGGGTCAGAAGTTGGGGACATAGTACAGGAGATGGTCAGAGGTTGCAGACATAGTACAGGAGATGGTCAGAGGTTGCGGGCATTGTACAGGAGATGTCAGAGGCTGCGGACATAGTACAAGAGATGGTCAGAGGTTGCAGACATAGTACAGGAGATGGTCAGAGGTTGCAGACATAGTACAAGAGATGGTCAGAGGTTTCAGACATGGTACAGGAGATGGTCGGTGGTTGCAGACATGGTACAGAAGATGGTCGGAGGTTGCAGACATGGTACAGAAGATGGTCGGAGGTTGCAGACATGGAACAGGAGATAGTCAGAGGCTGTGAACATGGTACAGGAGATAGTCAGAGGCCAGAGACATGGTACAGGAGCAGGTCAGAGGCTGCAGACATACAGGAAATGTCATGGGCTGCGGAAATGGTACAGGAGATGCAGAGGCTGCAGAAATGGTATAAGAGATGTCATGGGCTGCAGACATGGTACAGGAGATGTCACGGGCTGCGGACATGGTACAGGAGATGTCATGGGCTGTGGAGAGAGAGAGAAGCATGCCTAGATTCTCTTACTAGCTAGCAGGTGCCTACTTAATGTAGCAGGTGAAGCACAGTGTGTCTGTGTAAGGCTCGGCAGCGGCTGCAGGCCAGGGAATAGTTTACTTCTTCAGCCTTCGGTTCTCACTCAAAAGCATATCACTCTGCCAGGTACCAGTTCTGATGGAGTGGATGGCACCAGCCGCTGCTCTTATTGTAAAAAAAAAAAAAACCCCAGAGCTCATAGCCAACAGTGGCCTCAGGGCAGCCGGCCTACCGGGACATTTCCCGCTATCCCGGCAGGACAGTCCAGCCCCTGTTTCACAGTACTTTTAGACAGGACTGCAGACTTATGTCATCTGGATTTTTGCTATGTACCCCCTCTACTTTACTCTGGCATGTGGGGGCGAGGATTCAGGGGGCTCAGGGAAAGGTATGCGTTGAGGACCAGGGAACATATCAGATCAAGGGACACTTATGATAAGGGACACAATTATGTGGTTGTTTCACAATGACTTGATCTGACTACAGAATCCCCTCTCCTCATCCCCATAATATAGGTAGCAGTTGTTCTGTAGTCCAGCAGGGGAAGATAACATGCCTAGGAGTTTAGTGCAGCAAAAGCAGCATTTTAAAGTGGAACTAAACCTCCAGAAATACTCACTTCTACCTTCCAGCATTGCTGCAGTTACATCCCTCACCTCCCTGTCATCTTCCCCTGGATGCAGGGTTTTCAGCCTCTTGATTGCCCGGCAGGGGAGGTGGGTGACGTCATCCCAAGTGTTCACTATTGCAGAAGAGACATACCATGTCTCTTCTGCAATAAAGAGCTGCCTGTGCGCAGTCTTTTAAAAATTAGGTAAAGTTCCACTTTAAGAGCTTAGTGGATTTAACAGTTATCTTTCTGTACATTCCGCATTTTAGAGAGATAAAACTTAGGGAGATGTATTTATTTTGCAGGATTGTGCTAAATATATTTTTTTGTTATTTTACAAATAATTTTCAACACTGTGCTTCACCTACAAAACAATCATAAAACATAACACCGATGCGAGCTAGCTTGTCAGATACTGCCACTTTCTTACTTCCTCTGCTAGACAAATAAATAAAATAATCAATTTAGATGACTATCTGAAGATATCCCTACTGTAACCCATTCAGAGCCATTTAAGCAGAGATGACTCATACTGTTTGGCAACATGCAAGCAAGCACAGTTTAAGGAACAACCTGTGTTTAATCACCTTCTACTGGCAAGAATCAGGTTTCCAAACCTCCATTTGTTTAATGAGAAGCTAGTTACTTGTGCATTTGCAAGCTTTTCCGCATTGATCTGTATCACAAAGAAGGCAATTAAACAGCGTTCTGGAAATCCAGCTGGCTCTCTATAAGATCTACCAACCTGCAATCTCATGAAACCTTCCCTGCCAGGTAATCTCCTAGCATTGCGGCCGAGGAGAGCAGCTGGGGGCATACACATGGTGGCGGGAGATTTCTATGTATTTAGTCATGAGGCAGCCTTTATCCTATATGAGAAACGTATGTTTGCATTTCAAGGAAAAAGGCAAAGTGGTGGATAGTCTTGTGGCCTAATTCACTGGGGTTCTGGCTTCAGTTTGTACCATATCTTCCAACTTTCTAAGATGGGAAAAATTAAAGTGGAACTAAACCCTCCTATCCTATCCAACCAAGGAAGCTGTCATCCTCTGTTTGATCTGTGGTTGCCAAGGTCTTGCTCATGTGATCAGTTATTTGATGGCTTGATGGTTCAATTGAGAGCACAAAAGCAACTAAGACATTTATCATTCATGGCATGCCTTGAATTTAACTGTTTTGGGAAACAGTTAATTTGATATTTTTAGTTCCTCTTTAATGTAAGCTAATGATTGCCACTCGACTAATTACATACCCAATAAAGAAATAATGTTGGACATTTTTCTAAATAATAGAGGCAATAATTAAGGAGTTGGATGACAGGTTTAGTGCAGTATAACACGTTAGGTAGTTAAAGCGGAGTTCCGGCCTCAAAATTTTTCTTTTCGCTAAAAATACCCCTGGGGCAGTCAGGGCTAGTGCATTTCAGCATTGATAGCCTCTGAACTGTCCCCGGGTTCACTTACCTTTTAGAAGAAATACTTACCTTGAAAATGTCTTGTCCAGCGCTGCCATCTCAGTTGTGGGCAGCTGAAGCCAGAGCGTCCTCTTCGGTGACGTCGGAGTCCCAGAATGCCCTGCACCGGCCCTGCTCTTCACTTCCGGTGCAGGTGCATCATCCCTGCACAGCTTCTGGGCATGCCCAGAAGCTGTTTAGCAGGGAATGATGCGCCTGCACCAGAAGTGACGAGCAAGGCCGGAGCAGGCGCATTGACTCCTGGGAGCGATGACGTTCGGCTCCCAGGAGTCAATGCAAGCAGGAAGTCACAGCGTGGGCCGAGGCCGCAGAGGGAGGAAGTGGAAGGAAGGTAAGTATATTGTCTTCAAAAACAAGGTAAGTCAAGAAAAAAAAATTGTGATTATCCAATTCTTTTTCAGGTTACTTTGAGCAAGCGGATGTCAAATTTTCGTTTTGAGGTTGGAACTCTAAAGTGTATGTAAGGATAAAATAAAAATAAAGAAGGCAGCACATGTCTGCAATACATGCTCATTTCCCAGTGTTATATACCTTTAAAGACCCTGCAAGTATAGATAATACCAGTTGATCTGCCAGAATGCACTCAGCTCCTAATTTCCTCTTGTGAAATAATGCCACATGCACTTTTATAGGCTGAATTTGTAAGGCTTGGTGTCAGCCCTGCCTAGTTGTCTATTGTGGAACTAATGATTACAGCCTATTCATCTCCTCTCAACAGCATAGGCACCAATTGTTCTGTAGCGCAAGATAAGAACTGGGAGGACTCTTTGAGATAACAAAAGACAACTCTAAATTTCTGACACTATCAATAAGTATTTTTTTGCACTAAATTAGCAGATACTTTATTAAAAATAAAACACGTTTAATTGTATTTTTAAGAGACCAGAAGTGAACAAATAAAAAAAGTTAATTGTTCATTTTTGCATACACATTAAATAGTACACATTTTTGAGAAATCTACACATCAGACCAAAACAAAAAAAAAAAAAAGGGATACAAAAGAAGAAAAAGGTTTTGGTTCCTTTCCTAATTAGATGGAAGCCATGCCGGAACATCAGACAATGCAATGCTCAAGTGCACTAACTCTTATGAACCAGACTTTATGCTCATTTGACTGGGGTGAACTTAAATATGATTGGTGTCAACACACTTTGCACTTGGTCAATGCAGTTTGCCAAGCCTATGAAATAATGCACTCTGGTCATAGAGCTAGCAATCACCTCTGCAATCACAGTAATATTTGAGGAATGGCTCATGCCTGCTTTTGCCTGGAATGTGTACTTAGTGTGGGCATGTTCTTCCTGAGAAGGTGTGAGGACTCTCCTTGTCAGTACACGCAGGTAAATCAGGGTTTCTAATCCCAGAGACATGCACCATGACACAAGGACAAAAAGACAGATGATGGCGGTCACATCATATCTTGCTTATAGGGCACGTTTCCAAGTTCCTCTGCATTACGCACACCACTATCCAAGTGCAGGGCTGAAGACCATCCAGAAATGAAGGAGCAAATCTCAGAAAAAATGCAATGTTAATAAAAATGTTTTTTTTTTTTTCTTTTTTCTTTAGTAACAGCTAGGCACAATTGTTTTAGTGCATTTAACTTTGAAGCAGAATTCAGAGAAAATTTGGAGACGGTCTTTCAAATTGTAGGGAGAGCTTTCTGCATAAAAATGCACTATATAGCAGTTGTGGTAAACTTTCTTGACAAGTGTGACGCCTGACATCACCAGTAGGCCACATGTTAATATTCATGGTACAGAAAACAGTCAAAGACTACAAGTGTGTAACAGGAGATGGTCAGAGACTGTGAACACTCTAGAGAATGTGTTGGAGACTGGAGGCATGCTTCAGTAGATAGTCATAGACTGAAAACACACGAGACTGCTAAAGATCACTACTTTTGCAGTTCTTTTACAAATCAATGCTTCCACATTAGCACTCGCTACAACTCCCTATAAAAAATATTTAATATTTCTCTCAGTAGGATCCATTACAAAAGGTCAAATAAATAAATATATAATAAGAGAAAAGTGACTTACACACACCAGTAGGCCACAGACCTTGGTCTTGATTTAGATACTGATGAGTGGTCCCGTATCTGGAACACATAAAACCTGCCCGCGTAGCATACTTGCGGTGGAAACTAATTACAACATTTTGATACAATGGTATTGTCAGGACATCTAGTGCGCCTGCTCTTCATTCCAGCACTCCGGTTTTGGATATGGCACTCTCCTTGTCTGTCTGTCCGCCTGTGATTAATGTGGCTAGTCTCTGGGTGGAAACCAAATCTGTTATAAGCCAGTCGAACACTCACTTGCATGCTTGTGATAGAGTGTGATACATGTTTAATTCCTGATCAAGCCCCCCTGTCTGTTTGCCTTGCTCTGTTAGTTTGGATTCCCCTGTGTATGACCTTGGACCGGATATTGGACTATTCCCTGAACTCAGCCTGCCTTTTACCTGGACTGTCATAGAACCACTCTGCCTGTTTGCTAATCACAAGTACCTGTTTGCTTTGCTTAGTTTGCGACTGCCCTGATGTGGTGGCCAGGCAATATAGCATTGTGTATAAGACCTGGGGGCAACCGAGTACCAGTAGGCCTGCTTGCCCTATGTGAAAGGGGGCTGCTATAAGTAAAAAACACAGTAGCTAGCTATAGTGTCTGATCACCTTCATTGGGGTAGACGTGACAGGTATATGATAGTTGTTAGAATCATTAAATTTGTGCCAAGTAATCCTCCTACATGTTTCCGGGGGTGTGGACTGGGAACATTTTTCCATTAATGGTGGACCTACCCATTGGTTAAGCAATTTTGGTCAGCAGTATTTTCCATCCTGACTACACGTTGATGGAATAAGATATTCCCCTCAAAGCTGAATACGCCCTTCTCTGTGTACCACTCTCTAGTGTGTGCTAGATGTAAGATTTTAGGGTGTAAGCTTTTTGTAGGGTAGGTTTGTTAGTGTAGGAAAATGTATTTTGGCTCAGGGCTAAGCCTGAGCTGTTAATCATGGTCAGGGTTCAGTGAGTCAGGGCTGGATGACTCATCCTGATAGCTTCTCTGGTGCCTCCCCCTGGTCTAGAAAGTTGTAGAAATGTCTAGAGCTAGTGGGTGGAGGTTAGGGGGAGCTGCCTGAAATATTTATAAGGGCCTCAGCCAATCCCCTGTAATGGGCTGGTGGTGGGTAGGTACACCTCATAAATAGGCATGGGCCATGCCAGCAGGGGCAGTTGGGTAGAAGATGGAGAAGCAGTGCTAAGAAGACTGTTGTTGGTCCTCAGGTCTTTGGGGGTGACCTTGGGCCGGGGCTCGGGTGCTAAAGGATTCCTGCTAAAACACAGAGGAGGAAGTCTTCCTGGAGGCAGGGAAGCAAGAGAGGACAGAGTGGGTAGCACAGTGGGGACTACAAAGAGGGGAGACTGCCAAGTGTAGTCGGGCTCCCTTGAAGACAGCGGAGTGCTTAAATCTTTAGCCTTTCTCTACACATCTCCTGAGAAGTCAGCCGGGTGGGCTGGTGAAGAGTCAGTCAGGTGAACTGGTGTAAAGGAGCAGATGCAGGCAGGTGGGTTGGCATTGCCTGAAGATGTGGTGCTGGCCTCCGTGACCACGGAAAGAAGTGAAGGAGAAAGTGTAAGCCATGTTACTCCAGTGTGCTGCTGTTAACGGACTGAGAGTTTCTGAGCTGACAATAAAGCCTTGTCAGCTCCCCTAAAGGAGTGACCCAGCAGAAACTAAGTGTGTGCAGGTGTCTGAAGAAGAGGAGACTTTATATAGGGACTGTATATAGGAAGTTGTCGCTGAAGTTGTTAAAGTCAAGTGGGAATCCCATAACCTCCCATCCCTATCCAAGTTAAAACTCCCCAATAAAACATAAAAACAAAGCTACGGACTGTTCTCTGTTTCCGAAGTGCTGATGAAGAATTAATGTGCCTAGCAACCTAAGGGGGTGCGCTATATCTGTATAAAACCTCCTGAACTGTTTAGGGTGCAATTTAAACTAATGACTATTTCTCTCACAGCTGCTAAACAAAAAAAATTGGTAAAGCGTGGATAAAACTGCTACTCTTTCCACAGCCAAAGCTTAATCTCAGATCACACAAACACTGTTGCATGAGAAAGTGGAGGCGAGGATAATCGGTACAATGTGAAAATATTCTGCAGTGTGGTACTTGTGGTTCACACATTTTCTTCCAGCCGGACTGTTTTATAGTCAGTTTGGCTTGTAGGTGGGCTAGGCTGTCACCTCTTTATTTTTACATTTCTTCCCTTTTCTCCAGTCTTCTTCTCATTCTATTACTGATTATTTCCTTCTTCCTTACCTTATAATTCCCACTGCCTGACTACTACCAATTGTTTTCTGAGCCACTATCTATCTACAATTTATTTAAATTTCCATCTGGCATGTTATAGTTTAAACCAGGCATGTCCAACCTGCGGCCCGAGGGCCGCATGTGGCCCAGAACCGCAGGCAATGCGGCCCACTGCCCCCTGACAATTTTTTATTTTTTTTGCTGGGGAGGAAGGAAGTCGAGTCGGGGGCACGGACACAGCAGCTTCCAACTGTAGGCAGAGGCTGCCTCGGAGGGAAGGGAGGGGGGGGTGAGCATGTGCAGTGTTTCTGACTCCTACCACCATGACCACTTCAAATGGCTGAAGTGGTCATGGTGGTTAGAGTGTTCCTTTATTATCTCTCAGAAGAAGTAAACCTCTGTATACTGATTCCATTTCATTTGATCATCCTCTAGTTGTGTTAAATTAGTGCGGGGGGCACGGCGGCGCAGGAAGGGCGCGGCAGCATTTTATTACTTATATACCTTAACTATAGTATATATTTTATATGCGGCCCGAGAAAATTTCTCTACACTCATTGTGGCCCAGAGAAGCCAAAAGGTTGGACACCCATGGTTTAAACTGATGTTGAACAAAAACTCTGCATGTACAAAATATTATTTTTATTACCTTTGTTTTTTGTAGGAATGCTTCAATACTATATCTTTGTTTATTCCTTGGCAATTTGCATTCTACATCTTGTTTTTTAAAAAATCAGTAAACATTTAGTGGAATATAAAAAGAGAAAAGGAATAGACAGCACAAAAAAGTAAGATAGCATGAAAGAATTAAACCAAACCATTTAACTACAAGAACCCAGTTTAAAGAATATTTTTCCTTCACTGCTCTGAGTAAAGCCTAGTACACACGCAACGATTATCGGCCGACCGATCGTCCGTCTTTTGTCCAGAGTGGTGTTTTGTTGGTTGGAATGTGCCTAGACTGCACACGAATTTTCTCGCCCGACAAAATTCTACTTCAGAAGTGATGTCATGTGTTGGTTTGCTTTCTTTGTGTTCTCTCTTCTCTGAGCATGCCCAGTCTTGCTCATTAGATTTATCCCTGTCGAAATCTGTACTGACTGCACGAAAATCGGCCATGTTTTGACGGCGGACAAAAATTACATAGCCTGCACACCAGATTTTTTTCGGCCGAAAAGTCGGAGTTGGTTGTCGGAAGCATCATACTAACAAGCCGAAAATCGGCAGATCGGTCGTCTGACGAAAATTCCCTGCCGATTTTCGACGCGTGTGTACGAGGCATAAATACCTAAGTAACTGAAACACTGGCTACTATCTGTAGGGGCCCTGAGGGCCACATAATAAGTGCCAAGGGAACGCATGTATCATCACAGGTTGGGCACCAGGGCTCTAAAATGCGATGTCAGTTCGTTCAAGCATTGGTAATGCCCAAATACTAGTTAGGCCCCAATATGCTCAATACACATTGACAATGACATTACAAAACTAACATCAGTAAAGTACCACAGAAAAACTAGACTATGATATTATCCTGGGCAGGTCTGTGTCATCATGGTGTATTAAAAATAAATGAAATTGAAACTGTGAGTAATTTCGTTTGACAGGTGTTGGTAAAAATATATCTTTTGGATAGAACCCCTCCCATGAGGAGGATGAAGATATTCTAGCACTAGCACTTTTACATGCAATTGGGGATCATAAACATAGAAAGAGCCAAATTAAAGGTTAAATCTTGAAATGTATTTATAGCTGTCTTGATAAGTTCAATTAATGGGAAACATGTCCTCGGATTCCAAACCTGGTGGTATTTGATAAAGGGTTTCACTTAAACGTTCTGCTTTCATTGATAGCCAACACAGTACAACACTCTGCTGCTAAAAATACAGTTTACGGTGTTGAGAGCCATACGTGGCTCTAAAACATAGCAAAAGGTTCAACAGATTGTGCAGAAAATTGGTACATTATAGAGATTGGTTAGATGGTGCACCTAGCATTATGGAGGTTTAAGGCAGTATGCTCTTGAAAACAAATGCCCGGAATGTAAGCATGCTGTGTTTCGGGCATTTGTCCCTTTGCACATACTGCCTATCCACCATACAGCCACGTCCAACCACAGCAGCTGTCAGGCTTTCATACAGTTTGACAGGCTGCTGGCAGCAGGGCTTGAGGGTACACCTGTGTCCTCTGCCAACAGTTAAACACCAGACCCCCATGCACCAGGGCTAAATGCCCCTTGTGCACGGGGCCTTAAAACCAAACTCCAGGGAAGTCTGAAATCAAAGCAAGTTACCCTTGCAGGCAGACTTACCCTGCACTGCAAGGTTTATTAGCTTACTTTTGTCTAGGGTACCATTAAAAAGCAGTTTTACTGACCTTATCCTTCAGTCTTCCTCCTCTACGTGAGACCGGTCCCCTGAAGTTGCTTCTCTTCACTACTCTGGTTGCAGGCAGCAGACCTGCATTGTAAGTGAGAATGCCAAGGGCCTGCCTTTGGCTTAGACTGTCAAAGAGAAGAGGATAGCCTTGGCTTTCTGGTGGAGTGAAGGATAAGGTAAGTTAAAAAGATTTTCAGTAGTACCCTAGGCAAAAAACAAGCATTTAACACCTTGGGAGAGCCCCAGTGCAAGGACAGTCCTAGATGTTTCCCAGAGTTTAGCTTTAGGCAGCTCACTGTCTTCTGAATGTATCTTTGGAGACAGCCTTCCTTCACCATAGCATCACAGGAAACATCTTTAAAATTCTGCATCCCTTGTGAGTGGGATCTATTTTTAATTCTTATATGTGTTAATTTTACTGATAAATACCGCACTTTGAAGATTTTTTGGGATACTTGTCACTTACGATCTATGGAAGACGCATATATGGGATATCAATGAACTGTCAGAACCGCTGGGGATCACTCAGGACCTGGCCTTTGTGGAATCCATTGCTGTCTGATAAAGCCCCAATTGACCTTCTTGTAGTAAGGGGACATTTGGTACCTATGGTAAGTGTGAATTTTTCTCACAAGTGGTGGAACACATATGCCCCTATCCAAGTAGGAAGGACGAGGAAGAACCACATGTGCATGAATAAATTCTATGGTGTTTGGATACACAAAATACAGACTTTGTACTTATCGTTACCAGATTTATTCACCATATAGTGTTGTGAGCACTTTTTGATTGTATTTGTATAGACTGCCTTACCTTTATTGTTTTTCTATTATTATTTTTCTCACTAAGGATGGGGGTTATTTAACACTAACACAAATTTATTTTACTCTAACACTAAGGACATAATGACATAGGGCTTATTTTATTACTCTGACAGCAACAATGAGGTTTATTTATCACAACGCCAACAAATGGGGCTTACTATTATTCCCATTGACACCAAGGATGGGGCTCAATTTATCCCTCTGATATAAACAACACGGGATTATTTTATCCCATGTACACCAACAACCACAGCTAATTTTACTCCCACTCACACCAACAAAGGGGCTTATTTTACTCCCACTTACGTATTATAGTAGTCCAAGACCCTATTTTTTTCTAAAACATAGCAAAACACAGTGTGAAAGAATTGACACTACAAGCCATACCCCATGATGACACACCCACTTTACAAGTACACCCATATAAACGGACACAAGTGTCCAGTGGGTAGCACTAGCAAACTTTGAGAGCCACATTTTACTTCTCATGTCTTTTAACGTGTCCTTCCTAACTTTTTTTTTTTTTTTTTTTTTTGCAACGTTGGCAGCTATTGAATTGCATACATGATCTTTATTGAGAAAAGCATTTGGACACAAGGTCCAGAAGAGGTAAATGTACACAGATACATTATTAATATTTTTCAAAGATTGTTTGGGGAAATGCCCTTTTAATACTTTACCCTTGATTAGTGATAGGCATATGGATCTGACTAAGTGATCCAGGTTATTTAGTGAATCTGTACTTTTGCAATATATTTAAATCTCACGAAAGGGCCATATTTTTTATCACTGGAGGAGCGTGCAGACACACAAGGTTTAGCACCAACTTATTTTCCTGGTTTTGACCCTAGCTTAGCATTCATGATTTATGTAAACAAAACCTTATATGAGATTACTATTCTTACTGAAAGAAATGCATAGCCAATTCAGTTATACAGGGAATAGTCAGAGGATAACACACTTTTTGAATCCTATTTTATGCAAATCAGAAATTATCTACATGCAGTTATACAAGACCATCAATATGTAAGCCATTGTCACCATCTGATCATCCCTACTAATGAATTCTGTCAACATTGTAAAATTGATTATGCATGAATTTCAATAGTGTAAAATCAAACAGTTTTAAAATATTCAAAATACGTTTGTTCTCTCCTTCCAATCTAAGCACTACAAGTATGATCTCTATAACTTTTCCAGTTGTAGCGAGATAGCTATAACTTACAGTCCCAGTAGAACTAGCAGACGACCTAATCCAAATGACATCTTGCAGATTGTAGGAAACCTTAATCCAAACCTTGTGCAGATCATCACAGATGAACATCAGATCAAAAAATGATAGCATGTCTAGCTCCGGCAATTACATGTGCTCAAAACAGAAACTAAAGGTACACTAAAAAGAGGGTGGGCTAGCTATACAGAACATCTCATAGCTATGGATTGAAGTAAGGACAAAACAAATTAAAGGCAAAAAAAAAAAAAACAACAATGCATGTGTAACATGGTAATGGTAAAATATTTTAAAGTATTTAAAATAAATTGTAAAAGTTTTAAAGCTTTAAAATTGTTAAAATATGTTTACATATTTAAAAATATGAAAATTGGACAGGAAGTAGCCAGGGGTGCAGTGTTTTATGAAAAATATGTTTTCCTGTAACTCTAAAAAGTAGGAACTATGATGACCTTAATCTCTTAAGATGTATCTGGAGGGCAAAAGGTCGCCTAGCCTGCTTGTGGTGGCAAAGTACTTGGGGTTCTGATTTTTTCACATTTATCTTTATATTGCAAGGCTTTTCTGCATAGTTTGTTGTATATTTGTTCTGGGGCATCTAAAGATATTTGTATATTTGCAAGACATACAATACTGCCACTTTCCCCATTGCCTTCAGTCTTACATGACAGACACAGTGACATGTGAACCAGAAAATCCAAGGACACATGATGCCAACCTACAGCAACAATAAATACAATTTTAAATTTCAACGTCTTCAACAATGGTGCTTTTCACATTACATAATTTCTATGATAGAAATTGTGTCTGTAGGGTGTGAAAGTAAATTATTTTGGACTATTGACAGAGTCATGTTGGTAAACATTAGCAGTACACAGTGCAGGTTTATCTATAGCAAATAGCATATTGCAGGGATCAGCGCTAAGCTGCGCCAGGGGATGTTTTGCTAATCCATAGAGCCTGCGCTCCTCTGCAATCAAGATGACATTTCAGAGATGGAACTGAGGCGGAACATTCAAATCCTAAGAATCTCCACTAAGATTAAGCAGGAATCTACAAAATAGCACTCCTTATGTGCCAAACTTGTATAGCAGCACAGCACTCTTTCAGTGCCAAACCTATATAGTGAAATACATGTCTATTTCAGAACTAGACTGTTTAATGTCAAAGGAGCCCTACGGAGGCACTGCACAGAGCAATGAACTTGTGTCACCTATAACAGCCCATAGCAATCAGATTTAAAGTGGAGTTCTGGCCTCAAATACCTTTTTTAAACTAAAAATACCCCTATAATACTAATCCGTCGCCCTTTACAGAACCGCTATTCTCATACTTACAAGATGTATAGTATTGGATTTTAGTGAAAATCTTACTTTTAAAAATGCTGTCTGAGCGCGGCCATCTTGGATGTGGGCATCTGAAGCCGCAGTGTAATCTGCTGTGTCCTTCTTTCAGATTCCAGGGAGTGTTCTGGGAGTTCTTCCTGATTCCAGCCTCCTGGGAGTGATGACAAACAGCTCCCAGCATGCAATGCAAAGGCGGAAGTGATGTCGGCGGCCGCGGCCACAGAGGGGGGAGAAGGAGGAAGTACAATCAAAAATGCCCTGAAAATAAGGTAAGGGGTCACGCAAAATAAAATTGAAAATGCCCAATTGTTGATCAGCATAGCGAGCACTCCAGTAATCACTAAAGTTGCAAAATGGGCCAGATCTCCGCTTTAAGGCCCCTTTCAAACATACGGTCCGTTTGTTCGTTTTTCATCCATCCGTTGACGGATGAAAACGGACATCAATGCATCTCTATGTATGATCATCCGTTAACATCTGTTTTCACCCGCTTCCGTCAATGTCGTTTTTTGGAACGGATAAATGCTCTATTTTTCATCCGTACAAAAAAACGGATCGGACGAAAAACGGATGTAAACGGACAAACGGTCCGTTTTTCATTGGTATTTGCATTGGTAGTGGATGTAAAAAAATGGATGGAAAACGGGCGAAAAGCGGATGAAAAACAAATGAAAAATGAATGAAAAATGGATAAAAAACGGATGAAAAACTGATACATTTTGACGTGACTGAACTGATGAACTGAATGGACTGTATGTGTGAAAAGGGCCTAAGGATTAAGAACAGCTCAAATTTCTTGCGTGGGTGCCCTTGTCAGCACTAACCAGCTCGACAAAAGTTGATTGTTCTAACGCCTTTTTTTGAAGGAGCTAGATAGAAAGTCCGATGAAAGTGACTGCGTCCTATCAGAAACAAGCACTGATTAGGGATTTTGGCCATGGGAGGCTGTTGGAATACAACAGCCGACAGGGAAGATTTGTTCATCCATGCTGTTCTAAAGTGGAAGTTTGCAGTATGCAGGCTTCCATTGCAGAGCTCTGCTTTGGGAATGTCGCTCCCTGGTTGTCATGCTGACGCTTTGGCTTCACTGTTTTCTGAGTCTCTGACCAGAAACAGCTTTAGAGATAAGGAACACTAATCTGAAGCTCCTTTATAGTTTGGTTATTCTGTTTCTGTAACTCAAAAAGCATAAAAGCCAGATACAGCCAGTCAACTGACATTTTCAAAAGAAGTCGAAGGCAGTTCTGGTACATTTGTCACAACAGAAAACTAATAAATATTTTAGGTGTACTTTCCTTTAGTACCACCTTTGGGCCCTTTCACACGGGCGCTCCGTATGTCCGCAAATCATCCTATTTTTTTGCGGATGATTTACGGACATAATGTATGTCAATGGCATTGCGGATGTCAGCGGATGACCATCCGATTTTCTTCCTTTCAGTTGTGTTCCGTTTTTTGAAACGGAACAGAACCCTATTTTTGTTGCGTTGAAAAAACGGAAAAGAAGCAAAATCAGATGTCAGCGGTGTCATCCGCTGACATCCGCAATGCCCATAGACATACATTATGTCCGTATATCATCCGCAAACGGATGGGATGATATGCGGACATACGGAGCGGATGACACAAGTGTCAGCCACTCCGTGAAAAAAAAAAAAAGCACTGGAGCAGATCGCAATGCGGTCCGCTCCGTGTGAAAGAGCCCTTTCTGTGTGACTTTTCTGAAATCTGGTATTCGTTTGGTACATGTCCACAGCACTTGTGGCTCCCTTTACCATTATCCCTGAGCCTGCTGTAAAAAAGGCAAAATAAAACATAGGAGGAATAGCCATCTGCACCTGCTCTCTAGCAACGTGTCACCAATCAAACTTGTCATTAAATATGGAAAAGTTTTCATAAAGATCCACTAAGTGAGAATATACATCTATTGTACTGCCAAGAGGACACTAATGGCGCTCAATGGAGCTCTGTATGACTTCAAACTGCTGCAATACTACCTTTTCTGTAAGCTCTTTAGTAACAACATACATTATAAAGAATGTTTCACGCTAGCTGCAAACAAGTTGTGTCTGGAAACAGGTGCAAGTTATCCTCCATAAACATTTCCGCAGCACAGCTCTTTAGAGCTTAGATAACACTTGAAAGATCAGTTCACTCAATGCTACATCAATGCAATATCTAAAAATATATAGACCTTGAACTAAAAAAAACAGGTACATGGTTACATATTTAATTTGTGTGAAAAAGACAAAGATGTCCATGTTAGCAAGCAAAATATAGTTAGAACTCCCTTTCAATACAGTGACTCAGAAAAACATTGAAACCCAAGGGACAGCATGACTTCCAGAGACTTAGCATTTTCAGAGGTGAGGTCAGCAATAGCAGCTTACCATTATGACTTAGTATAGATGTCCTTTAAAGTGTAACTGAACTCAAAAAATGAAGATTTGTCAGGTTATAGAGAACATCTAGAAATATCTCTGATGCATCACCCTGAAAAATTGTGTTTTATCTTGAATTTCACCTGAAATTCACCTAAAATAGCAGTGCACATCTTGGTATAGGACTGTGCTTAGGAGCGAAGCGAGATTTGGGTATGACGCTATTATGCTGCTTACTGGAGAGGAATCTGCACTGAATGCATCTCCCTGCTTCTGTGAAAATGTGCTATATGAACCTCTACAGCTGCTTTTTCATTATTCCCTCAGCAGATATTAGCTTACCAGTCATTGCGGCAGCCCTGACATCAGGAAGCAAACCCCTGACTCAAACCAAGATGAGCACCCCACTCCCCCCCCCCTCCACAAACACACACACAAACACATTGTAACACAAATGCACAAAAAGTATAAATGTAGATAGTAGGTGGCCCCAGGCAAGGTAGGAGCCCCCCTCAATTGCTTCATTGATTTACATTGATAAAAAGTTTTAAATATGAAGTTGCCTCAACGGCGTTGTGTGTATTAGCATAGCTCCATCATACACTACTGCAATACAAGTGAATCCTTCCCGTAGATATGATAGGTATGGGGCACAGTTTTGACTAATTGTGCCATCCTCCTGGCTTGCTGCAGTAGCAAGACCAAATCTTCTGCACTCGAGTGATGTCTGATGGAGTAAAAAGAGGTGCACTATAAACTCAGATGTTGAAAGAGCTATCTGTCTTGCTGCCCCCTTCAGGATCAAGGGTATCCAGAACCAACTGGTAGAAAAGACAAAAAAGAAAAAAGAGGGGCGCACCGACCTAGTGCATTACCATAAAACCATTTATTTAAAATATTAAAAGATGTACAAAGTACTCACAAGACTGGTGTGATACAACATACATCAACATAGCATATGCAATCTCCAAGGTAGCCAAGGTCCCAAATGTAGCGAATGGACATGCAGATGGTCGCATGGGGCTGCTGTGGCTAGGCTGACGCGATTCCGGAGGCGAACCCCCTTCTTCAGAGCCAGAAAGAATGCTGCTTAAGGTTTTAGCAGAGTCCCTGAATTAGGTCCTAGACTCTTACCTAGATTTCCTTGTGGATGATCAGGGTCTGGTGAAGTCAGTAATAGGGAAAATATTAGCTGCAGCATTCATACAGGCACTACCAGTGACTAGTGCTTCTCCCACTGCCTGCCTTTTTTTGGGAACAGCTAACAGAATTCAGATTCTCTTAAAGTCGCCTCCAAGATTTTCTCCAAAATGAAAACAGCCAGTTTTTTAACCTTTTAATTTAAGTAAAAATTGGCATAATTTTATTTATTCAGTTACCTGCCATTGAACACTCTTGAAAACTCTTGTTGGTTTCTAGTTTCTTGGTGTTCGCTTTTAACAATTCCTAAATGTTGATAAAACATCAGCATTGTGGAATTTAAAAAGAAGTGTGATAAATAAGAAAAAGTGGCCTATCAATAACTGAGCTTAATTCCTTCAGCACACATAGCAGCATTCCATCTGGGATGGAACTATTCTGGTCTCGTGCCTGCCATTGAACACTCTTCAATACTCTTGTTGGTTTCTAGTTTCTTGGTGTTTGCTTTTTACACTTCCTAAATATTGATAAAACTTCAGCCTTGCAAAAGGTAAAAGGAAGCGTGATAAGTAAGAAATAGTGGCTTCAATAACTGAGCTTAATTCCTTCAGCACACATGGCAGGATTCCATCTGAGATGGTGCTATTCTACATATCATAACAGACATAAATAAATGTACTCTTGTGATAGGTTGGTAATGTAATGAACTATATTTGACCAATATGGATTTTTATTTTAAAAAGAAATGCTGTGTGTGAAAATAACTTGATATAGAAAATGAAATTCCCACAATGAGGGCCCTCATCTCTCAGCTGCAATGACAAGAATGAAGAGAACGCAGTATCGCCACATGAAGTCACTGCACATTTTTAAACTTGGATCCTGAAAGACTTGAACTGCAAGAGCAGTCTGTCAGAAACAGGAGGGTGGAAGGGACAGAAAGTCTAGGGAGGCTTGAGGGTGCAGACCCAGCATGAACAGCATTGTTATCTTTTCTGCAAATTTCATGTTAAAATGACAAAAACTGCTTGTGAAGAAGCATTACAAGTGACTTCAATGGCACGTGGTGATCTTTACCTTGGATAAAGAACAAATGTAATTTATGACTTTCTTCCAGAATCAATCTGTCTAAAGTCCTATGTATGAAGACAGGTTATATTGAAAAATGCTACTATTTTTAATGGTGTCATGAGATAATACTCAAGTATTTTCTGCACAGGAGATTTTACTAATGGACTGCAGGAGCTCATGTTTTCATTACTAATAAGTAATTGGGTGGAATTTTGTTTGATGTCATATTTTCTACTGTTAACAATTCATTGGTTCTATCATTACAACCTCAGTGTAATTGTTTTATTTTCCAATGATAAAATCAGTAGGTATGGGAAGGTCTTCCATGGTTCTTATTGCTTAGATTCTTCTAGGTGTTTCCACCTTTGAAGGGTACGTGCTCTTTTAGTCGCTCTGAGCAAATTTTAAAATGTTTTAGTAAAAGGAAGCTTCTAAAATATCTGTGAAGGTTCTCATTTACCCATGTCATGGTATAGCGAGCTATAGTTAGTTACACTTAACTGGACTTCTTGAGTTTTGTAATGTCGAAGACTTTTTGCAGCTTATCAATGCTGTTTCTTTAGTTCGAATGTGTGTGATATATATACCATAGTTTATTAAGTATTCCTGAGTTCTTGGCTATGTTGCCCTGAAAGACGTTGCATGGTCTTGCAACAAAAACTCCAAGCTGCATCCAGCTTCTACAGCCCATGAGCACCGCTTAGTCTATTCATTCCTATGGTGGTCCATACTAATGACAGACCCCAGCTATTCTGAAAGTATGGAGGTATAGGGGCAAGGTTGCCTGTGCCTAAAAATGTAAAAGAAGTGAATGTTAAAGAATGCAAATCATTTATGTGCTGTGCTGTGCTAAGGATACCTTATAGCCTGTGTTCTGACACATATAACACTCCCAAACCCATCACTAATAGGCAGCAGTTCATTTAAAATTTATTGGCTGCCTTACCCCACAGATAGTAATTGTAGTAGTACTGTAGTACTGCATGCTAATATGTGTGCAAGAATGCCTCATAAAGTGTTGGAAAGGTCAGAAGGGACAATAATTCTTGCTGACTCTAAGGACCTATTTATATCTATGTGCATTGCAACATGTTTTAACCCATATTTCTTGATGTGTTACCTTTGCCCTTTATGTTTCATTTTTGACCCTTAACAAGTCTCCACACACCAAAAAAAATGTGCCCAACTCATTTTATGCCAATACATTGCAACAAGCACCTTTTTATTTACATGTATGTATTGTGGTGTGTCAGGTGCATTGTCTATTGCATAAACATTTGTCAGGGGCCATTAGAAATTAATGGAATTAGTCCTTTAGTCCTAAAGGACTAATCCCGCTATTTTGGCAAAAGGAAGAGACCCGGACTATGGGAGATTGGTTACAAAGAGTAGAGAGAATAAGAACATCAGAATATTTAAAGGAATGGGATGAGGATGAAATAGAGGAATGGGTTGACATATGGGAGAATTGGAAAGAGTTCAAGACAACAAGAGAGTATACTAAATGGAGTGGAGAAAAAGAGAAAGATAACTAATACGGAGAAAGGGGGGAGGGGGGAGTATTAGGGGAAAAAAAAATAAGGGAAGGGATAAGTCATACGAGTGTAAAATTGATGTTTTTTTATTGTGTGAAAAATATTTATATGTTTTCTCTTCTTTTTGGAAAAGAATAAAGAAATTTATAATAAATGAAATTAATGGAATGCCCTCCAATGGCATATTCAATGCTTGCATGAACGTGCAATAAAACACACATGGTAACGTACACACCTAGGTATGAAACCAGTGTAAATGATTTTTCCCTGATACATTGGTGGAAATAAAATGGAAGTAAAATGTTGCAATTTTATATATATATATAAAATGCTGGATATCTATACTGATGTGGACTGGGTAATGTGTTAGGAATGAAAGGATGCCACATCGTTTGATAGAAATGAAAATGATCAACCTGCAGAGGGCTGAATTCAAAGACACCCCAAAAATCAAAGTGAAAAAATTATGCAGCAGGCTAGTCCATTTTGCTGAAATTTCATTGCAGCAACTCAAAATGGTAATCAGTAATTTGTATGGCCCCCACGTGCTTGTATGCATGCCTGACAATGTTGGGGAATGCTCCAAATGAGATGACAGATGGTGTCCTGGGGTATTTCCTCCCAGATCTGGACCAGGGCATCACTGGGCTCCTGAACAGACTGAGGTGTAACCTAGTGGCGTTGGATGGACCAAAACATAATGTCCCAGAGGTGTTTTGTTGGATTTAGGTCGGACGAACGTCGGGGCCATTCAATGGTATCAATTTCTTCTTCCTCCAAAAACAGGCTGCATACTCTTGCCACAGAAGTTGTCCTGTCCTGTCCTGTCCATTTACAGGACCCATGGAGACATCTGAATTCCCCCAAAGGCTATATACAAGAAAGTGTCAGAGATCAATAGGAGTAGCGGACACCAGGCACACCCTGAGGACCCCATCCATAGGACCCCTGGAGACATCTGCATACCCCCTAAGGCTGTTTACAAGAAAGTGTCAGGTGAGAGGCCAACCACATAGTTAGGTGGCACCCCACTGAATATCACCTGCACTTTCTTCTACAACCCTGGCAACGTAAGAATCCACAAGCTGCATTGTTTCCCTTGGATATAAATGACCTAGATTACACAGTATCCTAATACTAGGACACGTCCTCAACTTTAGAACCACATGCGAAGATACCATTTGGAGTAACCTTTAAGTCCACCCAGTCACGAATAAAAGACACTGAGCACTTTTAAAAACATATTTAAAAATACCCTCTTTTTATATATATATATATATATATATATATATATATTTTTTTTTTTTTTTTTTTTTCTTTTCATCCTTTTGATTCTTGTGCACACCATTTGTTTAGGCTTAAGCTATTTTGGCTCATACTCACTTAACACCTGGTACATCCCATTTCACAAGCCACTTATTGATAGCATAACATTTGCACCTTTGGAACAACTGCTTTAGCACTTTATCTGCATATTCATAGAATTTTTTCAGTGATTACATTTTTTGATTATTTTATATATTTATGGTACATCTCATTGCACGAGTCACTTATTGATAGCATATATTTGCACCAACTGTTTCAGCGTCTTATTTTTGCATATTCATATTATATTGATTCTGTTGTTTTATGTTTATATTCTTATCTACAATGAATTGCATCATGATTGATCAGTGACTGTAGCACTTTATAGGATTGATACACCTACTGCTTTTTATTTATTTAAATTTTTCTTCTATTGATATTCATTCAAATAATATTTTTTATCAGTGATTTTTGCAATTGATAAGATTAATACACTCATTACGCTTCATTTATTCATCTATTTATTCAATATTATTTGTTTATTTATTGCCCCACACTGTCACATTGCGCAAAGAGGCAGCACAGCACTTCACCACATCATAACAGTGTATATATATATATATATATATATTGTGGGTTTGATTAGCTCGGTGGCGGGTATGGATGACCCCTTTGGGGGGTGCGTTTACACAGGGAGATAGCCGTGAAGTGGTTGCAAACAACAGTTTGGTTTATTCATGCAATTTTCTTCACACAAGTGCAAGCGTCAAAAACATCAAAATAAAATAAAACACAAAATAAATCCTTGCCACTGTGGGCGGCTACCTTCTCACATACAGGAACCTACCTAAGGAGTCTGTCTCCAACCTACTGTTGGGAAAACTTTGCTGATCCTACAGCAGACACTCAATAGTCCATGTTTTTTCTTCACACAACAAATGTCCATTGAACATGTCCCTTTTCCTCTTCACATTGAACATGTCCCTTTGCTTGTCTCTTTACATAGCAAACAGTTCATTTATTTCTTCCACATAGAAATAGTTCATTTTCTCACCTTGAGAAGTCTTCAATCTTGATTAATTTCCCCTTCACACAGGAAATGTCCATTGGTTTCTTTTCACAGAGAAACGATCCAAGAGTAGTCTTCACACTTGTTACCCTCCTCAGCGCACATCGCTCCAGGAGGTCTACACCAAACCCACACAGCTTCAGGGGGCACACCTTCTCCCATGCCCACACAGCGTCGGGAGGCACACGTGACTGTCCTCCTCTCCCCAGCTTAACACAGCGTCAGGAGGCCGCAATCCTTAGGACTTCCTTTGGACAAATTATAGAGGCCTTCATTTCCTCATTCTGAACAGCTGAATGGTTTTCAACTTCCTGCTGGCTATCTCTGCAGCCGACACCCTAAACCAGGTGGAAATGTATCTCCTGTCTGTGACTACATCCACAGATTTACCTGACTTCCTGTCACAATATATATATATTTAATAAGGCAAATTTACTAAAACTGTAACACACAAAATCTGGTGCAGCTGTGCAGCTTCTAACTTCAGCTTGTTCAATTAAGCTTTGACAATACAACCTAAAAGCTGATTGGTTACTATGCACAGCTGCACAAGATTCTGTGTGCACAAATTTTAAGGCCGTACACACCATACGAAAATCAGAAGGAAAATTTCGTCCGACGAACGATCTGCCGATTTTCGGATTGCTAGTATAGTGCTTTCGACAGCCAATTATGGATTTTCGGACAACAAAAACTGGATGTTGCAAGCTATAAAATTTTTATCGTACGTCAACACAACGTCCGATTTTCCTTTAATTAGTAAAGTTTTCGTCAGAAAAAAATCGTAAGAGCAAGACTAGGCATGCTCAGAAATGAAAGAACACATACAAAACAATCCAACACATGACATCACTTCTGAAGTAGAATTCTGTCGTAGGAGAATTTTCGTATGAAAATAACCTCTTCACTTTCCACATCAGACAAGCATGCAACAAAAAACAGACGACAGATCATTCAATAATCTGATCGTGTGTATGAGGCTTTAGTAAATCTCTCCCAATGTGTTAATAAACTATTGTGCATTCACAACTAATGTACAGATTTAAATATGTGCTGTTGTTTTGCAGAATTAAATACTTTCTAATATTGTAGGGGAATAGATTAAAAATGCAGACACAACTTTAGTCTAGGATCTGTAAGTTTATTTTTCTTTCAGTAAGCATGTAAATATAGAAATCCATAAATCATATGACGAAAGCTAGGCATACATATGAATACATCTGGAAGTGAAATGGTTAAGTGTCACAAAGGCTCCTTTCTCTGCTGCTCACGGTTGTGCCCCTTGGCTGTGTACAGGGCAGAGGGTCACTAAGGAAACCCAGCTCAGCCTGTTACCTGCACACAGGTGTGTACCTGTATTGTCACTGGCTGTCAGATGAACTAGAGGGGGGAAGACAAGGACTCTTCCTTCACTTGACGGCTGTTTGAAGTTGACTTTGCACTTCCCTGTAATGTTACACCTGGCTTAATCACTTAAACCCTCTCTTATCCCAACAATCTGCACCATTAACAAGAAGACCCAGGATCTGCTGCCTAGAGCACAGGAGCAATTAGCAGGTCTGACAATGATAAACTGTACACCACTAAAACTTAAACCTACAACCACCTCTGTTCTATAGAGCAATGTGCATCTATGTGCAATTTAGTAATAAACATTTACCTAGTATTGCACAGTGCATGGATATATATATATATATATATATATATATATATATATATATATATATATATATATTGTATATAATTGTATATCATGCTTCCCTTGGTTGACCAGCTTTATGGAGATGCTGATTTCATTTTCCAGCAGGACTTGGCACCTGCCCACACTGCCAAAAGTACCAATACCTGGTTCAATGGTCATGGTATTATTGTGCTTGATTGGCCAGCAAACTCCTCTGACCTAAACCCCATAGAGAATCTGTGGAATATTGTCAAGAGGAAAATGAGGGACACCAGACCCAACAATAAAGATGAGCTGAAGGCCGCTATCAAAGCAACCTTGGCTTCCATAACACCTCAGCAGTGCCACAGGCTGATCGGCTCCATGCCACACTGCATTGATGCAGTAATTCATGCAAAAGGAGCCCAGAACAAATATTGAGTGCATACTGAATTGAATTATTGAAATAAATTAACTTTTTGATTATATGCAAATTTTATGAGATGCACCTGTGTATAAATATAAATATAAATATAAATATAAATATATATATATATATATATATATTTTTTTTTTTTTTTTGGAGCATTGGTACATGTGGCATTGCCCTGCTTTCAATGCTTTTGTTTCATTAAAATGTGATTATAAGCTAAATCATTGATTTTCAGATGTGACATCAGATATAATATTTTTATTATTATTATTATTTATTCAAAATTTTAGGAAAGTCTCTGACAGGTTCCTATACTTGTATTGTAATGCCTTAACTAATTTATAGTATAATTGTTTATTACAAACTGTGGTGAAAAGCAGTGTTTGTGTACCTTATGTTTACATTTACAGCCTGCCCTTCTTCCAATGGTTAGACTGGGTTCACATTAGCTACGGTCGCGGCTTGCAGCAGGGGGTCCAGTACATCCCTGTTCTCCTTTTCAGGGGCAATAAGGTCTGAATTTTTGTGTAAACCCGGCCTCAAACTTGTGCTGACATGCCTCCTCCTCCCCGCAAAGCCATTCACTGGGAAGATCACTGTACTGCCCTTTCTCTGTCTCTTGCTACTATGCCGCCCCATGTAGTCTCTACCCTCACCTCTCAAAGCCCCTTATGCAGATGAGAACGGAGATTATGCGATCACTTATGTAAAAAAAATAAAAAAATAAGGTATTTATAATTTTTTAATATATATATATATATATATATATATATATATATATATATATATACACAAATGTTTTCTTTTCATTTCCATTTGAAACATTGGTTGTTTTATAAGGTGAGGGCTTGCATATACTTTCATAACTGACAATATAATTCATTCTTTTTGCTTACTTCACTGTTGCCTTTGCTGTACATCTTAGTCTATATGTAAATATGGAAAAAAATATAACAACATGCAAAATAGAAAAAATTATTAATAATATTAATTATTGATGATATTCAATAATGAATATTATAATTACAATTATTACAACGCAATTACATATGATTATCAGAATAAAATATCTTTCTCGCCTGCCTCCCTTTAAATATATACATAGAAATCTGCTTAAAAATGCCTAACTATTATACATTATATTATAAATCTGTATGTGTATGCTTGTGTCACATGTATCAGTGAAGCATATCTATGCACAATAATCCCTCAGGCAGCACAAAGGTTAAATATGCGTTTCCACTGATAGCCCTAGTTAGTCGGATATCTATTTTGATAATGCTCCTATTAGTGTTACAATATTGCCTGTACACCTGCATATCTGCGCTCACAAGGAAAGCTAGACCTGCCCCAGCCTGTAACCCCTTTATACACATCCAGCCATGACAGATTCTTCCGGAGCCCATCCTGCGTGGGGATTAACCTGCACGCCTCATTTCACTGGCCTTAAACACTTCAAACATCAAGGAGTGTAGTTGTAGAAAAGATGAGCACCTTGTTCAAGTGACCAGCTGAATAACCAGCCAGTACAACTACAGGGACCCCCAATCCCATTTTCAGATTCCAAATGTCAGAATATGAAATTTTTTTTAAAGGGGTTGAAAAGGTTCAGATTTTTTTTTTTTAAATAAAAAAAAACAAACATGTTATATTTACCTGTTCTGTGCAAGGGCTTTGCACAGAGCAGACCCGATCCTCCTCTTCTGGGGTGCGCTGTTGGCACTCCTGGCTCCTCCCCTTCATCGTATACCCCCCACAGAGAGCCACTTTCCATGGGGGCACCCCAGAAAAGGAGGGGAGGGGACTTGGCCCCGCTCCCGTGTCACTGGATTTGATTGACAGCAGCAGGAGCCAATGGCTCCTGCTGCTATCAATCTATCCAATGAGGACAGAGACAGCGCCTGGAGCTTCTGGTCTCATGCACATTACTGGAACAGATAGGCTCAGGTAAGAAAAAGGAGGGGGGGGGGGACTCTGGGGGAAGCTGCAACAAAGAAGGTTTTTCACCTTAATGCATAGAATGCATTAGGTGAAAAACCTTGAGACTTTACAATCCCTTTAAGGGAATGTTGTTATTAAAAATAAGCAGATGTTTAATGGATGGGTAAATTAACTTTGAAGAGTAACTCCACTTTTGTTATGAAAAAAACATTCCCCTCTGGGTGATCTATGTACATTGCAAGGATTATAACAACCTTTGTTGCAGATTCCTACCTTTTGTTATTCTGAAGAAATCACAGTTTTTTTCCTCTGTGCTGAGTGGGTCTGATGAGAGTGGTTTCATAATTATCAATACGTTTTGCAGCTGCAGAGCACTAATGAGGAAATCTGCTGGGCCCGCATCCCTTTAGACGTGTTCCTATTGGGAATATCTCACAAAAAATTGCATTTTTGTTGCAGGGGATGCCAGAAATCTGATTTCTATCTTAGGCAGACTTCTAGGAAAATTGTTGAGCCAATCACACAAGCAGGAAATTATGTTTCTGGGGTGTGGTCAGTACACATTCTGTGTACAGAACAAATCCAGGTAGCCATATTGCATATTCAGAAAATTACAACAGCTGCAGATTGAAAAGGAAAAGTATTTTTTAATAACATTCAATTACAATATGACTTTTGTCGCAATTGTATACGCTATATTATTTTTTCTTTATTTGCTATTTTTTTCCCAACAAAAGTGAAGTTACCCTTTAATGCTTTTAAGTAAAAAAATAACAGATCGATGCTACAGCAAAAAAATCTGAAGCAGCATATATACATAAAGTACATCAAGAAAAAGCATCAGATCAACATGAATCAAATACTAAATATATATATATATAGATATATATATATATATATATAGCTATATATATATATCTATATATATATATATATATCTATATATATATATATATATATATATAGATATATATATATATATATATATATATATATATATATATATATATATTTAGTATTTGGTGGTCTGATGCTAAAGTGCATCACATAATTGAAAAAAGTAATGATATTTTTATTACTTTTATTAGTAGTGATTTTTTAATCCCATGTGTATAAGTAAAATTCATAAAAAATGAAAGTCAAATCACAGAAAAAAATGGTATATATAACCAATAGTCCAAATACAATGTGAACAAACTTAGTATCACATGCATCGCATACTAGCACATTATGCATTTACTTTGCAGGGGGAAAAAAAAGAAAAACATTTTTCACGAGTTTACTTCCTCTTTTAAATAAAAAAATAAAAAAATAAAAGGTAAAATAAATAAGAAAAAAAGTCCCTCCGAGCTTGCGAATGCATACGCAAGTCGCGCCCACATATGTAAACGGTGTTCAAACCACACATGTGAGGTATCACTGCAATTGTTAGAGCGAGAGCAATAATTCTAGTCCTAGACCTCCTCTGTAACTCTAAACTTGTAACCTGTAGAAATATTTAAAGTGTCGCCTATGGAGATTTTTAAGTACCAATGTTTGCCATTCCACAAGCGTGCACAATTTGATGCATGACATGTTAGGTATCAATTTACTCAGTGTAACATTATCTTTTATACTATAGAAAAAAATTGGGCTAACTTTACTGTTTGCTTATTTTTTAATTCAAGTGTATTAAAAAAAAATATATATATGTATATATATATATATATATATATATAATGTTTGGGGGTTCTAAGTAATTTTTTAGCATAAAATAGGCCTGGTCCTTAAGTGGTTAACGTCCCTGGCAGTATGATTGTTTCCGATTTTAGGTGCTGAAAGCGGTACAATTATTTTGCATGTAATTCTTAAGGACGAGCAGCCCAAACCAACTATTTACATATGATTTTTTATTTTACTTTTTTTACTGTGCGTTCTTCTTTATAACATCTCAGGTATGATAAAGTTTTAAACACAAAATCATAAATTATAATATAATAAATAGCTATAAATAAGTTAAAGTATATAATCTATATATATATATATATATATATATATATATATATATACGTATACATATATATATATATATATATATATACAGTAAAACTGCAGGCAGACTAATGTCAATTTCTTTTGTTTAGTAATGTAATCCAATAGGATTACAATACAGTAAAACCTTGGTTTGAGAGTAACTTGGTTTAAGAGCGCTTTGCAAGACAAGCAAAATTTTCAAATAAATTTTGACTTGATATACAAGCGATGTCTTGATATACAAGTAGCCTCAAGTCACAGCTAAGTATAAAAGAGAAGAGAGGTGCCTCTAAGTGTAGCAATATGGTTAAATTTAATGAAGGTACAACATTTAGCAACTCACATGATTGATGATTGGAACAGGCACATCTAAGGATGCAGGCATCCGGGGTAAAGCTGTCCACATAGACCGTCCTCCTCACCGCCATCTACGTCATCCCTTCCATGCTGCCCGTCTTCGCGGTCAGGATTACAGACTGGCAGCTGGCGGTGCAGAAGATAGTCTATGTGGACAGCTTTACCCCGGATGCCTGCATACTTAGCTGTGCCTGTTTTATTTATCAACCATGTGAGTTGCTAAATGTTGTACCTTCATTAAATGGAACCATATTGCTACACTTAGAGGCGCGTCTCTTCTCTTTGATACTCTGTAGCTCCTGCTGGATTTTGCTTCTAATCCCCTTATGGAAGTGGCTATTTGTGGATGGACATTTTATGCAACCTATCGCAATGCTATAATCTTTTTATATGGACTATAATACTGAAGGACTTATGAATAAATGGTTGTGGAACGAATCATGTGAGTTTCCATTATTTCTTATGGGGAAATTCGCTTTGATATAAGAGTGCTTTGGATTACAAGCATGGTTCCGGAACGAATTATGCTCGCAATCCAAGGTTTTACTGTATATCAGTGTGTTTGTGTGTTTCACTTTTTGAATTTGCCGCCGGTTTCACCCCCCTGCCACTCGACGCTCACAGGGAACGGAAGCCGGGGCTCACAGCATCAGGCAGAAGATGCGGCCGCCGTATGCTGACGGAATACATCTCGGGATCCCGGGGACAAGGTAAGTAACCTCTCTTCCAGGATCCAGCGATGCTTCCTGGCGGTACCCCGAGTGTGGCTCGGGGTTACCGCTAATGGCACTAAAATTCCACCCTGAGCCACACTCGGGAATACCGCCAAGGAGGTTAAACACCCATTTAGTTTGGGTGTTAAAGCTATATTAAAACCAAAAACAAACATTAACTATATTGCAGCTTACCAATTTTTAGAAGTGATGACTACATTAGTGTTCTCTTTATGCTTCCTTTCCTTTCCTTTGATTTCACCTGTTGATCGTGTCAGAGCTCTGAAGAAGAGGAATTCGTTCGTCGAAACACGTCAGCCCACAGGGTCTTCAGTGACTGTTACACCCATACGTATTGATACATTGGATGGAATGTACAGTTATCTGTGATGCGCAATTTCTTGCTGTCTTTGTGAGTACATTACTTACCGTGCTTTTATCTAATAAATTATTTGTCACGGGATAATACACTAGGTCGGTGCTCCCTCTGTGTGTTTTATATAGTTGCAGTGTTAGACTCTCCTAAGTCTTTAAGGGCAGCAAGACCGTGGTTACCAGTTTCTAAGAGTAATGAAGACATAAAGCACATCCATCCAGAGGGGCCATTTTCCTAAGCGCAAGAGGCATTGTGTGTGTGGTAGGTTTTATTATGCCTAGGTAGTTTCCTCCAGGCATCTGCATTAGCTCTTTGATAAATGGCAGAGCACTCTTGTACCAGAATAAAAGTGGGTTCCTCTAGTGTCGAAACAGAAAGCAGCACCTGTGGTCACTGACTCTCCTGCAACTCACAATTTTTTGGTGGAGCCACCTACCCAGAGACAATAGGAGATGTTTACTATTTCCTCTTTAGAGTGCCCCACATTTATGGGGTATGGAGAACTCCACTACATTACCAAATGCACATGCAAGCACCTGGGGGTGCTAAGTAGACAGTGCAAGTATCAGTTGGATATGCTGTATTTGTCTGCAGGTTAAATTACTGCAGAACTATACAACAGTGTAAAAAAAAAGACTATAAAGGTGCTATTTGAAAACAGAATCGCTGGCCTATCCCAATCTTATCTATCACACTCACCTCAGGTTATATTTCCGAAATATATAGAGAAATGGGAAAAACCACTAAGACGTCACCTTTACAGTTCAACAAAAGGGTAGGATTATGCAGATGACCCATAAAATTTCTATATCTATGTGTGCTATACAGAAAACAGGCTCTCAGATATCATCAGGATTGCATATGGTTCCAAAGATATTACACCAATATTTCCCTCAATGCTCCATGTTGTGTTGGAGATGTCAAAAAGAGGAAGGCACCATGCTTCATATATTTTAGTTCACAAAACTTGGCTCTATTGGACCATGGTCAATTTTTCCACAAGGTATTGTTCCCTATTGCATAAAATCTAAATGGGGCTACACCAGCCTGAACCTTTCCCTTGCCAGGTGCGGCACTCCTGCAGTCTCCTCCCTCCCTTTCCCTCTATACCCCCCCCCCCCCTCCACACACACACACATTATTTCTTTATATTTTTGGGGTTTTTTATTATTATTGCAAGAAAATTATATATCACAGCGCAAACAATAGTGAATCATGTATAATAATTAGGTGATTACGTTCTACTCAAAAACTCATAAAGTGCACCGTGCAATTATGTGCAAAAAATGGGGCTGGAGTGTAGAAACCATGTAAACATATACTATATAAATAAAGTGCCAGTCCAGATGTAATAGTTCTTTAAGATCTCAGTAGATGATAAGATATACACAGTCCCAAAAAATGTCTCACGAAAGTGCTGGAGTGCCAGGAAGAAAGTGCACAAAACATGCAATCTTTTGTGGTGCAGTGAGCAAGTGCCGGGCCTCCCCCTTTGGGTGTTCACTTACCGGACAATGGTGACCCCTATGCTGTATAGCAATAGAGATCGACAGGGCTTATGTCCTAGTAAGGAACCGGCTATCACAACTCCTCCAAGGCGAATGTATCTCCACAGGTGTAAATGCCCCGACACATGTATTGGAGAAAAGGATGCTCACATAGTGTAAATCCGATACAAGGTTTTTATTGTGCAAATAATAGAAATAAACTCACATTTCGTTGCTAAGTTAAAGGCATATATGATAAAATTCTCGTCCTTCCTGGTAGCTGGTGCCGCTAGAACGCCCCGTGGTTTCGGCGTGCGTTCCACCGCACCGGAAGTGACGTATCGCTAGGACGTAGACCGGAAGTGCGTCCGTTTTTATTATTATTGGTTAATTTTTTTTTCTTAACAGTCCCTTGCACATCATCCAGATGTAACGTTCTTAGTTAGAAATGTAGATTGCCCTGTATACTCTGAAACACGTAGGGTGGGCTACCTGTTTGACCAAGGTACCCTACCGATAAATTTACAGAGTATGGTTTTTCTTTTTTACATCAAGTGGTTCAATGATTTTTTTTATATCAGCGAGTGTATTGACATTGATCATTATTACTGTTTGACAGTATTTTTAAAAATAAATATCTAAAAAATGATATATATATATATATATATATATATATATATATATATATATATATATATATATATATATATATATATATATATATATATATATTCATTCACCAGTTGCCCAACCCCTACCTTGCCCCACCCTGCCCATAATTGGGCCCCGAAACACATCCCTGTGATTCATCTCATAAAATGACACTGTTCTGTTAAATGTTTTATGCAGAAATAAGTTACAAAAATAAATAAAATATTAACAACAACTTTAACAATGTTAACATAAAGCATATTTCATTGATCTGACTGTGATAAATAAAATAAGGATAAAATATGATTGGCTACTATAGGCACTGTACACATCATTACTGCCTTGTTAAGTAAATATTTTTATGATATATTAACCTCTTGCTGACCGCCCACCGTAGTATCACTGCGGCAGGGCGGCTCGGCTGCGTAAAATCACATAATACTTTGTGTTTAGACACAGCAGGAGGCAGGCCGTGGGAGGAGCAGCTTGATTGCCCCTGGCCTCCCGCAATCGTCAGATAAACAGACAGAAGACCCGCCTGCTTATGTATACAAAGCAGGCAAGTCTTCTGTCAGACAGGCAGGGAGAGATCAGTGCCTGTCACAGAACCATTCCCCCACACAGTTAGTAAGCATGTTTAGGTACACATTTACCCCTTTGATCACCCCCAGTGTTAACCCCTTCCCTGCCAGTGTTATTTATACAGTAACAGTGCATATTATTTAGCAATGATTACTGTATTAATGTCACTGGTCCCCAAAAAGTGTCAAAAATGTCAGTTAGGGGCCCGATCTGTCCGCCGCAATGTCGCAGTCCCACTAAAAAAAACACTGATCGCCGCCATTACCAATAAAAACAAAAAACAAAAAAATTCCAAAAATCTATCCCGTAGTTTGTAAACGCTATAACTTTTGCGCAAACCAATTAAAATAGGCTTTTTGGGATTTTTTTTTTTACTAAAACTATGTAGCAGATTACAAATTGGCCTAAACTGATAAAAAAATTAGATTTTTTACATTTTTTTTATTGGGAATGTTTTATAGCAGAAAGTAAAAAATAATTTTTCAAAATTGTCACTCTTTTTTTGTTTTTTTGTTTATAGCACAAAATCTAAAAAACGCAGAGGTGATCAAATACCACCAAAAGAAAACTTTATTTGTGGGGAAAAAAAAAGGACATCAGTTGAAATTTGGGTATGCAATTTTTCATTAAAGTAGCCGAATCGCAAAAAATGGCCTGATCATTAAGGGGGTAAAACCTTCTGGAGCTGAAGTGGTTAAATATAGCATTAAAAAAAAAAAAACAATGAATGACACTTTCACTGATTTAGGATGCAGAGAGGCCTACAGCAGAGCCTAGCACTGGACAGGGGAGTGAAAGCTGCCAAAGTTAACTTTTCCTATTATATAGAAATATATAGAAACTGTGCTTCAATAGGCAAATACACCAGATTATCAGTCAAAGAAGCCATGCGGTTCTAGTTGAGCATAATGTTCCACATGTGTTGAGTGATGTATTAAATGAACAATTGCTGCAATGTAACAATTAGGAAAATGTAACTGGGTAACTGTTGATGTTAATTTTATAGCAAATCACAGCAACCACAACAAAGATAGTAAACACTTTCTCACTGCCATCATTATCACCTTCTCCAGGGTAATATATTTATTTTTCTAGTTACTGTGGCTTATCCAAGTGACATCATGTTTCTGGTATGTGTGCCACAGCAGGTAAGAAGAATTCCGATGCGGCCAGAATGCAGACGAATGCATTGACAAAGAAAACTCAAAGTTGTCAGACAGAAAACAAAGACAAAAATACAAATAGTTTACTATATTTAAGCACAAACACAATATAAATATTTACTAATATAAACTGTCCTGCATACATCAAAAAGATTGTGTTCACATCTATAGCTCCATTCACACTTGTACGACTTCAAAGTTTCGTCGACTTTGGAGTGCAACTTTGACGCAACTTTGATGCAACTTGGATACGACTTTGGCTTTGACCAGTGATAATGGACAACTGTTGCACACAAGTTGCATTGTATAACATTCAGGTACGACTTTCATGCAACTTCTATGGGTTAACATTGAAATCTTTGGCCCTCAAGTTGCATCAAAGTTGGGTGAAAGTAGTGCATGAACTACTTTGAAGTTGCTACAACTTTAAGTCGTGCATATATGAATAGGTATCATTGGAAAACATGGTGAGCGACTTGTCATGCAAATACATTTAAATGGGACTGTGAGCAATCTATGGTGGTGTAAATTTTAGAATGCTGCCAGCACTGATAACACCCTTGTTGTGAGTGTGTTGTGAATGAAATTATATAAATATGTGCTGCGCAAACTTGTGTAGCTTATATTAATAATAAATTAATTTAAACAAATAATGAATTTGTAGTGAAAAATTTGTATCACTCTGTGTAGAAAAAATATATATATGTGTATATATCAACAGTTGTGTACTGATTAAATCCAATTTAAACACAATTAATAATTCTCTATATGCAATATAACCATACAATAAATATTCAAACACATATAAATCATGCAAAGTGACGTAGTGAATAAGTGTCCAATTCCTTATGCCTGGTATCCAAATTGTCCAAACAAAGTATGCTCCTCTGTATGGAGATTAAATCCCAATCACAAGTGCTCAAATATGGTCGTGAGCAAACTTGATTTCACCTCCAATCTCTGTGCTCACCCCCCACCCCCCCTTCAGGTGGGTGCCTCACCTTTATGCCTGTGACCTCGCACTTAAGCTTGGTCAGTAATGGCCTTGTGTTTAGTCTAATAGATATGGATGTGGGGTTGCTTTTTCTTAAATGCTGTCAGGTTGCTCCTATCCCTCATGGATGGCTCTCATGGATAGGAAGAAAGATATACATGGTGCAAGTAACGTCTTGTAAAGGGACTTTATTAAAAATAAACATATTGCACTTACATTTAATTGGTGCTTGCAGCGCACCCCACTATAATGACTATTTTGCAAATAGTGGCCCAGAAGCTCAGGCGGGGGTCTCCAACTGAAAGAAAAGAAAAAGGACGCGCAAACACCTAGTGCATTACCCGTGGTCACCATATAAAATATTTTAATAAAATGCCAAATGCATACTCACAGACAAGAAGAATGATAAAAATTGCATAACAAGAATCCACGACACATGGAATGGAACATGTTCTTGTAGATAGGACCGCTAACGCAGCTCTGATGAAGGGAGCTTGACTCCCGAAATGGTAATGCACTGGGTGTTTGCGCCTCCTTTTTCTTTTCTTTCATGTACCCATGTTGGAGTTCCCTGCCCAAGGAGAGCACCACGCCGCTCATCCCCTTTGGAGTGAGCACTTGGCTTAATTGCTTGTTGGGGGTCTGGTTTATCCGCTCAGTGAGCTGTAAAAAAGCTCTCAGCCGTATTCACACTCCGATGTTCGACCCCTCCCCCACTCGTATCGACACAGGGCTCTTGCGTGTCCGCCTGAGCTTCTGGGCCACTATTTGCAAAATAGTCATTATAGTGTGGTGCGCTGCAAATTGGAACACTCAGTGGCACCATTGGACAGCGGATGGTAGGCCACGGAGAAGGAGAGTCGAATACCAAACTGGGAGCAAAAGGCACGCAAGAACCTAGAGACAAACTGGCTCCCACGGTCCGAGACAATCACCTTAGGCAACTCATGTAAATGGAAGACCTCCCTGGCAAACACTGAGGCAAGCTCCTGAGCGGTAGGCACCCGTCTAAACAGAACACAGTGACACAGTTTGGAAAACCAATTGACAACCATGAGGATAATCATATAACATCAAGACGCGGGAAGTTCCACATAAAATTAATGATCAGGTGAGACCAGGGATGCTCCCCATTGGGAATGGGATGCAGTATGCTCAAAGGAAAGTTGTCGAGGAGACTTGTTCTGGGCACAGACCAAACAAGCAGCCACATACGCAGCAACATCAGTGCAGACAGATGGCCACCAGAACTGACGGGAAATAGCCCAGGACATCTGGTTCTTACCAGGATGACCGGCAGTCTTGGAATTGTGGTACGTGCGCAACAGTCTAATGCGCAACCCCTCAGGTACAAAACATTTGCCAGCAGGTCTCTCTGTGGGAGCATCAGGTTGGGCAGCCAAGATCTGTTCCCCAAGAGGAGAGGTTAAGTTGGTGCGGATGCAGCCAGCATATGATCCAAAGGTATGACCGGTGTTGGCACGAAGTCCTCCCTGGACAACTCAGAATACTGGCGACAGTGGCGAGACAAGGCATCAGCCTTAACATTCTTGGAACTGGGCAAATAGGAGACCACATAGTTAAAATGAGGCAAGAATAAGGCCCATCTGGCCTGACGGGGGGGGGGGGGCTTTTGGTAACCGAGAGATACGTCAGATTCTTATGATTGGTGAGAATGAGAACTGGAACCACAGAACCTTTGTGCAAGTGTCTTCACTCTTTGAGAGCCAGGATAATGGTCAAGAGCTCTCTGTCTCCAATCTCATAATTTTATTCAGCTGGAGACAGCTTCTTAGAGTAGAAACCACAAAGAAGTAAGGGTCCATCAGGTGTCTGATGCTGAGACAGGAGGGTGCCTACTCTCGTCTCAGATGCATCCACCTCTAGGACAAAGGGCAAACCAGGATTGGGATGAGACAGAATGGGAGCCAAAGAGAAAGCAGACTTGAGGGCCTCGAAAGCTTGGATGGCAGCAGGCGTCCAATTGTGTCGGATCACTGTCCTTCTTGGTCAGATCTGAGATATGTTTGACCAAAGAGAAAAAGTTCCTGATAAATCTCCGATAGTAGTTGGCAAACCCAATGAAATGCTGAATGGAATGGAGACCACTGGGGCAAGGCCATTGTACAACAGCGGAAACCTTCTGAGGGTCCATGGAGAACCCTTCAGCAGAAATTATGTAGCCCAAGAAGGCAACCTGAGACAGGTGGAATTCACATTTCTCAAGCTTACAGAAAAGCCCATTCTAAAGTAACCATTGCAGCACCCGTCTGACATCCAGGTAGTTTGATTCAATGGAGTCCGAATAAATCAAGATGTCATCCAAATAGACTACCAGGCATTGCTGCAACATATCACGAAATACATTATTGATGAACTCCTGGAAGACAGCGGGCGCATTGCACAAGCCAAAGGGCATCACCAGAGATTCATAATGACCGGTTCAGGTATTAAACGTCGCCCTCCTTGATCCTTACAAGGTTATATGCGGCCCTTAGGTCAAGCTTGGTAAAGACCGTTGTTCCCTGAGGCAGTCAAACAATTCAGTAATCAACGGAATCGGGTATGCATTCTTGACCGTGATGCGTTTGAGGCCCCTATAATTAATGCAAGGTCTCAACTCACCCCCCTTTTTCTTTACATAGAAAAAACCGGCACCCGCTGGAGAAGTGGACTTGCGAATGTGCCCCCGGGCAGGCGCAACTGCAACATACTCCTTCATGGCCTTATTCTCCACAACTGAGAGAGGATAAACCCTGCCAAGAGGGGGAATGGCAGCAGGTTGCAAGTCTATGGCACAATCGTATGGATGATGAGGAGGGAGAGTACCAGCGCGCACATTGTCAAATACATCTTAATACTCACGATATTCAGTAGGCAAGACTGAATCCGAGGAGATACAAAGTACCTTAACAGGCCCATAGATACAAACAGCGCCACACTGTGGAGACCAAGAGAGGATCTTGACTGACTGCCAATCAAAGGTCGGATTGTGTTTCTGAAGCCAAGGATACACCAAAACAACGGAGTAGTGTGGGGACGAAATAACCTGGAAACAGGCTGACTCCCTAGGAACAGCCCCTAATGCCATATCAACCAGAACAGTCTCGTGGGTAACTTGTGTATGGGTCTGCCATCAATCGCCTCGATAACTAGTGGAAAAACACGAGGTTGCAAGGGTATGGAATTCACAGTAGCAAACGTGCTGTCAATAAAATAACCGCCAGCACCGGAGTCTACCAATGCCTGAGTAGCCACCGAACCTGCTGCCCAGGAGAGGATAACTGTGATTAGCGGTTTATCTTTATGGGAAACCGGGGACAAGGAAATTCCACCAGATGACAAGATTTCAGGGAATGCCCACCAAGACTGCAATACAGGCACCAGCTCTTTCTCCTCCTAAAGGCCCCCTCAGCCTTGGAAAGGCGAGTGAACCCCAGTTGCATGGGTTCACAGCCAGAAAAATGGGTGAAAAAGAAAACAGAGGAGCCAATCTGGTCGGAGGACTCCTCAGGCACTCCTTAAATGATGGTATCGATCAAAATCAGGAAGTAAAGTAAAGTAAGAGCCTCAAGCCCATCAGGGAGATCCCTGGCCGCAATCTCATCCTTCAATGCATCAGAGAGACCATGAGAGAAGACCACCAGAGCCTCATTATTCCAGCCCACCTCTGCTGCCAGGGTACAAATTTAATGGCATACTCGGCAACTGTTCATTTACCCTGTTGAATGGACAGAAGCAGCTTTGCAGGAGAGGCAGAGCGAGCAAGCACATCAAATACCCTATGAAAGGAGGCCAAAAAACTCGGGTAATCGAGTATCACAGGTTTATCATTCTCCCATAAGGGATTCACCCAGGCCAGGGCCTTGTCCAAGTGCAACAAGATTAGGAAGCCCACCGTGGACCTGTCAGAAGGAAATGCCTGAGGAATCATCTTTGTAGTCACAACGCTGAATCGGTTCACTCCCATAGCGCTGCAGAAGGGGGGCTGAACCAGTCATCCCTCTGGTAATAGCAACTCCAGCTGCAACTGCAGGAGCAGGAGCGGAAACATGCACAGCAGCAGCAGGTGCAACAACAGGAGGGACCACCCGCCTAGCAGCACCAGGAGCAAGGTGTGCGTACAAGCAACGTCTGCAACACCTGAGCGAACTGACCCAAAAGGTAATCTTGTTGATCGAGCCTGGTAACCAGCATAGGGAGTGTAGGAGCACCTGCATCGTCAATATTCATGGCCCTTACATACTGTCGGGGTACCAGGAAACCAGACCTCACTGGGATGCAGGTAAAATAAAGCAGTTTATTGGAACAAACAACAATAAACGCACAGCAAGCGTGAGGAAGTGACAGCAGGAACAAGCCAGGGTCAAGTCCAGAAGCAGGTAGTTATTCAAGCCGGGGTCAAGTCGAGAAGCGTGTAGTCTGCCGATGCCGGGTTGTCTGCCGATGCGGGATCGAGAGCTAGGAGAGTCATCAGCCAAGCCAGGTCATACACGGAGGAACACAAATGCAAGGGCAAGGCAGGTGGTAGATATAGTCAAGTGTGTAGCATCATCATTGTGCGACACCCAGGCAGCATGCAAGTGATGCTGCAATCAGAGTTTATAAGGGACAGCAGTCTGCACATGTCGAAGATGGTTGCCAACAGGTGGGAATACCCTATGACTAGGGAGAACTATATTGGTCATTGTGTCATTTTCTACCCCTCTTTAGACTTTTAACATGCTCTAAATGACCTCTTAATATGCATCACCCCTACTCTCCAGGAGCTTGAAACATGAATTCATCTCTCTGCTTGACTCCCTTTTCCTTCTCATTCCATACTTCCATACCACCATTCCCCCAATTGCCTATCTCCCTGTTATGTTCTGTTACCTTACAATGCATTATACATTAGATACTGACTCCTCACTTACTGTCATTTGTTCTAATATGTTTGTAATGATAATTACCACAAACCAAAAGCCTTAGACTCTTGTTATACAGTATCTCACAAAAGTGACTACACCTCTCACATTTTTGTAAATATTTTATTAAATCTTTTCATGTGACAACACTGAAGAGATTACACTTTGCTACTATGTAAAGTAGTGAGTATACAGCTTGTATAACAGTATAAATTTGCTGTCCCCTCAACATAACTAGACACACCCCTAATTGAACATGTCCAAATTGGGCCAAAAGTGTCAATATTTTGTGTGATCACAATTATTTTCCAGCACTGCCCTAACCCTCTTGGGTATGGAGTTCACTAGAGCTTCACAGGTTGCCACTGGAGTCCTTTTCCACTCCTCCATGAGGACATCACGGAACGGTTGGATGTTAGAGACCTTGCGCTCCTCCATCTTATGTTTAAGGATGCCCCACAGATGCTCAATAGGGTTTAAGTCTGGACCCATGCTTGGCCAGTCCATCACCTTTACTCTCAGCTTCTTTAGCAAGGCAGTGGTCATCTTGGAGGTGTGTTTGTGGTTGTTATCATTATCATGTTGAATACTGCCCTGCAGCCAGTCTCCAAAGTTAGGGGATCATGCTCTGCTTCAGTATGTCACCGTAAATTTTGGCATTCATGGTTCCCTCAATGAACTGTAGGTCCCCAGTGCCGGCAGCACTCATGCAGCCCCAGACCATGACACTCCCACCACCATGCTTAACTATAGGCAAGACACACTTGTCTTTGTACACTTCACCTGGTTACCACCACACACGCTTGACACCATCTGAACCAAATAAGTTCATCTTGGTCTCATCAGACCACAGAACATGGTTCCAGTAATCCATGTCCTTAGTCTGCTTGTCTTCAGCAAATTGTTTACGTGCTTTCTTGTGTTTTATCTTTAAAAGAGGCTTCCTTCTGGGACGACAGCGATACAGAACAATTTGATACAGTGTGCGTCATATGGTCTGAGCACAGACCCCAGAGACGCTGACCCCCCACCCGTTCAACCTCTGCGGTGATGCTGGCAGCACTCATACGTCTATTTTCCAAAGACAACCTCTGGATATGACGCTGAGCATGTGCACTTAACTTCTTTGATCGACAATGGCGAGGCCTGCTCTGAGTGGAACCTGTCCTGTTAAACTGCTGTATGGTCTTGGCCAACGTGCTGCAGCTCAGTTGCAGGGTCTTGGCAATCTTCTTATAGCCTAGGCCATCTTTATGTAGAGCAAAAATTATTTTTTTCAGATCGTCAGAGAGTTCTTTGCATGAGGTGCCATGTTGAACTGCCAGTGACTAGTATGAGAGAGTGAGAGCGACAACACAAAATTTAACACACCTGCTCCCCATTCTCCCCTGAGACCTTGTTTCACTAATGAGTCACATGACACCGTGGAGGAAAAATGGCTAATTGGGCCTAATTTGGACATTTTCACTTAGGGGTGTACTCACTTTTGTTGCCAGAGGTTTAGACATTAATGGCTGTGTGTTGAGTTATTTTGAGGGGACAGCAAATTTACACTGTTATACAAGCTGTACACTCACTACTTTACATTGTAGCAAAATGTAATTTCTTCAGTGTTGTCACATGAAAAGATATAATAAAATATTTACAAAAATGTGAGGGGTGTACTCACTTTTGTGAGATACTGTAAATTGTACACTGCACACCATATGTAGCCATTGTACTTAAAGACATGACATTTTACTCTGGGATTGATACATGTATGAAAACAACTTTTACTTCAATAAAATGTTTTTTGAAAAAAAAAAACAAGTAAGAACAATACATATCCCAAAGCAATTGCACCACGTTTTATCCATCACCAGTAGTATTATGCACTCACCTCCATAGTAGACCTAAACCTAGGTCATTGCACACCTTTCCCCTACTGGGGGTTAAATCCACTGGCATGATGTAACCTCAGAATCACCAACTTCTTCTACTCCAATGAATTGGATCCTCAGACATTCTTAGCTCAAATAGAATTAAAGATAGGCTATCATCATGTTTTACCATGATAAAAGACTATATTTTTATTAAAACCCAAATATTACACTTAAATGGATCAGCGCACTTTAAACTGTGCACATGGATAAATAACTTGTAGGTATACAGTGTGATAGATATCAAAAGGTGCCTCGCACTTATGGAAAAAATGTGTTATACCAATATGTGATATTTGAAATGTAATAAACTGTGTAAATTAGCTGCTGCTAACAAAAAGTGCATGTGCCTTTAAATACGGAAGACGCCTAGTGGGAGGGCGAAACGCGTCAGAAATGCAAAGCATAACACGTCATTTCCAGCCAGTGGAACGCATGCTGAGGACAGCCGTAACCACTGTGCCTTATCGCTGGACACTAATAATTTTAATGTAAGTGGATTTTTATTTATAAAATAAAGAAATTGTTACGTATTTCACCATGGCGAGTCTCCTGTGTATATACTTTTTTTTTCTGTGTATATACTTTTGAGGAGAAACGCATGAGAGAAAGAGGGCTTGGTAGCCCCATACAGCCATTTTCCACTATTGGCCGGCAGGAGTTATCCATTAAAACATACCGGCAATTTGACATACAGGCTCCTATTTAAGTTGCTCTGGTGAGTAGGAACACCATAGGGGAGCACAGATCAGCACTGTTGAGTTGGCGCACCACAGCAATTTTTCACTATAATAAAAGGACTCTATTTATGGACATTTGATTGAACCTTTTTGCATTGTGGCACCTGTTAAGGGACACATACTGTGGACCAACGTTTGCATTTTGTTGCACGGAGTCACTTAATAGCACTGAGCACTTTGTTATTTATATGCTGATGTATTAGCAGCGCTGACACTTTTGGGTTTTGCTGCCTCCTTAAGAAGCATCAAGAAATCAACATCACCTCAACCATGCATCTCAACCTCACTTCCAGTTTAGCGTGATGACATCATTGACTCCACATCTGACACATTTCTTCACTCATCATATGACTTCCTAAAGGAGATGGGGACAAAATACCATCTTGCTTCCTTATATACCATAGTATACTCTTGGTTGCTAAGCAACTGCTTCCATTTTGCCAACGACCACAAACCAGACATAAAAGCGGGAGCCATATTGCCAACCAGGATAAATTCAGTTTGGCAAAATGGTTGCAGTTGCTTAGCAATCCATTGTACACAATAGTACATAAGGAAGTAAGATGACTAGTTTGCGCGGTGCATTACAAAGTAAACAGAGACAGTGCACTTACAATCCAGTTTAACTTAAGAGGATTAGGATGGCCCTGCTTGAGAGAGTTTACAATCTTAAATTGAGGGATAAATGATACAAAAGATAATAACTGTGAAGGATGAACTGATGGAGAATGTAAAAGTACAATTTTAGGATGAAGATGGGATAGGTTTCCCAAGAAAAATTAGTTTTAACCACTTACCGACCACCCAGCGACTATTTAGGTTGGTCATTTGACGCTAAATACCGGGTTTATGGCAGCAGATAGCTGCCATAAACCCGGTATTTTTTTAAACGGCGGGCAGTCGGCTTTCAGATAAGGGTGGTCCCAGCGGTGGATTCGCCCTACAGAACAGACAGTCTTCAGTCCATATACGCTTTTCTGCGTAACTGCAGACAGGAAAAGGAAACTTTTTTTTATCAGAGAAAAGACAACAGAGCATACCATAGATGCAGCTACAAATTTATAAACACTGCCATCTAAATCTGTAGTTAGTGTGCAAAAATACATGAACAATGTATTCCAACAATGGCCCCCTTGGTCGACCCTCCTGTGTTCACAATGCATCAGTTTAGTCACTTAGCATGGCACCCAAGTGGAGATCATTGGAATAGTGGTGTTTACTTCAGTGATTTCCATCTTTAAGGGGCATCAGGTATGGTGTAGGCATAGTTACATTGGTCCAAGCTGAACTAATGTAACTATGTATATTATACCATGCCTGAAATTAATATTTAAGGCAATTATAAAAGTTTTAACAAGTGGAAAAGTTCCAATATTCGTACTTTATTTAGGTAGCTGTTCTGCTGGAGTTACAGTTTATAAAATGACCACTTAAGCCCCAGGCCTATTTTTGACACTTTTTGTTTACAAGTTAAAATCAGTATTTTTTGCTAGAAAATTACTTAGAACCCCCAAACATTATATATTTTTTTTTAGCAAAGACTCTGGAGAATAAAATGGCGGTCATTGCAATATTTTTTGTCACGCGGTATTTGCGCAGCTGTCTTTCAAACGCTATTTTCAACACATTCCACATTCAAAATACTAAACAGTAAAGTTAGCCCATTTATTTTGTATAATGTGAAAGATGATGTCATGCCGAGTAAATAGATACCCAACATGTTACGGTTTTAAATTGCGTACACCCGTGGAATGGCGACAAACTATGGTCAATAGAAATCTCCATAGGCGACGTTTTAAAAATTTTTAACGGTTAACAGTTTAGAGTTAGAGTGTAGCTCTTTTTTTTTATTTATTGCTCACGCTCTGGCGATCGCGGCAATACGGCAATGTGTGGTTTGAACAGCGATTTCATTCGTGGCACGACTTTCAAATATGTTTTCTTTTGTGCGCGAGCTAACGGCGACGGGGGCGGCTAACATTTTTTATTTTTTTTTTCTATTTATTTATTTTTTTAATTTTAACACAAGTTTTTAAAAAAAAAAAAAAAAATCTGATCACTTTTATTGCTGTCACAAGCAACGTAAACATCCCTTGTGACCGCAATATGCAGTGACAGGTACTCTTTATGGAGGGATCGAGGGTCTAAATCAGTTTCTTAACTCCGGTCCTCAGGGCACACTAACAGGCCAGGTTTGCAAGAAAACTGAAATACATCACAGGTGATATAATTTGCTGTTCAGTGATTGCAGTATTCTAGTCTGCATCTCCCCAAGGTAATACTTCAAATCTGGCCTGTTAGTGTGCCCTGAGGACCGGAGTTGAGAAACACTGGTCTAAAAGACCCTAGACCCCTCCACTACACTTCCCTGTATTCAAAACGCCGAAAACTGCATTTTTTAATACACTCACTTTTTGAATCTGCCGCCTTTAGCAGCCGAGTAACCCGGATGTGACATCATGGACGCCGCCTCCGGGTTACGTCATCGGAGACCCGATCAAAGCCGCATCCGGCTTAGATCAGGACTCCATCCAGCCGGCGGACGCGCCGGCTGGTTGATCGGGTCCCCCGGTGGGACAGGAGACCCGGGCAGAGCCGCGGAAGGCGGCGGGAGGGGGGGAGGAGTCCCCTCCCGCTCGCCGGGGTAACGGGGCATCGGTCGTTACCGCCGGAAAGCCGACCGCTGGCTCTAAACAACGGTACTGGCATGATGCCTCTAGCTAGAGGCATCATCCCTGTACATCCACGCAAATTCAGCCGACGTAGGGGTACGTCACTTTGCAGTAAGTGGTTAAGGGCAGGTATATGTGGCCATTTAGGAAGTTGCTTAAGTCTTGCATACAGTTTTGCCAAACCGGCCCTTCCTTATGCAGTTTATAGAGTTCACTGGACAATCCATGCAAATGGTCCATTATGTACACACTTGCGTGGCTGTTTTGGCATTGCATTGCAATGTATCTCAAAAGAACCTTGTGTTATTGGGATGCTTTCAACTGCGCAAAACTGACAGGAACAGGCCAACTCAGGCTGGGCTCAGATGACCTCCTAATTGCCTGTCTTCACCCACCCTAAAAAGTGTGAAGCTTGTCTCTCAATATAATTTGCACAACTTGTTCATTTTAAATATCGCTGGTTAGAATGACCAGCTTGGAATGAAGACATCTAGATAGATAATATACTGAAACAACAGGCTTGTTTAGTCTTTTGTCTACATTTTTATGTGGAAGTAATTCATTACATTTTTTCAGAGGTTAAAAACCCACATGGTTCATACCAGAATGTAGTCTTGTAACTACAAAAAATATCACTGAGCAGATCTTGTAAAGGAGAAGACACAAAATATTGAAGATTAACTTACATATCTTTCATCATTAACAGGTCTGTAAAAAAGACAGAATGACAGAATTACAGAGATGTCTGCTAATTGTGACTGATCCTCGCCTAGTACATACATGGCTGGCACACAGAGTGCTCCCTCATCGGGCAGTATATAGGAGGAATAAATAGTACTGGATAATTATACAAAGTTTTGGGAAATATGGAATAAAATGTTGGTGAGAGTTCTGGAAATTTGGTATATTTTTAATATGCGTACAGTGTTGCATGACTGAACAATTGCCAGTTAAACTACGCAATGCTGAAAAGAAAAAAATGTCCTAGTCATGAGGGGGTTAAAACCTTCCCGAGGTCAATTGGTTAAGAAAAGATTATATGAAAAATAAAATACAGGGCTATTAAGTTGTTGATGCATATGGATTATTTTTGCAGAATAAGGATATTTTCTAAAGTCGCTTTAACTTTTCTGCATCAAATAATGTTACTAATATATAGTAGTCTTGGCCTGCCTGACCAAAAGAGCTCACACTCCAAAAGGCAAAAGGATTCAGTACATGTGGCATATATAATGCCATATATAATGCCAAACTAAATTGAAATATTTCATTGCCAACGCATCCTGTACCATCGCTCAGCACTGAGGAGAGATCCCACAGGTGTCAAGAGCCTTCAGCACCTTTCCTGCCCCTATAAATGCAGTTGTATTTAGGGTCCACTTCCTGGCTAAACTTACTGACAGTCCCTTGAAGGCGAGATTGTGTCAGGGCCATCCGTCACTGTCAGAGAAGAAAGGAGTGAACATGTTCCCCTATCCTGTCTGACTGGAAGCTTGTTGTCTGACACAGGACTATCCCACAGGTTATTGATAGGCAGGAGTTTAGAGATATACTCATTGTTGACATTAGTGTCTAGTCTAAAAGAGGATGTACACAATGACCTTCACTACAGAAAAGTGTCAATGGACTCTTCATGGACACAGATCAAAGTCTTGGAGAGAGATGGAATTACTACCTTCTGTTTACTGCAGGTACATATATTCAACGCACTAGAGATCCTGGAAATACATAGAAAGGATTTGGATGTGTACTGCAGCGAAACACATGTGAAAAAACAAGCTTCTGGGGTAGGGGTTGTATAGTTTTTGGGCAATAACCTTTTTCAATTTTTTTTTTAATTTTACATGTTTTTACATTTACGTGGTCTTTTATATCACCGTTCTGTTCAACTTTATCCAGAACAAGCACACATCTGAATGCGTCAGAGGAGGAACACCCTCCCCTCATCATATCATATTTATATGCTTCTGCATGGAGTTTCAGTCAGAGAGAAACAACCCTCAGTGGGGCAGCTTCTGATGCCCTTCCCTTGTTAAAGAAAACATGAATATTTTGTATTGTTTAAAGTGGTTGTAAAGGCACAAGGTTTCTAATCATGAAGGGAAAAAACCTGTGAGCAGCAGCCCTCCTAATACTTACCTGAGCCTCCTCTTGATCCAGCGATGTCAACGAGAGCCTTGCCTCTCTGGAGACTCGCACTCCTGATTGGCTTTTGGCAGCAGCGGGAGCCTTTGGTTCCCGCTGCTGTCAATCACAGCCAGTGAGCCACACAGGAGACAGAGGGGGCGGGCCGAGCCACGGCTCCTTGTGTGAACAGAAACTCATTGTTGCAGCTCGGGAGTGTGGCTGTTTGGGGTCCCCTCAGAGCAAGCTGTTTGCTGTGGAAGCACCTGGCAGGAGGGAGGAGCAAGGAGCACTGACGTGGGACCCAAGAAGAGGAGGATCCAGGCTCCTCTGTGCAAAATCACAGCACAGAGCAGGTACGTATAACATGTTTGTTACTTTAAAAAAAAACAAGGCATTAATATCACTTTAAAGCGTAACTCTACTTTTGTTGAGAAAAGAACATTCCCCTCTGGGTGATCTCTGTACATTACAAGAATTATAACAAACTTTGTTGCAGATTCCTACCTTTTGTTATTCTGAAGAAATCACTCTTTGTTCCTCTGTCCCTCTGTGCTGAGTGGGTCTAATGGGAGTCTAATGGGAGTGGTTTGTTAATTATCAGTCTGCTGTGCAGCTACAGAGTACTATTGAGGAAATTTGCTGGGCCTGCATCCCTTTAGACGTGTTCCTATTGGGAATATCTCACCAAAAATGACATTTTTGTTGTAGGGGACGCCATAAATCTGATTTTTATCTTAGGCAGACTTCTGGGAAAATCAGTGAGCCAATCACACAAGCAGGAAATTATGTTTCTGGAGGGCGTTCTGTACACATTCTGTGTACAGAACAACTCCTGGAAGCCATATTGGGTTGCATTTTCATAAAATTATAGCAGCTGCAGATTAGAAAGGAAAGCTAATTTTTAATAACATTCAATTACAATATTACTTGACTTCGCAATTGTATACCCTATATTATTTTTCTTGATTTGTTCCACCACAAAAGTGGAGTTACCCTTAAGCATGAACTTGTAAAATACTGCCTAATTATTATCAATGCCACATAAATTAATACTAAAGGCAAAATCTAATGTTACATATATGATCCAGTATGTCACTAGCATTGACAAAGAAGACTTAGTTGTTTTGAGTCCCCTCTGGAAAAATGTAAGCTATAGGGTTGAGACAAACCATTTAACACTGACACGGGTTCTTATTATGGTCAGCTTTTATTCATTTATATTAAACTTTTACAAGGTTTTTTTTAAAACGGCTTCTGTATCTGCCTAAAAGTATAATATACAGTATGTAGCATTGCCCTCTAGAGGGCTGCTGAAGATTACACTTTAAGGATTCCCCTGGGTTACCCGTAGAAACTGCAAGCAGAAACCTTAGTACTTTAAGTTCTTGGCTCAGTCAAAGATCAGTCCAGGGGATGTTGTTTTTGTGGTTTTATTGTAATTGGGATGGAAGAAGGGATGAGTGGGATACTCCAACTGTTTACTATTCACAATGCTGGGGAATCTAAACTTGAGAATGCGGCAAGGCCGCTGCTTCATCCTGCCACTTGAATGAAGATAAGGTAAGTGTTTCCATTATATTTCTCTTCAGGGCACTCCCCTAGTACCCCCTTTCTCTCTGGGCTAACTGACACCCGTCCACTGACTCTACACACCTGGAGTGATCCCCTTCTTCGGCAGACCCCTGGGCAAGTTCCTCTGTACTCACGGACACTATTTCTCCAGATTCTGCTGTGCCCCATCTCCAATAGTCAGCTTCTCCTGGACCTCTGGGTTCAGTCTCATGCCCCTGGTACACCAGGCTGACTGCCTGTGACCACCACCAACTGTTGCAGAAGAGGAGGCAGCCGCCACCATCCTTCTGGGACCTGGCTTCCCGCCCATTGACCTCTACCTCATGTGCTCGTGGCTTTTTATACCCTGTCCCATAATGCACCACTATTTGTGCCAACCCCTGGGACAGTACTAAAAGCCTGTGTGTCACTGGTCAGGTTTCCTCCAGCCTCCAATGTGCCTCCCCATTGGATCAGCTGGGGACACTCCCTGAGACCAGATGAATCTCACACTGGGCACACTGAGTAGACCTAACTATCAATCCTGTGCCCTGATAAGCAGAGTTCACATATGTTTTACCTGCTGCTCTTCTGGTAAGCAGAGAGCCAAAAACTACACTCTCTTACCTAGCACCTGGCTAGGAGGGTGCTACAAGTATATATTGTGAGATTTAGGTGATCCGACTCAAGGGGTAGGTGCATTTTCAATAAGTTGCGCCAGTCCAAATCTGTATTTTTAAAGGCATGGTAGCCCACTTTTTTTAAAAGAACAGAAATGTTCACAAAAGACAATAATTGCCCAGGGGGATCCACCCTTACTGTAACTTGTGTAACGCTACCCCCGCAGAAGCCGCTTGAATATTGTTCGTTTCTTACTCTGCCTTTTCAACCTCAAGAACAGACTCAAACCCCACTGGCATACCTGGCAAAGTTTTAGTGTAATTACAGAAGAAAATGGACACAGGTTGTAGTGAACACAGAAGTTATCTTTACTGTTAACTTGCTTAAGGAGAAAAAGAAACAATAGTAATAATAATATTGAATAGTACCCAGATATGTAAGGATGAATCAAAGAAATAAAGGCTATCAAAGAAACCTCAAAAATGTATTCTGTCTGCTCTCAGTGGACCCCTTTAAGTGAATAACCCCAAGAGCAGAGGTAAACACACATAAGCAACAAATTAAATGGTGAATATCAACTCGGTGAATTAACTGCCAATTCTACTTAGATTGGGCTATATGAGTACAGGCAGGAGGAGGGCAGAGGAATGACCATGCTTTCTATGTCAGTTCTCTCCCTTCTCCACCCACCCCAGCATCACAGCCCAAGAAGACCAGCTTGAACACAGTACCCGATTCAGTGTAGTGAATTAGCCCACAACTTAAACCCGCTCGTGTAATGGCTAGAGTCCCAAGTATAATGTAGACAGGGCCCTTCAGGCTTTAGACAACTTTATGGTGGTGCACTTTGTTTTTTTTTTGTGTGAAGAGGACAAAGAACATCCAAAGAGGACTTGGTAGATAGAAGGAACTCGAATGGTGTGGGTAATCTTCAGTTAAATCAGGCAGGTACTATCACTGTCAAACAGAGTGTAACAGCATCACAGATTCTCCTAATCAAGTGAAGCAGAGCAACAGCAGCAGTTCAATGTTCTGGCTTAGGGAGGATTGGGCAGGTGCCCTCTCACCAATCTTGCAGTCAAGGCCCAAGAAACAGGCAGGCTCTTCAGGTAACCCAACTGGTCACCTCACCCTGGAGCATTTCACACAGACGATGCAGGTGCACCTGGATATGCACCCGGGATCCCCCTCTCTCAGCCTGGATGTCTGGAACACAGCGGTGGGCTGACTGGGAAGATAGCACCTCTCTCTTGCATCCAGTCTCTTCCCCTGCCTCATGGTGGACTCAACTGTTTAGCACAAAAAATGGATGCCTCTTCTCCTCCTCTTGTCAGAGAATCCTGGAGTTTGTAGTTTTGTTCTCATATAAGTCTTTTAAGCCATTTTTGGTGGGGACTACATGCCCCAGAATGCTTTGCTGATTGCTGTTGATTGGCTCTCTTCTGCCTGCCAATGAAGAGAAGAGAAAAAAAAGAGTCAGTGTCCATGAGGAGAAGGAGGGGGGAGAAACCCCCTGCAGATGCTGACAGGTATTTTCTCCCTCAGTGAGAGCCTCAGTCAGCTTGTCATGGCACGGAAGATGAAAGGTACCTGCTACACTTGCACAATCAGAATACTTAAGCCTCCTGACTTACTCTCTTGCCACATGGCTGTTTTAGGCCTCAAACCTAGGTCTTAGGCCTGCTCCTCAGACCAATACAAATAGTTCCTTAAAGACAAGCTCTCGGCCGCCAAAATAGCTATAGCCCGCACCTGGCGAACCCAAGTGGTGCCGTTCGAGCTCCTAAAAGCCAAACTGACCTGGATCATGATAAACAAACGGATGGTGGCGCTATTGAATCATAAAATGCGTATGTTTGACAAAACATGGGGGGACCCCTGGATAAGGTATCTGGCCGGCCCCCCTTAGGGGAGGTTGGGCGCCCTGGTCGCCTTGGACAGGATGTTTGGGGGATCTGCCCCACCGAGGTGTGCGGGACCTGGATGTCGACCCTTCCCTTCCTAACCGGCCGCTGATGTTTCTTTCCTCTTTCCCCCCACCCCACTTTTGTTACCTTCTTCTGATTTTTCTTACATCTTCCCTTAGTCTTGTCCTTTTCCCTCCACTCCTTTCTCTTTTTCTTTTCTTCTTTTTCTCTCTGACAGTGCACGGATAGAGGGCTACTGCCCCCTCTAGTAGTGGGCTCAGTATTGAGGTCAGGGGTTGGGGGCCGTCTCCTCCCAAGGGCGCAGTGTGTTCCCGCAAGGGGCGCCGGGGGGTGGGGGGGGGGGGTTGGGCCCGGACCCTCTGACCTTTAGTGTTACAAAGCGGGGGCAATGTCTTCATGTTTTCACTTCATCTAACAGATGCCTGGCCAACCTCTATTGTTCATTTCTCTAGTTTTTTTTTCGATTTCTGATTTTTGATATTGCACTTACCTGAATGGGCATCTTTATATTTCGTGTATTCTGTGTGATGTACTGCCTACAAAGGATATGGTTGAGCCATGTTGGCTCATTTTGCACTGTTCAACCTTTTTTTTTCTCTACGAAAATTCAATAAAAATCATTGAAACATAAAGACAAGCTCTCTCATAGCTTACTCACGATCAGTTCCTTGCTGCCCTGTCACAGTCTACATCTTCCTCCTGCAGACATGCACACTCTGGCTGCCCCATAAGGCCTCTCTGACACCTAGAGAGGATGGGAGTCCTCCTGACTCCCATGCACAGACCCCCCCCCCCATCTGTTGAGTGGAGCCCGGAGCTCTAGCTTTGGGCTATTATGAAGCCAGCCCACACCTGGACAATCAACGTGCTTGTTTCTTTAAGAATAGGGTATAAACCAACCAGAAGCATGGGATTCCACTGCTACAATATATACTGTATATTTTTTCACTGTACATGAAACAATACAACATACACTATATTAAGTAGTTAATTGGGACACCTTCCTTTACACGCACATGAACTTTAATGGCATCACAGTCATAGTCCGTAGGGTTCAATATTGAGTATATAACATTAAAAGTAAAATACATAAATATAAAAATAAATGTGAAAATAAATATTAAAAAGTGCTCCAAAAGTGTGCAGAAAACGATTCTAATCTGCATCTGTTCAGTAGATATTGTGAAAGGCATTTCCAGTAGACTTGCTGATTGTAGGTTCTACCTTTACTCTAAAAATAGCCCCAGTGTTGGAATTAGAATGACCGCACCCACGGCATTCCTTTAGATATAAAAGGGAGAATTAAAGTGGTTCCAAAGGCTGAAGGTTTTTTACCTTAATGCGTTCTATATTAAGGTAAAAAACCTCCTCTCCTCCAGCCTCCTGAGCCCGAACGTAATCCTGTGCTTTGCACGAGAGCTGCAGGTCTCTCCACTCTCTCTTCAGCTAGGCCCAGAGACAGCAGTGGGAGCCATTGGCCCCCATTGATGTCAATCACAGCCTCTTTGGGGTCTAGCCATGCTCTGTGTGTCCATTGATGGCGTGTCTTGGGAGTGATTCCACACGAGTGCCCCCATAGCAGCTTGCTATAGAGGGCACTTGGCAGGGAGAAGGAGCTAGAACTGCCGGCGGAAAACCCGAAAAGAGGAGGATCAGGGCTGCTCTGTGCAAAACCATTGCACAGAGCATGTAAGTATAACATGTTTGTTATTTTTTTAAAATGGGGTTTACAATCACTTTAACAAAGAGTTGTGCAAGCACAATGCTTGCACGGCTCTTCTAAACGTACAGCATGGAGCAGATGCTGCTTTTAAAGTATAACTAAAGGCAAATCTTTTAGTTTTGGATAGAGTGGAATGGAATTTACTGCTGTCCCTGTACCCTTTAGGTAGATCCGCCCTCTCTATTCATCCTGTTTATCGTTATCATTGAAAGTGAAAGAAAAACAAAATTTTTGTGTTGTCCCCAAAACAGGAATAGAGGGGAAATCTTCCAATTGGGATACTAGCTCCAGGGACCCTGGTGACAACCAGGGATTCCCTCATTTTGGAGGGATTTCATCTCACTATCTGTTTTGGCTATGGGACAGGAAGTGGAGGGAAATCTCCCCAATGGGACGCAGTTGACAAAAAAATGGTTAGAACTAGGGATAAGCTTTGAGTTCAAGTCGAATGGAAGTTCAACTCAAACATCGGGCGTTAGTGTGTTCGCTGAACATACAAACAAATGGGGCACTCAACGGGAAGTTCGCCCGCTGATAATGCACTGCGCTGGTACAGTGAATAAATTAGTGATTGTCTGATGATTGGCCAAAGCATGCACATGACCTGTATGCTTTGGTCAATCACAGCACAATGTCCGTGATTGGCCAAAGGCAGGGTGCCTTTAGCCAATCATGGTCCACGCCCCACACTATATAAAGCTGCTGCTTATACGGCAGCGTGTATAGTGTGTTAGGCGAGATAGGAGTGAGATTAGGCAGGTAGTTAGTGGATTGTGCATTGTATCTAGTAATAGATCAGGCAGTGTAGTATACAGTATATATATATATATATATATCAGTTATTGCAGGATATATATCAAGCAGTGTAGTGTAGTGCTGATTCTTATGACAGTTAAACTTGCTTGCGGCTGTAATGTATTGTTGGCTCCTGGCAATACAGATAAAAATCATGAAAAAATGGCGTGGGGTCCCACCCCCAGTCCAGACCCTTTGGGTCTGGTACGGATTTTAAGGGAAACCCCATGCCAAAATTGAAGATCCATACCAGACCCTTATCAGAGCAAGCAGCCTGACTGGACAGGATAAGGGGGGAGGGAAGAGCAAGCGGTCCCCTATTTCTTAACCATACCAGGCCACTTGCCCTCAACATGGGGAGGGTGCTTTGGGGACAAGGGTCTCTTTCCGGCAACCCTGGGCTGTGGTTGTGGGGGTCTGCGGGTGGGGGACTTATCGGAGTCTGGAAGCCCAGATCCCGGCCCCCCCATGTGAATGGATATTGGGTACATCGTACCCCTACCCGTTCACCAAAAAAGTGTCCAAAAAAAGGCCAGTTTTTGACAAGTCCTTTATAATAAAAAAAAAAAAAGTGTTCCCCTATGTAAATCCATCATCAATCACATCGCCCGCCGCACCCTAGAAACAGAAAAAAAAACGCTCCCGCCCCTTCGGACCCTCCGGCGTAATGAGCTGCTGGAACTGTGTCAGCCCTTTTATAGGAAAGGGGCGGGGACACCACCCGTTGGCACCACCCCTTCTGACGTGATGTCAGTAATTTATTCACTGCACCTGAGCAGTGCATTATGGGGCGCTCCTGATGTCAGATTCCTATAAAAGAGCTGTAAAACAGCTTATTACGCGGGAGGCGCCTGAAGAGGCAAGAGCTTCTTTTTTCTTCTTCTATTTTTCGGTGCGGCGGCGGGCGACATGATTGACGATGGATTTACATCGGGGAATACTATTTTATTTTTTTTTATTTTTTTTAATAAAGGACTTTTTAAAAACTGGCTTTTGTCTGTTTTTTTTGTACACTTTTTTGGTGAATGGATAGGGGCACGATGAACCCGATATCCATTCACATGGGGAGGGGCTAGGATCTGGTGGCCCCCTATGGTAAAGGGGGTTTCCAGATTCCCATAAGCCCCCCACCTGCAGACCCCCACAACCACAGCCCAGGATTGTCTGAAAGAGACCCTTGTCCCCACCAACAAGGTACATTTTTTTTTTTTTCAATTTTGGCGTGTTTTTTTCATGTTTTTTTATCTGTATTGCCGGGAGTTGACAATACATTACAGCCGCAAGCAAGTTTAAATTAAATATCAGTATTGCTGCAGCAGGCTACATACATCGCACAAATGCGCCACTTTACAGGCACATTAAGGGGAGCCCCCAGGCACGATATTTAAAGGAATTTTTGATTTTTATTGTTTCACTTTAAGCATGATTAAAATCACTGCTCCTGTAAAAACAACTGTTTTAAAAGAAAAAATTGCATTGGTACATGTCCCCCAGGGCAGTACCCAGACCCCCATACACTTTTTTGGGGCAATAACTTGCATTTAAGCCTTTAAAATTAGGACTTTTGATTTTTCATGTTCGAGTCCCGTAGACTTTCAATGGAGTTTGCATGTTCTAACCAAATTTTCCGTTGTTCGCGGTTTTCTGGTGTGAACCGAACCGGGGTTATAACCCTCCCTTACTCCATCCAATTCTCATCAGTTCTCTTTTCTGTGGCTGTGACAAATACAGCAACAAGAGTGGAAAGCTGGAGCTGCAAGCTCTGATCTTTCTACTGGTCCCTGCCCCCCACCCCACTCAGCTCAGAGTGAAGGGAGGAGGAGTGTTCTAACCCTTCAGGCTCTGCTTGTGTAGTGTAATCAATGCTCATGTAGTGTGATCAATGCACGTGCAGTAATCACACGAGTGGAAATCTGCAGCAATTTTCTATATGCTAAACTGACATTAACTGTGTTAATAAGGTGCAGACCTGCGCCAGTCTCCATTTGCCTCTAAAATAGAAAATGGCGCAGGTGGCACAGATTCACCTATAACAGGTCTATCTGCTCTGTTAACCACTTGCCGACATATTTACTGCAGCGGGTCAGCTCTATTGTGCAAAATCACTTACCTGTACATAATTTTGTGCAATAGCCACTGGGTGGCATGCATTGGACACAGGGGATGCCAATCAGCAGGTTTGGCAGACCCGATGTCCGCCGGCCACCACCCATCGTTCTCCAGAGAGGCAGAACGGCGATCTGCCTATGTAAACAAGGCAGATCTCTATTCTGACAGAGAAGATGGAGATCTTGTGTTCCTGCTAAGCAGGAACACCATCTCTGTCTTCATCCAGTCAGAGCATTCCCCACACAGTTAGCAAGCACCCACTAGGGACACATTTAACCCTTTGATCGCCCCTGATGTTAAACCCTTCCCTGCCAGTGTCATTAGCACAGTAACAGTGCATATTTTTAGCACTGATTACTGTAATAATGTCACTGGTTTCCAAAAAAGTGTCATAAGTGTCAGTTAGGTGTCCGATTTGTCTATCGCAATGTCACAGTCCCGCTAAAAATCTCTGATCGCCGATATTACTAGTAAAAAAGAAAATAAGTAAAAATACCATAAAAATATCGCATAGTTTGTAGACGCGATTTTTTTTTTACTAAAAATATGTAGCTGAATACATATTGGCCTAAATTGATGAAGAAATTAGATTTTTTAAAAACATTTTTATTGGATATGTTTTATAGCAGAATGTAAAAAACATTTGTTTTTTTTTTGTTTTTTTCAAAATTGTCGCTCCGCAGAGGTGATCAAATACCACCAAAAGAAAGCTCTATTTGTGGGGAAAAAAGGACATCAATTTTATTTGGGTACAGCATCGCATGACCGTGCAATTCTCAAAGTAAAGAAGTGCCGTATCATAAAAAATGGCCTGGTCATTAAGGGGGCACGTCAATTCAGTATTCATTAGAAGTAGAAAACTGCACTCCGACTTGAAGATGAATTAAAATATATTTATTGAAGAATCCAAAAATCCATAGTTGACAAAAATATCAGAGACAGGGGACAAGGCATAGTTGACGCGTTTCACGAAATTAAATGTATTTAATTTAATTTCGTGAAACGCGTCAACAATGTCTTGTCCCCTGTCTCTGATATTTTTGTCAACTATGGATTTTTGGATTCTTCAATAAATATATTTTTATTCATCTTCAAGTCGGAGTGCAGTTTTCTACTTCTAATGAATACAGATGCCGGGATTGTGGATCTAACGAGCAACCGACTTGGATGTTTTGGACACTACACACCTGAGCGGTTTTCCCTGTGTATGTATGTGCTTGGCACGTCAATTCAGACAGTTTCCTGAACCATTATAATGGCACAGGATGATTAGCTAATTCCATGCAAAATGCTCCATGCAAGTATCTTACCAAAACTGTTATTACAGCACACTAATAACATGGAATGAGGATTTCCAAATTAAAACAGAAGCGTTTGTAATAACTAAACTATTGCAACGTGCCTTGTGTAATTATTATATGCATTTTTGAGCTTTCCTTTATTGCAAAAAAAAGATACTTAAGAATGGTGTGGGTTGTTGTAGAAATAAGCTTACTAATAATCAGTGGTGCTGACAGAGAAGTCCATGTAATACAATATTGCTTACACAGTCCCGGCGTTCCCTTTTCCTCTAGGTATTTGAGTGACATGTTTGTCAATAATCATTTCCGTGTTAGAATCACAAAATGTACACCTAGGCAGAAGGTCACAGGGGTGATTGGAAACAATCAACAAATTGTACTGTATGTAAACATTTAAACATCCAAACTTTTCTGAAACTTTATGTGGACGTTCCCAGTGACAGTTGTCACCTTGTCCAAGTAAAAGTGATATCTCTGTTTTGGATGGTGGGTTGAGCATGTGGTGTCACACTGCCCCTCCATTCATCCCTTGATCTCCAGGACAAGATTGGCCCATCCTGATTCTCAGTGGTTGTAAGAAGCTGTTGAATGATTGACAACATGTGTAATATCAAATGATCCATGCAGAGACCCTACTGGGCGTATCTGCTCCCTGGACAAAGAGTCTAAGTAATAATACCCTTCTACCAAAAAAAAAAAAAAAACTCCAATTTGCATCAGTTTCCTGATCTTATGCTGCATTTGCATTCTGTATTTCCTGGAACAATGGAAATTCTGATAAAAAATATTATCACTGTAAGACAGGTCATCTAAATGTATAGACCCAAAAAAACAGTTTTTAAATATTTTTTCACCTACCGTGTATTGTGCCCCTGTCTTCTCTATGCTCTACTGTTGCCTCACAGCCCTTCACTACTTCAGTCCTTCATAGTCAGTTTCTTAAACATTAAATTAAATTATTAATAAATATGATATAATAAACTATTATTACGTAATAAAATTCAATTCAATTATTATTAAATGTGAAGTTAAATTATTGTTAAATATGAGGTTAAATGTCCTATTAAAAAGTTTCAAATGTCATTCAATATAGAATATTAAAGTGACACTAAACTTTGTTTATAAAAGAGGAAATACACTCATTTAAAAAATAAAATAGAAGTCAGTGGCTACAAATACTGTAGCTACTGACATTTAACTACTTGTCTACTGGGTACTTTCATGTAATGTTATGTAAAAAATATTTTTTCTCCTTCACTGACGGGCGCTGATAGGCTGCACCAATGGGCACTGATAGGCTGCACTGATGGGCACTGATGAGGTGGCACTGAAGAGGAGGCACTTATATGCAGCACTGATGGGCACTGATAGGTGGCACTGATATGCAGCACTGATGAGCACTAATAGGCAGCACTAATAGGCACTGATAGGTGGCACTGATGGGCAATGATAGATGGCACGAATGAGTGGCACTGATGGGCAGCACTGATTTTCACTGATGGGCACTGAAAGACAGCACAGACTGGCACCACTGATGGGCACAGAATTTCCTCTCTTATTGGCACAAATTGGCATCACTGATGGGCACAAATTGGGGTCACCGATGGGCACAGATTAGTGTCACTGATGGGCACAGACTGGCAACACTGGTGGGCACTGTTGGGGCTGCGCTTATAATCAACGCACTGATAATTAGTGCCCTGATGATCAGTACAGGTCTCCCCTGTGAGGAGATGCCACTAATCAGCTCTCCTCTCCTCACACTCTGTCAGTGTGAGGCGAGGAGAGACAGTTAACATCACTTCCTTGTTTACATGTGATCGGCTGTGATTGGACACAGCCAATCACATGGTTAAAGAGCCGCGTCATCAGCTCTTTACAGAGATTGGGGTTGCGCCATGTCCCAGGAACACAGCACATCCGCAATCACCACACTGCATGCCCTGGGAAATCGCAGTGAGACTTGGCAACGCCATATGACGTTGGCCCAGAACGAGAGTGCATTCTGCCCACCATATAGAAAAATGACAGCAGTTAAGAAACAGACGCTCACCAGTGTAGGAGTCCAACACTGTCTTAACCTTGGGTAATTCTTTTCCAGTCTTCAGAACCCTGGTGCCGCCATCTTGGCTGCAGAATACGGTTGTGACTTCCTGCTGTTTCACAGCTGACTCCCCACTGGGCAGGTGTGAGATTGCCCTGTGCTTTTAGACTGGTTCCGCAGCCTCCAACCTCCATGTCAGGTGTTGCGATCGGGGAGGAGCAATATCCTCTGATGATGTCTGTGCGGACGATACGCGTCAGGAGCTCGCAGTAGAACTTCATTTTAATACATTGCCTGTTACCATGCGATTCTTGTAAGTGCGATTCCTTTTATTTCATTAAAAGTTTTTAGCAATATTACGCTATGTGCACTCCTTTTTCTGGTTTTCATGTCATCTGATCTTGAGAGACTTCCATCCCTCTGCCTACCACCTTATGAGCTGAAAACTACTTCCATGGTAATGATCGTAGGAGGAATCAGGATCACCTTGTAAAGCCTGAACAGGTCTGTTTGCTATATGGTAATTCAGACCCATTTGATCTGGTGAGAGCCCACTTTTACTGTTCACTTGGTGTTGGAATTCTTTTCATCAAGTTTGGATTTATATATGTATACCAACAAGATGGATCACTTCTTTGGGACTTTTATTTAAGCCCTATTTCAGTATTGGACTTTATTTCACAATATCCTATATTCTATATATATATATATGTTCAATTGTACTCTATTTGTATATTATGTACACTCAATAGCGCTGCACTTTTTTCTTCCACTTGTTATTTTATGATCGGGGAGGGAAGCAGGTCAAATGTCCCTAATTGTCACAAAAAGGTGCCCACTCACTAAGAAAACACCAATAATGTTATAGAAAGGGGTAAGAGGAGGAAAAGAAGACTTTTACTTTTAAGAGAAGTTCCGCTTTAAGTATGTAATCCAAACTCAAAAAGTCTCTTCTATTGCTCTCAGCCTCCTTTAAATTTCCAAATTCCTTTTTTTTTTTGCTGCTGTGATCCAACTTCCTGTAGAAACCTCAACCTCTCGTAGAGGTTGACTACGCTAATTCTTCATAGTCCCAATGTATGTAGGAAAGTAGCCACATATTATCTAATGCAGCCTTTTTCAACCTCTTTTACCCCAGTAGGGGCCCTTGAATTAAATTTTTAAACTCAGGGAACCCATGCTGAAAATGTTTTTATCTGCAGCTACCCATGTGTGATCAGCAAGTTGCCAAAGGTTTTAAAGAATACATAGAATATGGTGTATGTTGAGTATTCTTCAGCATACTCCTGCTCGATACCCTCTATTAAGTGAAACAAGAATTACGGCAGAAAAGGAACACGGATACAAATATTTGTAGGGTGCCCTCAGGGCCAGATTAAGAGCATCATGGGCTTGGTGCTGAGGATTTTGAAGAGCCTTAAGGGCCGTGCCTCAGAATGCGCCCTGAGTAGGAAGGGTGCAGCCGCGCAAGCCTAATACAACATGAGATGCCCTGTCTGAAGCCCATAAGCACATCCACGAATCAGCAACTGTTCCTCTGTGTCCGGCCTTTGTGCTGTGTGAGGAGGTTCTGAGGGAGCTGCCTGGGGAAGCGTGCCTTCCCTTGTAGCACAGAAGCCAGACTTCTATGTTTACAAGTGACAGTAAAGAGCGGTAACAGGGAATCTGGCCAGCCTATATTAAGGTGGGGGCCTGGAGCTGCAGCTCCAATAGCCCCTACGTTAATCCGGCCCTGGGTTCCCTTACACTATTGGCCAGCAGAGAAATTCCATCTTACATTGGCAGTCAGCAGGGATAAGCATGGGCTCAGTCTCAACCTTGATGCTAGCTGCATTCCTGGTCCAATGGGCTGTGGATGTAACATTCACCACCCTGAAGCTAGACATACACAAATTTATGGGAATGCTTACGATATATTTGTGCTAATATGGGCACATGGCCATATTAAGTTAGTTATGTTGCAAGCATCCTGCCCCTTTGGTATATGTAGCTACAGAGTGGGGAGTCTCACCTGCAGCTATTGGGCTGATGGGGTTGTGATCATGGGACAACTTCCCTCAGGTTCTGGTGCACAGGACCACGTTTGGACTCAAACCCAGCTCATTCCTAGTGGTCAGTAGGGAAAGAGCCCCTTTACATTGTTCCCACTTTTATTTTGATATCAGTATAACATTTCCCTGCTTAAATTGGTGGTCAGGGTAGAGGAGACCCCTTATATTTGATATCAATGGTCTGCTCCTAACTTTGATGTTGAGTATAGCTGGCTCAAGGAACCCTTGGCAACCTCCAAAAGGAAACTTAGGGTTCCATGAACTCTATTGAGAAAGGCTAATGTTCCTACATACTGTTACAAAGTGATCCTACCAGCAGCCTCAACTTCCTGGATGTTCACAACTAGGAAATCCTCAATATACTTCCTGGTTAATCACTGTCACACCATGCAGCACCTTCCTTGTATTAGTGTACAGAATGTCATCTAATACCAAAGTCCAAAAAGAGCATTTAGATGCCATTTTAATTAATTATTTATTGTGTACTGTGCGAGGAATTTTGTTTTGTTAATATAGTTTGTAGGTTAAGACCTTACAGATACTTTAAATGAATGGCACCGCTAGCCATTCAACATCCATATTACTTGTGGAATTTGTTCTGGCCCATCTCCCAGATTTCTACTGATGTGGGAATTCTGTACACTAGGTACCACATTCATTGTGGTGTGTCCCAGCCCAGAGCAAAATAAAAGCTTTTCTTAGTTGCCTGTGTGTACTGAGCCATCCCAATGTGCTGGTTCTGGCCCTGTATTCGATGGGTAGCTTGCACGTGTATGGAATGCAATTTTATAATCTATGTGTAGCACACCTAAACCTTTTTTTTTTTTTTTGTGACAATTATATGTGACTCATGTTATTGTTGGCTGTCACTCACAGTCATAATGAACACACATGCTTTTGTCAAAGGACAAGGACAGAGTGACCTCGCAGGACAACTGGTCTAAGTTCCATGAGATAACTAAGCACAGCACAGATTTCACACATTACTACAGCAGAGGCAAGTGGGATAGCTTGGCAGGGGGGATCCTGACAGCAAGCATCCCACAGTCACTTCATGGTATAGACTTTGATGCCTTACATGCAGACTTTTGTTTCATTCTGGGGACAGACAAAGCTTATTTGCTTTGAGATTATTGAGATTTGCCACCCCTTTTATAGATTTGAACTTCACTCAATTTCATACCCAAGCAATACTTCCTAACAATTATGTTGCATTCTGTGTTGACCATTTTCCTAGTCACACTAGGGGTCCATTCACACCAGCCAGGTCCTGTGCGGTATGTTAAACACATGCATGTTAATATCTGTTGTTTTGTGCGTTAAGGTGCATTGTATTGGGGCAGCCCAACACACCACAAAAATTGGGCATGCAGCACTTTCTGTAGCACCATACAATACACATCAGTAGAATGAATGAATTCAGAATGAAGGACACTGCAATGCATGTAATATATGCCGCAATGATACTGTAAATGGGCCCTTATTGTTTTTTTAATGTATGCCCAGCCAAAAACTTTTATATCAAAATATGACTGCTGGTTAACACTGTAACCCCAGATAAACAAGAGGCGCTGCTCCAAGCAATAACAAGATCAGCTGGTGACTCCAAAGCTGTCAGATTTCGGCTTGCTTGCAGGGCTTGCCTAGCCCACTAAAACAAACTAACAAAAGAATTGGAGAGCCAAACATCGATAATCAGCCTGGTCAAAGTCTATAAAGAAACGACTTCAGCTTGTCTCCTTCAGAAGCTATATGACTAAGCCTGTGCGAGGGTGAAATGCGTCAGAGGGGCATGGCTTCTGAAGGGGAATGGCTTCTGGAGGACACAAGTGAAGCCATTTCTTTATAGACTTTGACTGGGCTTATAATCCTTTTATGGCATTCCACATCTGCTGCTAATTCGCTAGTTAACACTGCCACCTTTTCAGGGAAAAATAGCAGCTATATGATTTCTTTCTTTTTGCAAACAAGACCATTTTTACCAACCAGGCAGATAGAATACTGGTCAAGAGACAGCTCTACTAATAAAATATCTGGGATAGTATACATTTTAGGTTAGGAGGAACTTTGGTGCATCAAATGATTTTTGTGTCATAAACTCATTTTCCAAGTTGCAAAACCTTACTAAAGCTACTGGTGCCGGAAAAAAAAAAAAATAATTTCATAGGCAGAGCGTTAAACCAAATAAAGCAGCACAAATCTATTTAAGGGCTCTTTTTGCTTTGGCTTTACATGTATGTTCCGCCAATCCTTTTTTTAAATTGATAATAGAGCATGGAAGGATTAGAACCCCTATTGGGTATTACTGCTATTCAATGATCCATTAGAAAGATGTCCTCTTACTTACAATGGTGAATTTACACAGGAAACTGGGGTTAATCACCTACAGCAACACAGACAAATACAAATGTTTTTAGTAGAGCTGAGGAAAGTTATAACCACAATCAGTTTTTCTTTATCTCTGTCTTTGTTTCATTGGAAATCTGGTTTCTAGTGAAATTGTTGTCATTGTTCACACCATTGCACTGCTTATTGCTTATTGATGTGATTTGTGGTGCCATTCAGATGGCTCACTAACCTACATTGTAGTGCACTCCTAAAAATGCTTTATATACCTTTTTGGTACATTAGGCAGCCCATTCAAATGAATGGGCTACCTCAACGTGAATAGCATTAATATATGACATAACATACACGTGCTAAGGCAGCGTAATGGTGTTAAAGGGCCCTAAATGAAGGGAAATGATTTCAATGTATATTATTTCAATTTCAATTAAAACAAAAGCTATTTTATTCCTTCACCAGGTTTTGCTGGGCATACAGTACATTTTAATCTTTAGGCCTCGTGCACACTTGAGTTAAAAATTGCTGTTTTTACGGGCGTTTGAGCGTTTTTGTTAACTTATCTGTCCTTGCACAATATAGGCATTTACAGGAGTTAAGAGGCAGAAAAAAAAACATCACTTGTGTATTAAAGCGTAACTCCACTTTTGTTGAGAAAAAAACATTCCTCTCTGAGTGATCTCTGTACATTACAAGGATTTTAACTAGTGATCGACCGATATCGGTTTTTCGTTGCCGATACCGATATTTTGGCCAATGCATATCGGTATTGGCTGATATGGGCCGATATTTTTGAACATTTAAAAAAAAGAATGTTTTTATTTTTTATTTTTTGACAGGTACTTTTGTGGAGGGATCTGGGGGTCTAAAAGACCCAAAACCCCTCCTCTGCACTTAAAAGCATTCAAAACGCCAGGTTTGGATGTTTTGAATGCTGTCATTTTTTTTAATCTGGCGCCAGACAATAACCAGAAGTGATGTCCCTCATGACATAACTTTCGGGTTTTTGCACAGAGACCCGATCAGATTTGATTGGGTCTTCGGCGGCCGTGCAGGCTGGTTGCCCGGGTCTCCCAGGTGGGACGGTAGACCCGGGTGAGCCGCAGAAGGCGGCGGGAGGGGGGGGGGTGTCCCCTCCCGCTTCTTGTAATGACAGCTGTGCGGCTTCCCAGCCTCATCGGTTGTTATTACAAGACAGCCGACCGTCGGCTATGGACGCCGGTACCGGGGTGATGCCTCTAGCTACAGGCATCACTCCGGTACATGCACTTTCCCGAAATATTGGCAATATCAGTAACCTTGGTGGCCGATTCTGATATATCGGGAAAAGTGCATATCGGCCCTCGATATATCGGCTTTGCCAATAATCGGTCAATCCCAAATTTTAACAAACTTTGTTGCAGATTCCTACCTTTTATTATTCTGAATAAATTATTGTTTGTTCCTCTGTGCTGAGTGGATCTGATGGGAGTGGTTTTATAATTATCTGTCAGCTGTGGCAGCTGCAGGGCTCTAATGAGGAAATCTTCTGGGCCTGCATCCCTTTAGATGTGTTGCTATTGGGAGTATCTCACCAAAAATGACATTTTTCTTGCAGGGGATGCCAGAAATCTGACTTGTATCTTAAGCAGACTTCTGGGAAAATTGGTGAGCCAATCACACAAGCAGGAAATGATGTTTCTGGGGTGTGGTCAGTACACATTCTGTGTACAGAACACCTCCAGGTAGCCATATTGCATTGCAATTTTAGAAAATTACAACAGCTGCAGATTGAAAAGGAAAGGTAATTTTTAATAACATTCAATTACAATATGATTTGTGTCGCAATTTTATACGCTATATTGTTTTTTCTTTATTTGCAATTTTTTGAATTTTTTTTTACCCACGAAAGTGGAGTTACCCTTTAACTGGTTGCCGACCACCCGCTGCAGTTATACGGCAGCAGGCAGCCACTCCCAGGCAAACCGTAGGTGTACATCACTCGCGCACACGAGGCTAGGGGGTGAGCGCATGCTGCCGGCGGTGAGCTCCCGCCCCCATTTGTCAGCGGGGAAGCCGATGCAGTGGGCAGGCGGCTCCAATTGCCGCCTGACACCCGCGATCGTTCCACACCGTTCTTCTCTCTGCAATGATCATAGAGCCCATGTGATCCTTCTATATAGGATCACATGTGTCTATGGTCATTTCAGAAGCCACACCCCCCCCACAGTTAGAATCACTCCCCTAGGCTCACATTTAACCCCTTGATCACCCATAATGTTAACCCCTTCCCTGCCAGTGTTATTATTACAGTAACAGTGCATATTTTTAGCACTGATTTCTGAAGTTATGTCACTTGTCCCCCCAAAAGTGTCAAAAATGTCAGTTAGGTGTCTGATCTGTCCGTCGCAATGTCGCAGTCCCGCAAAAAATTGCAGATTGCCGTCATTACTAGTAAAAAAAACAATAAAATGACATAAATCTTTCCCATAGTTAGTAGACGCAATAACTTTTGCGCAAACCAAACAAAATACGCTTATTGTGATTTTTTTTTACCAAAAATATGTAGCAGCAGAAAACAAATTTTTTTTTTTTGGGGAAAGTTATATAGCAGAATGTAAAAAATATTGTTTTTTTTTTCAAAATTGTCGCTCTTTTTATGTTTTTAGCGCAAAAAATAAAAATCGCACAGGTGATCAAATACCTCCAAAAGAGAGCTCTATTTGTGAAAAAAAAGACATCAATTTTTTTGACCGCGCAATTGTCCATTAAATTAATACAGTGCTGAGGCGCAAAATAGGGCCTGGTCAGGAAGGGGGCAAATCTTTCCGGTCTTAAAGTGGTTAAGGAGAGGGGCTTTTTGAGCATGGAAAATACCTGAATCACTTAAACATAAGTAAACACATCTAAACACATGTTACCGCTAGGTGCTTTCAGCGCTTTAGCACTTTGTTTATTTTAATTGCCAAAATAAATGAATATTCTAGCCTATGAAATGAATAAAACCCAAGTGCTTGACACGCCTAGATGCGCGTGGCTTAGAAGTATTTTCGTAGCTGCTTTTAGATCCCCAGTGTGGATAAAACCTAAAAAAAATGTTGCATAGGCTTGTGCTGCTTTATCTGGTTTATCAGGTTTTCAGCAAAAACTAAATTTCAGCAAGAATTTTTATTTTTTTTTGTCATAAAATACCTTTCACTGCATTCTATTTACAGCCTAAATTTAATAACACAATTTGATCAAAATTTGATCTAAAAAAGTGAAAGCCACTGATAGAGCCTGGGTAAAAGGCTAAGCTTATGTGTTGGATGTACTATCTGTCACGCTAAACTTCAGGTAAAATTATTATTTTACTTTATTTTATTTTATTTATTACTTTACTATTTTACTATTACAACTATTTTAGCAGTAGGGTTGCCACTTGTCTTGCATAATACTTATCTGGCTGGTTAAAATTTAGAGCTGTCATCAATGATATTATTAGGAAATAAATTATAAAGCCAGTATTTTTTCCTGAAAAGGCAGCAATGATAATAAGTGGGGATATTATGACATTAAAAAACATTATGCAATTAAACGGTTTGTCACTGGTTTACTTCATACTCATAGTATTACTACTAAAAACCACTAAAATGACAAGATCCTGTTTTATTTTTTATAAGTCTACATTCCTCAGTATTCGGTGGCCTATAGTTTTTAGCCGCAGAATCAATCACATATAGTTTAACATATTTCGTGTTTTTACATAGTTTTTAAATCATAAGCAACTTTGTACATGAGAAATATCAAAAGAATCATACAAATTTACATGAACTCAAACAGGTAGTCAGGTTATTTTTATTAGTTTTTTTCGTTTTGTAAGGACACAGTGAAAATGGCAATGATTTTAGGTTTGTAGTGTACTGGTACATGGCTCTCTACTGAAATATATATTTGTGTCACATAGTTTGCGCTTCATCAGAAATGACGTTTTTGTTGTCTTTTTAAGAATTCTCATAGTGTCTTTTATGCTTTGCAACTCTAACTAGGATATTGTTAAGTGATCTACTAAATGGTAATTACTGAAGTGAGATGATGCCCCCCTCTAGGCCTAAAGTGTTGTTACTGGCTATCCCCAGGTGTTGCAGAGCTGTCACAGGAGTCGGCTGGCCGGTATGAGAAGAATCCTAGCTGCCCCTCACAGCTGTCCAGAGCTATTATATGAGGGGGTCTCACAGCTGCACCCCCCAACCCCCATTCCATTACAGGAGCCAGTGACAGACAGCTCCCAATCGCAGCCACCTGGCCTCCATCACCCCCGCCCAGATGGAAAGTGGGACTCAGCAGCAGCACTTAGCTCTGCGACTGGGCGGACAAGGCCTTGAGATCTGACAGGTCACCAGGGAGGGGGGGAGAGGGAGGCTCTGCAGGAATGTGTCAGTGCAGCATCTCTCCAGGCTAATTGTTACACCACACTAATGCCACTAGCCAGTCTCACATATTAATTCCTTTCAGCAGAACATGCATCAATGTACAGCACTAATGAGCACCTACCACATTCTCTCTGGCAATTAAGCACAGTACACCTGTACAATGATGAGCATCAAAAACGAGGGGATTTTCATAACTCTGTATATTTGGCAGTAGGGGCAGGCACAATTGCACATCATTTCTTTCTTCTGTCAGAAAGTTATATCCAGGAGTCTTTATCTTGAGTCCTTTAGACGAAGGGATTGATGTACTAAAATTGGAGATTGCAAAATCTCGTGCAGCTGTGCATGGTAGCCAATCAGCTTCTAACTTCAGCTTGTTCAATTAAGCTTGGACAACAAAACCTGGAAGTTGATTGTTTTCTGTGCAGAGCTACATCAGATTTTGCACTCTCCAATTTTAGTAAATCAACCCCATTTTTCTACTTTGTCCAAGCCCTGATAAAGGGGGGTTTGTCTCTTGAAATGCATTGAATTTTTGTGTCATTCTGTTGTCACATGTAATTAAAAACAAAGAATTGGAGATGATCACTTTGCTTTATATCTTTTTTGTTTTCACGTGACCCCTGTTTTTTTCAGGGTGCCTCAGCTTTTTGGAGAGCTGCCGAAGACAAACCATTTGGCATTACTGAAGAGTCATCGTTATGGGTCAAGAATCTGTGTCCAGCTTCCCACCCCCATCATTCTTACAACAGGAAATTAGATAGAGCTTATTCACTCTGCATGAGTTCAAAATTGCATATATTTTCGTAGAAAAATGCATATACAGTTAAATGTGTTTGTTGTATTGCCATGCATTTCTATACACTTTACATGTAATTTGCGTGCAGTTTTGTACACATGCACAGGCATTTCTCTAGAGGATCAAAATGCTTTGTAAAAAAATATATATTTTTCCATATGGTACAAAACAATGTGATAGCGCTGCAAACATAAATTAATTCACTTACAAAAAAAAAATTGAAACATTAGTAGAATAATAAATAATATAACATATATTGTGATAAATTTTAATTTTTCCAAAGTGAGCACCTCCTAAAGTGCAATATTAGTGCAGGAACACTGTCTCTGGTTATATAAAGTGCAAGTGAAGAACAATATGTTCTGAAGTGTAAAATATTAAAAAAGAAGAAAAAAAGGAAGGCACTCCTCTGTGCAAAAAAAACGTGCAGACACATAATTTTATATACGGCATAATTGCTGTCACCCCTTTTGCGTCGTAGGTGCTATTCCTTCTGCATCAGCAGGGGTTTTCTTTTTTTTGGCTTTATTACGTTTAAAAAAAATATATATAATAAAACGGTTTATAGTGCACCAAGTACAAAAGTATTGCACACAAGCACCATATTCCCTTCCCATACTCTATAATAAAAAGTTATAAAAATCCCTCCAAAAAATAAAAAACAATAATAAAACGGTTTATAGTGCACCAAGCACACAAATATTGCACCCAAGCGTCATATTTCCATCCCACATTCTATAATAAAAAGTTAAAAAAAAAAAAAAAAAAAAAAAATCTCCATTATGTCCGAAAGGCCAACAAGGAGAGGCAGACACTCACAGGCCACTAAGTGCCAGTTCACATTTGTGCGATCACAGAGATTGCATGTAATTCGGAGCGCACTGCTCCTAAAATTACATGCGATTTCTGTTTGGTGCAAATTCAGCCATACAGTTTGTATGGCTGAATTCGCACCGCAATCGCACTAAAAGATCGGATTACAATGCGATCCGATCTGGGGGTGTCGTTAACTTTTAATTGACACCCCCAGCATATCGCATATGGAAGTGTGAACTGCCAGGGGTGCGGATGCGATGCGGGAACATGCTTTATATTTGCAGCGTTCCCGCATCGCACAAATGTGGACCGCCACTAAAAGAAGGCAAGCAGCCTCTGTGTCAACAGTGAAAAGTGGTGGTTGCGAACATGGTGCATGTCCTTTTTTTTCCAGTGCTGGTCCTGTTATTGAGCCACAACATGCAGAAGGGTTGGTGGAGTGGATAACTAGGCCGTCCTTCTCCTCTTCATTCCCTGTCACTCAGGCTCATACTTGTTTGCCTTCCACACAGCTGCCAAAGTGGCCTATTCCACAGGCTCCTTGTCCACAGCTACTCCTTCTGCAGCCTCGCCATCATGCATGGAGGAGTCACCTGAATTATTCGATCATAGTGTCACTTACATGATGCTGGAGGATGCACCACGACTTGAATGCTCCAATGTTGGTTCCCAAGGTTGAAGAAGAGAATAACGTGAGCCTAGCGAGAGACAATGACAGACAAGAAACTAGCAGTCATGTTCCAAAAGCTGCAGCATACTGCCAAGTTTGCTCCAGTGACGAAGAGAGAGGGGATGATGAGGTCACTGACTGTACTTGGGTGCCTGAGAGAATAGAGGAGGAAAGTGAGGGTGAGGAGGAGGAGGAGGCAGGACAACTCCAATGAGGCAGGATGTCCTACAGGGGCTGGCTTAAGAGCAGCAACCCTATTGCATCACACCACAGAGCTCCACAGGTGGAGGGTGCTGCTAACTCCCCGCTGACTTCAAAAGGTTCATTGGTGTGGGCTTTTTTCAACACATGTGTAGCAGACCACAGCGTTGCTGTTTGCAATCGCTGTCTGAAGCGGATCAAGCATGGCCAGAACACCAGCCAGTTGGGCACCACATGCTTAACAAGAAATATGACATATGACAACCTGCCATGCAGTCCATTGGCAACAGAACCTGGAAGACCCACATCATAAAAAAAAGGAAGGACTTCTCCTTGCTCTTCATCTGGGATCTCTATCCCTACTATAACTCAAGTCATCTCAAAAACCTGCACTGAGAGGGATTGATGGTATAGCAATGAGTGCCACAGGTACTTGCACCCAATCTGCTAGTAGTACACCACCTGTTGATTTGACCAGCAGGCAAATTTTGCTGCCCTGGTTGCTGAACCATAAAAAAAATACTGTTCCAGCTATCCACATGGTCAGCATCTAAATGCTAGCTCGGCCAAATTGCTAGCGCTACAACTGCTGCCTTTTCATGTGATAGACTCTGCCCCCTTTCGTGAATTTGCGGAATGTGCTGTACCCCAGTGGCAGGTTCCAAAAAGAAGTTTCTTTTCACGTAAGGGTATTCCAGCTCTCTACCATCATGTGGAAGGCAATATTTTGGCCTTGTTGGACAGAGCAGTCAGCAGGAAGGTTCACATTACTGCTGACTCATGGTCCAGCAGGCATGGTTAGGGACGTTACATTTCCTTCATGGTGCACTGGGTAACTCTGCTGGTAGCTGGGAAGGATGCAGGACAGGGTTTAGTGCTGGAGCTTGTTCTGCCACCCCGCCTCCAAAAGCTGGTGGTGATTCTGCCACATCTGTCTGCTCCACCCCCTCTTTTTCTTCTTCCTCTATGGCCACCAGCAGTGCTCCCTAAGCATTCAAGGAGCTACGCAAGCAGTCAGGCTAAAAGATGTCATGCAGTGCTTCAGTTGGCCTGTCTAGGGGACAGGAGCTACACCATCGAAGAGATTCTGTCAGCTATGCAGGGGCAAGTTCAGAGATGGTTGATGCTTGAGCCAGGAATAGTTGTATGCGACAATGGCACCAACCTTCTCTCCGCCCTCCGACATAGACACTTGACACATGTTCCATGCTTGGCACATGTCCTGAATTTGGTGGTGCAGCATTTCTTGAACAGGTACCTGGGCTTACACGATCTTCTGAGGCAGGCCATATAAGTCTGTGGCCATTTCCGGCAGTCCTGCAATGCCAGTGCTCGGCTGGCTGACATTCAATGGGAATTTAACCTGCCCATTAAACCGCCTTGATTTGTGACATGCCCACCAGGTGGAACTCAACATTGGCAATGCTGCAGCGGCTGCACACGCATCAATGAGGGCCATCAATGAGTACCTGTGTGAGTATGGCACAAAGACAGGCTCAGGGGAGCTTGGATTCTTTTTGCCATGCTAGTGGCTGCTGAAAAATGGATGCATGCACTGTCCTGTCACCATTTGAGGAGGCCACAAGGATGGTGAGCGATGCATCCATCAGTGACACTGTCCCTCTAGTCTTCCTGCTGGAGCACATGCTTCGGAGAATCATGGACAGGGCATTTGAGGCAGGACAGCGGGAAGAAGAGGAGGACTTCCTTTCCTCATAAGGCCCCCTTTATGCAGATACCATTCCTGCGGGGCCACAAAACACACAGGAGGAAGAGCAGGAGGAGGAGGAGGAGGATTGTGGTAGCATGGATGTAGAGGATAACATACAGCTGTCTTCAAGGGATGGTTTTCCTTTCCCAGAAACCCAAGGAGTTGTACGTGGCTGGGAAGAGGTTTCTTCTGACAATGTCACCCTTAGTGACCGAGAGGACTCAGAATCTCATGCCTCCTCAAACTTACGCTGCATGGGCTCCCTGATGGTAAAAGCCTGTGAAAGGACCCGAGGATTAGTGGTTTCAAGTAGAGGGATCATTACTGGTTGGCAACACTTCTTGATGCACGTTACAAGGGTAAAGTTGCAGAGCTCATCCTGCCTTCGCAGAGGGAGCAGAGGATGAAACATCTTGAGGAGGCCTTGAAGAAAAATTTGTGTAACACCGTTCCAGACACTGGGAGGTTACCTTGACAACGTGTTTCTGAGGCTTCGTTCGGTCAAAGGAGAAGTGGTAGAGAAGGCAGCTGGCTGACCAATGCCTGTAAACAATTCTTTAGTCCTCAGCGCCCAGGGCTGTTAGGTTTAAGCAACCATTGGCAGCATCTGCAGCATATGGTGCAGGATTATGTAGGAGCAAGAGCAGACTTGGAGACCATTCCAACTGAGCATCCACTTGGTTACTGGATCTTGAGGATGGACCACTGGCCAGAACTTGCTTAATATGCAATTCAGCTACTGGCCTGTCCTGCTTCAAGAGTGCTTTCTGAATGGACATTCAGTGCTGCTGGAGGTTTTGTGATGGATAAAAGAGTGTGTCTTTCCACAGACTCCGTTGACCTGCTGACATTTATCAAAATGAATCAGTCTTATGTGAAAACACATAAGACATTTTGACAACTCCTTTATTCAAAAATAAAAATGTAATAATGTAAATCCATCGTCAATCACGCTGCACCTGCCGGCACATCACTACTTATTAACTATCTTCTGTAAACTACCAATTGCCCTTCCCCTAAATGTAATGAAGATTAATAGATCAACATCTGGAGTGATCCCTCTGCTGGGTATTGTGGGTAGGCTCAGTCCTCATAAATATGGAACCAGAGGTTTTTGAGGCAGAGGATGATGGAAGAAGGCTACCCTTGGGAAGTTAAAGGTATTTTAGAGGCAGAAGGTTTTTATATCTTAATGCTTTTTCTGGTGATACCACTTGAACTGTGTGTCACAACCCCGTTGAGGGTTTTGTTTTCCTGTTCGTTTGTGTACATTATATATTCACCACCTGTATTTTCACTTATTTATTATGTTAACACAGTTACTTTGAGTGTCCATCACCACGTATTATATACACCCCTTGCACCCCAGTGTATATTTGTTCACATTGTTCACACAGTTTTTACTGTACAACAAACACGGTACACACCCCAGGAGTGTGAGTGACGCTCATTATAGTGTCAATTCCACTTTTGATTTGTGACACATATCAATTTAGCGCACCTGATTTTTTATACACATTTCTATCCCCATTTGGCTCCAAGGTTGCAGCTTTATTTGATCACAGATCCTGCGCACAATTTTTTCCATACACACTCCACTACTTATTGGCTGAGACAGCAGTGCCACGTGATTGCCTCCCACTGCTGTCAAGGTCAGTCAGCAAATCAAGAGAGAGAGGGGGCGGGCCAGGTCGCAGCTCCATGTCTGAATGGACACAGGGAACTGTGACTCAGCTCGGGTGCCCCCATAGCAAGCTGCTTGCTGTGGGGGCAATCAACATGAGGGAGGGGCCAGGAGCACAAAAGAGGGACCCAAGAAGAGGAGGATTCAGGCTGCTCTGTGCAAAACCAACTGCACAGAGGAGGGAAGTATAACATGTTTGTTAAGTTTTTATTAAAAAAACAAGACTTTACAATCACTTTAACCACTCTAGGTAGGCCTAGAACAGGCTCCATTGTAAAATAAATCTATGGGGACATACAGTGAGGACGATGGAAGAGTTGGGCGGCCATCCTATGGTATTGCTGGACTTGCACTATGCAGAATTATTGATATCGAGAACAATAGGGCAGAGGTGAATGATGTGTATTGTTTAGGCAGGTGCAGTCTGTTAGCCCCAGGTGTGTTGACCAAGAAGTGTTCATCATGCTTCTGCTAGAGTAAAATCATTAAACAGCTGATCGTGCAGACATTCCTTATTTCTGGAGGTTGAGCTCAAGCCTGGAGTATGTGAGTGACCAAGGATGACAGTCTTTCCACGTTACAGGTGTGTGCGTATCCTATCTCGTTCCTGAACAGAAGAACATTGAGAGGGCCCCTTGGCCACCATGGTCACTGCTGGTAAGGAATTGGGGCCCTGCTAACATGTTTGTAGCCCATATCAGCAAAGCAACCTAGGATGACAACCATGGCTCCCTCCATAGATACCGTGCAAGAGTGACGTAGCCACCCAGGGACAGGAACTGTGTTATTTGTAGAATTACTAGGTGAAAATAAAGAAAATAATGCTTAAAAAATTAAAACAAATGCAGACACCATACCATAGACTACTAAGCTTATATTTTTGGTTTGGGGTTTAATTATACTTTAACACCAGCATTTTTCAAAATCTCAGAAACAAAAAAAAAACTCTGTGCAGTACACCACTGGGTGCTCCTGTACAGCTCGACTGAGCTAAGTCCTGGCCACATTTCTTCAGACTGTACTCCCCTGTCCCACAAACAGGGCTTTTGATTACCAAGTCAGGATATATGAAGAAATTATGCATTTTTAGCTGTAAGGTAACCCCAGTATTTGGGGCTTTGTGGTCTATAACAAAGACATCCGAAGATATTTTATTCATGTGGACCATCCTTTCTTAACTTTTTTACCCCAGAAGAATCCCTAAAAGAATTTTCTGGTCTCCGGGAGCTTATTCTAAAATTCATCAGGGGTCAATGGCAAAAATGCATCAAAAAATGCACCAATTACATTGGTGGTCAGTAGGAAGAATATAACCCTTACAGTGGTAGACAGAATGCCAGACAGATAGCTAAGAAGATAGTTTGTGTAATGATGTAAGCTTTGCCAAGGATTGTTGGTCCTGGAACAGGGCAGACACCACCAAATGAGAATGAAATCAGCCACAGCTCAAGGTAACCTGAGCAAACTCTGGAGGAACCCCATTTAAGAATGGATGCTATAGACAGCAGGTCTTTAAAATGACAAGTACATTCTAATATATTTTTCAGGGCTTATCTAGTTCTATTCTGCGCATAGAGGTGCATTTTCATTTATAAGTGTGTATTTCCTCTGTGTGTTGACATGCATTTTGATGTGTGTTAACATGTGTTTTCAATGCATTTTTGGATATAGAATTTGGAGTTCATAGGGTTAACAGCCATTGACCAAAGCTTGTTAAACCATTAGTAGTTTCGGTAAAAAAAAATGTTCCTCCCAGCACTGCATACTAGCCCATTATGAGAGACTTACCCAGGGCCAGGATATGGGTTGTGCAGGAGGGGCAACTGCCCCAGGCGCAGTGAGGTGGGGGGAGGGGGGGCAACCCACCTCACCGCATGCGCACAGGCTCCAGTGGCAGCCAGCCATAAAGCAAGCAATTGGTCACTTATGTGCAATGTACACTTCATACCAACCATGGGCAGCTGGAGCAGGGGGTAGAGAATGGACACAGGGCAATACACCCATTGTACAGCACTCGTCAGCAGCAAGGAAGGGGGGAGCAGTTCCACATCCTTGCCCTGGGCACTGGACAAACCTGTCCCGGTACTAGACTAAACGGAGCCCTTTAGCATTGTGCTGTAACTGCTTCTGTTGGTCCAGGGCACTTCCATCTTTTCCTGGTGCTCCTTCTAGGTTTCGTCTTTTCGGCAATGCACTGCAACACTTGGATGGGAACAGATCTTTGTAATGGGAAACCACAACATGTGTTTTAATGCCCCGAAAAGCATGCGTTAAAACACAACAATGCAATGGACCCTTGCAGAATTTTACATAAAGGTTAACTTGAAGTCTCCTGACTTTAAAGAAATGTCACTTCACTGATAACAGGCTTTCTTTCCAATGATGCCATAAAGGGTGAAATCTACAGAACTGCCTTCTAGTGCTGAAATGTACACACCACCCCAAATTCTTCCTGTGCGATAATGACAGCAGGCTTGTCAGCTTTCACCAACGGTCTTTTGATTTAATACACATATACCATTAGCGTGCCCAACATAAATTCCAAGCACAGCACAGTCGGCAACAGTCAGTTCAATCAAAGACTGTCTAATTCAGTTCCTGACAACTTTCTGACATTTGGACAAGGCAGGAGCGTAACCAATCTGAGCAATGGGCTCAGGTGGCATAGCTTTCAGCTACTCGAGTGACAGCCACAGGGTTTTAAATCAGTTTTCTGTAATCATTTGCTGCTAATGTCCTTTCTTCTATAGAATATATAGACTTATCTATAAGGGTTTAACCCTGTGGAAAAGGCAACCACCAGAATTACTCATTAAGTTGAAACACATGATTACAGAGTCTTTAGTCATGTCATGCTGTGGTGGGGCAGTGTACATTGCCTTCATAGAAAGCAATACTTGATTTCCTATGAGCCAGCAGCACCCTTTGAACTTATTTGTAAGTGTGGGGAACATTACATCAGCAGTAAAGTAATGTATGTTGTTTTTAGATCTCATTCTTTTCAAGGGTGCAGCTCCATCATAGAAATATAAATGAGCATGCAACAATATTTTGAGAACAATGTACTGCAAACTTTGTTTCACTGCGGATGCATATCATTTTATGAATAAAGTGCTTAATCATGCAGAATAACTTTCAAGTGACACTAAATTGAGGTTTTAAAAACAATTCTATTCAAATATGTATTCTTAACTAAGAAAATTACCTCCTATTGCTTTTAGCCTTCTCCAAATTCATTTTGTTTTTTCTGTTGTTGCTGTCATCCAATTTTATGTTAGAGGGGTGTCTATATTTGTTCTCTATCGTCTCACTGTATGTAGGAATGTAGCCATCCTCTCTTGCCCACATTCGAGATGGAGATGGACTATGGGTTTTGTCGCGTGCATAGAACACTTCACAAGACTGCAACCAACATACACTGCAAAGGGAAAAGGAGAGGTTTTGGTGCTCGCAAAGAACTTTACAAGGAGACATAAAACACAGTAAGCGACAATTTTATGAAAAATGTATTATAGGATATCATTTAATGCTCATTCACATGTGTAGTGCCCCTAAAGAAGTGATCTGTGTTGGAATGCTCTTCACAGGGTATTTGACAGGTGGTGAGTAGGCAATATTCTGCCTCCTCACTGTCTGACTTAAAGCGGAGTTCCACCCAAAAGTGGAACTTCCGCTCATCTGCTTCCTCCCCCCCTCCGGTGCCCCATTTGGCACCTTTCAGGGGAGAGGGGAATGGGTACCTGTTTTTGACAGGTTCCCTTCCCCACTTCCGTGAGACAGCACCGTCCCTCGGAAGGTCTGTCTCCTTTCTCTTTCCCCTGCTGCCTAGCCAATGAGAATGCGCAGCGCGCTTCGTGCATGCGCAGTAGGAAACCGGCTGTGAAACCAAAAGGCTTCATTGCCGGTTTCCCTTAGAGTGAATGATGGCAGCAGCACCCGGCAGCCAATTTGAAAATCAGCAGGGGTGCTGATATCGCAGGCTCTCTTGACATGTGTAGTGCCCCTAAAGAAGTGATCTGTGTTGGAATGCTCTTCACAGGGTATTTGACAGGTGGTGAGTAGGCAATATTCTGCCTCCTCACTGTCTGACTTAAAGCGGAGTTCCACCCAAAAGTGGAACTTCCGCTCATCTGCTTCCTCCCCCCCTCCGGTGCCCCATTTGGCACCTTTCAGGGGAGAGGGGAATGGGTACCTGTTTTTGACAGGTTCCCTTCCCCACTTCCGTGAGACAGCACCGTCCCTCGGAAGGTCTGTCTCCTTTCTCTTTCCCCTGCCGCCTAGCCAATGAGAATGCGCAGCGCGCTTCGTGCATGCGCAGTAGGAAACCGGCTTCATTGCCGGTTTCCCTTAGAGTGAATGATGGCAGCAGCACCCGGCAGCCAATTTGAAAATCAGCAGGGGTGCTGACATCGCAGGCTCTCTTGACAGGTAAGTGTCTCTATGTTAAAAGTCAGCAGCTACAGTATTTGTAGCTGCTGAATTTTCTTTTTTTTTCCACAGCTGGAACACTGCTTTAACCCTGTAAATGCTGCATGACTGCGCCGCAATTGTATGTGTTACACGCAGTTTTGGGGTGGTTGCAGCCCGGCCCCATAGATTTGCGTTAATTGCGTTCAGTGGCAGTAATGGCTCTCGATTATGATGTGCTGTTTAATGTTTGCATGTGTACAGCCTTGAGCAGCTGCTCAGGTTCAGGTGGGCGGTTGGGAAGCAGTAAAACTGCTGCTCAAATGTCTGGTTTAACTTCTCTCTAGCGGGATATGTGTGAACAAAGCCTAAATGTCTCTTTCATACATTGCATTATTACTGCAGCTCCCCTGCAGGGTCAAAGAACAGAAAGTACGTTTCCAGCTGTTTTTACTGGTCCTTTGTAAAAAAAAAAGCTGTTCCTGGTCCCCACTAGAGGGTGCAGTTTGGGGAAGAGTACAGGAGCTCACATTTGCAAAATTTGCAGTAGCACATTTTTGTGAAATTTAGTATCCTCCTCTTTCCCGAGATTCAGCACTAATGAGGTTCAGTGATGTCACCAGGCAAGGGGACCAGCAGTCCTAGTCTGAATCTAATACTGGGGCCTGGAATTTTCATGCTGTCTATTTCATCATATGCTCAATTTGAATTGCCCAGGTTTTGACAGGTTTACATCTGTCTGTATATATATTATTTTCTGCTCCTTATTTGTTCTAAAAATGTACACCTGATCAGACCAAATGTTATAATCTGCCTGTAATTGGTTCCTTTATCCATTGTCCACATAGCAGATTCCCTTTGCAATCATACAAGAGCTGCCTTGGCACATGCATGCAGTTCTGGGTGGCAAAGTCAGTCTTAAGGGCCGGTTCACACAGGGAATCAGGAACATACATCCCTTGCGTTCTGCGTGGTGCGATTTCAGCCCATTCATTTTGTATGGGTTGAGATCGCACCGCACCAAAAGTAGTGCATGAACTACTTATGGAAACTTACTGTAACCACATTGAGCTTCTTCAGCAGGTCAATAGAGGGCGTATACAGGTGGGAGGAGCCATTATTCAGGACATTTTTTTGCTTCTGTGTCAGCTGATGATATGTATGTTTTGTAGACATTTATTTGGGTATTTTTAATCTCTGTGTGAAGTTTTATAATAAATACTCAAAGCAGAGAGCACTACGGTTTCACCGTATTATTTCATGGCTGCACATGACTGATTGAGACCCCAAGAGGAAATCTGCATGGTTCAGGGGCGGTACCCCCCGTGGCATCCTGAGAGACATCCTAACTGGCGACTAGGACTCTGTAGTGGGGGCCATAATTTGGAGATTAGCAGGCATTCCAGCCAGAGGTGGTAGTCACTGATTTCACTGGATCACATTATGTTTTGAAATATTATCTTGAATTATCACTTTGAGTTGTACAACGGTGGAATTCATACCCAAACTGGGACTTGTTTTCTTTTGTATTCATTTATTAGATTATATTATTGATTACGCTACAATAATTATGTTATATTAAAAAATCAGACATATTGAACTTTGTACATGTCAAGATACAAAAGACACAGTGTACATTTTGGTCTCAACTTTATTTGGCACGATTCATGAAAATCCCATGGGCAAAAATTTATTTTTTAGGGTTCAGATATACTTTAGCTCCCTAGGAAGTTTAGAGGCACATAGCAAGTAAATGAAATATTGTCTATGGAAAGGGAAAAAAAAAAGCCTCAATGAAGCATTTTCAATTAAATAGATTTTTCTGCATTTTGTAAGAGGTGACAGGGTCTCTTTAGGGTTTATACAGGCAGTATTAATACTGGCTCTTCACACTTTCTGTACATTTGGAGATGAAAGATGGGCGATGACAGGACTTGGGGGATAAGAAAAACAGGGCACACTGGAAGAAAAGTTGAATAAGAATGTAAAGGAGATGTGAACAAAAATAGATGTTGTAATGTTTAAATTCAGGCCAGATTTTTTTCAGTGGCTTCGCTTGATCAAATATAAGGCATACGCTGTCCAGTGACTGAAGGGGCAGCCTTGATTCCTATTAAGACTCGGGTATAAAGAGGTTAAAATTTGCTAAGCCACCAAGTAGTTATCATATTGCTTTTTAAATATGTCCATCACAAAAAGCCACCCTCCTCCCTCCTTCTTCCCCACCATACCTCTCTTAATGCAACCTGTACTCTTGACAAGTACGGATTTTCATCCCTAACACAGAGCAGCTGGGACCTATCTAAGTTACACCACAACAGGCCTTTCAACCCCACAATTCCCAGCTGAGACCTCTGGGTAAAACTCTACAGAAATTCCAGCCTATGCCGGCATCCTCTGGGAATCTCTCTTAAGATACATGCACTTTTTCACTCTAACTGTACGTAGGTGCCTTATCATATTCCAGTCTTAAAACTGTATATCTCTTAAACCAGTCACACTGGGCAAGCAGAGTTTGTATACTTAATTAACAAGTCTTTATTGTTGACATATGTCATTTTGAACTCAGGTGTGTCTAATGAGGCTTTGTTGTTCTTCTGAAATGCAACTGCTTGTCATCGAAGAATAAAAGTACAAAAGGCCAATTATGCTGCAAATAGTTTTATAAAACGTGTGATTTTTATTTCATTTACTTCCAGTATTTGCAAAGAGCCAATGTATTCCACAATGCTTAAGTACCTAATATGGCAAAGGTTTAAAAGAATTACTTTTGATTTCTGTTTTCAAGTATAAAGAGAAAACTCTATCTTTAACCCAATTTTCTAATCCCCTCGTTTAATTTTGCCAAAATACTGGTAAAAATTACATCTCTTACAAAATATTATTAACTGCACCCAAACTGATTTAAAAAAAGCTCACTTATTATTTTCTAAGTTGGAGCCCACAAAGCATTGCAACTGCATTCATCCAGGGCTGCTGTTTAAAATCACAGGACCCCATTGAGCCTACCCAACAGGAAACCCCCCCCCCCCCCCCCATCCACAAGAAAATATCAAAACTATATTTTCAGTAAAAATACACTAATACACAACATAAATTCATAACTTACAAAATTACTGCTTAATCTAAAAAATAAAACAGAGCTATGTTTGTGAATGAGGTTTTGGGGTTCATTCACATGAGCACAGTGGCCTGTATAGTGTGAATAAGTGTTTGGTCTGTTTATGTCTCTGTAGCCGCCCAGAGTTGTGTGCAGGCAGACTCTGGTATGCTATGGGGATGCAGCAGCTATACGAACACAGCCGCAGGCCGAAGTCCTTCCGCTTTCCGGTGAACGTTCCCCGGGACTTCGGCTTGTTAATGTCTTTTACCGTCTGTTCAAGCATCCATACTGTAAGTGTTACTCTATAAATAAACCTTTTGCACCGACTTACTTCACTATGGAGTCTCTTTTTGTTTATGTGATTTATGAGAGCTCTGCATCCTGGTACTAAAGACTCCAAGGTGGACGGTTCATTCCTGGTTGGAAACACACAGTGGAAATCGGTTACACCCTGTCTTGCATCTGTGTAATAAGGCTCCTATTGACCCCCTATAATCTGAGGGTCTACCATCTCTGGTAACAAGTTTGACTCAGCAGGTGGTCCAGTTGTCTGGAGGAGGTGTTAATATCGGAATAGGCATTATAAAGGACCCTTCAGATATTCCAATTTCTTTGGACAGTGCTAATTGGACTGCATACGTGGCCCAATATCATTTGCTGTTGGGACTTTACTTGCACTTTACTTTATTAGTCACATTTGCACCTTAATTAATTTCTCTATTCATTGATATATTTATTCACATATCAATATTATTGCTATATATATCATTATTACCATCATTATATTTGCACCTAATTTATAATTGTTGGTCTATAATTATTGAATTTGATATTTACATTCACAGTTATTTAGTCACTACTAATTAATTTGGTATATGTGCTTTATATAATTAGTGGTGTTAGTCACTACTATATAGTATACACAATATTTATTTATATATTCACTGGTTGAGCGTGGCCATTATATATAATTATATAATTTTATTTCACTCATTCACACGGCCAAGTACCTTTGGGAATGAGCCCTTTGGGCTCAATCACATGTGAGGTTGGGTGGCAGTAAAACCCCACAGTTGAGCTATACTTTTACAGTCTCCCAGCCACTACCCCTATATCTGTAGAGGCAGGGGCATGGGGTGTACACATGCCATGCAGCCTTTGCAGGGATTATACCCTTGGTCGAAGAAGACCTTTTCAAGTGACTGGCACTGCTCTGTAGCATACTCCAACTGCATGCAATGCATGTAGTTGTGGCAGGGTTAAAGCAGGCAGTGACCCAAATGTGGATCACATGTGTGAATGAGAAATATCTGTGAATTATTCTTTTTAATTATTTTTCAACAGCCCTTTTGGGGGGGGCGTGGCCCAACCCTCCTTAAAGGCACAGGGGCACAATGGACGCCCAGCACATAAACACAATGGCAGCAAAGACCCCTCTACAGTATACATCAATACCAAACAAAATGGCCCCTGCCCACACCTATAACTGGCCTTCACATCATCTATCCACTAGAATGCTTGTGCTTTCACTGTGGATACTCTCATAGATTTACAGGAGTTAGGACTGCAGATAATACAGGGTTCTGTGAAGTGGCCCTGCAGCTTACACATGCGTTTGCAAGTGTGTGCTATCTAAACTCCTGTTTTTAGGCAGGTTAATTCGGTTGGTAAGCAAACTGGTTGGTGAATTGAGCTGGGAATTTCTCTGGTTTTGTCTTTCATGTGTTGGCCTTCCATGTGCTCCTTGCTGTGAAGGCCAGTTATAGGTGGGGGCAGGGGCCATTTTGTTTGTTATTGATGTATACTGGTGAGGGGACACACTGGATGCCTTTGCTGCCATTGTGCTATGTGCTGGGCATCCATTGTGCCCCTGTACCTTTCAGGAGGGTTGGACCACCTCCAGGCCCACCTGCCCCCTATCTATCCATTAGAATGCATGTGCTCTCACTGTGGAGACTCTCATAGATTTAAAGTAGTTAGGACCGCAGGTAATACAGGGTGCTGTCAAGGGGCCTTGCAGCTTACGCATGTGTTTGCAAATGTATAAAAAGCCAGCATACCCTGCAGCAAAACACTCTGTACTCCAGCTCACCACAGACTCATGGAAACTCAGCTCCGCTCTTATACGCCTTATGCCCAAACGTGAAACTTCATCAGTATGTAGTGGGCTGACGACACCAGCATGCTTAAATAACACCGCCTCTAAGTTCCCGTAGTGACCAGTATACAGAATTCCAAGGCTCTGAAAGTGGTAGGAGGATCCAACATCCCAGCAGTTTCTTAGGGGGTTAGTGTTACATCTAAGGCTCCTGTGTGACAACCTTAACAGGTTCTAAATCGAGTTACTATGGGGTGTGCATGCCTCATAAAGTATACAAAAATGTCCTCCTTCCTACGTGCCTTACACCCAGTGCAGGGACAAGGTCATCCGGTGCCCAGTGCAAAGATGTCAAAATGAGCCCCCACTCTGTTCATGATGTTCAAGCTTAGGGGATCCTATGCCTAGCAGTCACTTGCTTGTCAAAATCACTGTACAGCTCCTGATCTGTCAATCAGGTTTTGCACTGACCTGGAAGTGCTTACTTTTAATACTGGCCACATGCTTGTGTTGTCTCTTTAAATTTTAAACGTTTGCTATTTACAAACATTTGAGAGGGTAAATATACATCAGGTGCAGTAGGACTGTTTTGGGTGGGGGAGAGAGAACACAGCCCACACAGCCCCGGGCTCTCTGCTCGCCACTCCTTGGGCCTGGATGACAGGAGTAGTGATGTCGCTGTTACTACTTCTGTCAGCCTTTAACAGAAGGAAGATGCCCCCATCCCTACAATAAACCATTGCACCCAGGGCAGCTGCCCCTTCCACGCACCCCTTGTCCCAGCCCTACTTACACCTCTGAGGCACTGCAACTCACAGCGGGAGCATTTTAACAGCAGTAGGTGTGCTGTCAGTCCAGAAAGTAGTGAGCGGGGCTACATGTGGCCAGCTGCTGATTGACAAGCTACAGCCCTGTGAATCAGCTGTGACAAGGGCCACGTCCCTTGAAACCCCTTTTCAGCCACTGCAGTGAAAACAGGCACAGCCCGCATGAGGGTGACAACGAAGCTCTTCATTTAAGAGCAATGTAGCAGCATTGTTACACCATCAAAGAAAGCTGTTATGTAGAGAGAATAAGAAAAAACTGTAAGTACTTAAGTACCATGGCCCATATTTTTTACCGAGAGGCCATAGTTCAAATTTATGTTTTTTCCCATTCGTGTCTGAAGCTGCAGCATGACATAGAAAGTGACTGTACATTTTGGCTCTATCATCTGGTAAGGGAAGATATGAACTATTGAGTTTGATTTATTATTATCATTTTCTTTACATATTGAACTTAATTTGAAAGTCTATATATATAGCCAAAATGTTATAACCTTAGTTCTTTCACAATAGTTTAGTTAGCATTGAGATTGGCACTTTATTTACTGTCATAACTAGCTCTACAAATGATGCGAAGAGTCTATTGATATTGTTCTGTACTTGCTGTAAGATCCTGGAAATAGGAGATGCTTCTGTTGATTAAATAATGTGCAGGTTTAACAGCTGGAATTATTCCATAAAGGTGTACTTCAATGTCAATCGTCAATTTGGCGGTAACATGATCTCCAGCAAGAGGAACAGAAACCCTGGAAGCATGTTCTGATTCTAGAACATGACACTTCCAAAGTAACACTATTTACTTAGGTTAGAATGAAAGAATGGCAAAATCCGCCTGTTTTTTGTTTGCTAATTGGGATTATGTTCTTTTATTGCCATTTAAATGCATCTTCTACAATTCAAATATTACAAGTTAATGCTTTAGCACATCATATCCAAAGTCAGAGATGGCTAAGAAATTGGGAAGGCTTCTATACATCTCTGGATGGCTCAGTGCATAAAGCCATCATTTTACTTTTCAATCTTTTTTATTACATTTTTTAAAGTAGACAAAATGAACAACGTAAAGATAATAATAGTCTCTCAGATATAAAATGAGATACACCAGTCATCCACAAGTATAGTGGAGATCGAACACCAAATAAAATAGGTAAAGAACATGTATAAAAGCAGATATGACAAAAAAAAAAACGTTCAAACAACGATCATTAAACAGCGATTATATTTGTCGTAGTAGTGGTAGATAAAGTCAAGGGCAGAACAAGACATAACATCCATACTAGTGGGCATAATGGGAGTGTTGCATCTTAATAGGATCTCAAATAGGAACAAATGATAATCAGTACAGGTAAGGAAAACAAACAAACAAAAAAGAAATAGGCCCATTCTAAATACCTAAGAGTATAACCTCATTAATGAATAAAAATAGGGAGGAAAGCAAAACTGACAGCTGCAGTAATAGTGTAGAGTAAAGGAAAGCAATAAAAAGGAAGGAACAGTAAAAGTATAGTAAAGAGGGTTGCCCCAGGAGTCGCCAGTCCATGGACAAATACTTAATCCATGGATCCCCAATTTTGTGATGTTGTTATGGAAGGTGCAGGTGATCCAGTTCAGTTTGCATTTGATGTAATCGAGTGGTACCATAGGCTGCTTCCAATGTTTTGCAATGGTGATCCTAGCTGCGAAGATCATATATAGTATTCCTTTGGGACTTCTGGAGGTATTTTCTGAAATAAAGCTAGCTCAAGAGATCTACGAACACTATCCAACACCAAACAGATATGGTTAAACATTTTAATCAAGAATCTGGATTCTTTAGGACACTGCTACCCGATATGATACATGGTACGCAATTGGACAAAGTGCTGAAAGCAGGCAAGTGACGCCCAGTGATGCATTTTGTCAGTATCATCTCAATAGCGTTTTGTAATTATATTCTATGAATAAAGTATTAATAGATATTTTGGATAATGCTTCTTATTTCTTCTATTCTCCTCTAGTGATCCAGCATGTAAGTCTCTTGTTTTTAAAAAGAATAAGCTCTCCTGCAAATGTATCAGTTACAGGGATGAGACAAACCATTTTACACTGGCAGGGGTGGTTATTATGATCAGCCTTTATTTATTTATGTAAAATCTTTGTCCCAAAAGGGAAAAAAACTGTTTGCTGTAACTGCTTATAAAGAACGAGAGGCCTTCAAGTCAAGCAAGGACTTTTAATTTTACAGGTATAAAAAGGAATTATAGCGTGGCGGTACTACATGCAGTAGTAAGTGGAAAGCGTGTCCTATTACCAATAGGTGGCGCACATGTCAGGGGCCAGTCCAGAGACTGTTAAACAAGATGGCAGACAACAGTGTTAGTGTAGTAGAAGTGTAAAGCAGTGGAAGCATGCAGACTCACCACCACCACAGAAATTTTCAACAATTGCGTAAAGCGATGGCAAGTGTTTTCTGGGACAAACGTGGTGTTATTTATGTGGATTTCCCTTGATGCCACTATCAACAGTGAATATCACTGTTATGTTCTGAGTGATGTGCATACGCACCTGTGGAAAAAACAGCCTGGTTTGATCACTAAGGGTGTTCTGTTTCTCCAGGGCAATGTACAAGCTTATACTGCTCACCTCACTACATGCACATTACAGCAACTCGGCTGGGAGGTATTGCTACATTCCCCTTACAGCTCAGACCTTACTCTGAGTGATTTCCACCTGTTTGGACCCCTAAAAGAGTTCCTTGGAGTTCAGCATTTCACCACTGATGACGAAGTGAAGCAGACTGTCCTAGGATGGTTCAGGCATACTAACAAATCTTTCTATGTCAAAGTTTTCCAGGTATTAGTTAAAGGAGATGTACGACCAAAGCCTGTTTGCCTGTATTTCTCCTATGGATCACAGGGGTACAGTTTGTTCTGCACTCCTGTGACCCGTTTTCAGCAGAGAGGATCAGAGAGGACCCGTTTTCAGCAGAGAATCGGGATCTGCCAGGTGCCTGGACTGACACCTGGCTCAGGCTCTCAGCGAGCGCCTGAGCCTGCCGCTCCTGCCCCTCCAAACGCTCAGCGCTTCAGTGAGCCAGGAGAGCATAGAGCTGCCGACTGACAGCTCTATGCTTGAGGAGCAGGCAGAACTGAGTGATCAGCGGTGTTCCATCGCTCGGTTGTCATTGTAGAGGCGCCGGGGGACAGATGCAACATCGAACTGATGCTGCATCCACCTAGGTAAGTATAAATAAGGGGAAAAAACAGAATCCTTTACTTCTCTTTTAAACGCTGGAATAAGTGTATAAATGTAGCAGGGGAGTAAGTCGAAAAATAAATGCAGTTTCCACTCCTTGAAATAGTTTTTTTATTAAATAAACTCAAAAGTCCTTGATTTGAACGCCCCTCCTATTAGCTGGAGTTATAGATACTGTATGTATGAGTCTTGTATACATTTCTTTATTTTATTTATTATGGGCAGAACTAAAAAGATAAAGTGTTTACAAATACTTCTATTCTTTTAGGCAAATATGAAATATTGCATGTAATTATTATGTAATATTTTATTTAGACACCAGGTGGAACTCTTGGGTCCTTTTTTATACATTTCCTTTGTTTCCTTTTTTCCTTGCTCCAGTACATTTACTGCAGTGGGGCAGCACAGACAGGCTCAGTCCGGTATGATTCCTGTGGCGGACACAGCTGATTACTGTTACTGATATCGGGTAACTGGGTATCATGTGATTGCTATGATTGGTCAGAGTGATCAGATGATAACAATGTAAACAACCTGTCATGAATGGCTTTCCATTCATGAACAGCTTGCTTACTGTTGTGATCTGTGACTCGACCAAAGCAATAACACAGTGTCTGGCTATCTGTACCTTGTGATTAGCTTAGCCAATCACAGAACACAACCATAGGCAGGCTGGTCATGAATGGTTAACCTATTCTTAATCAGAAGAAGTTTATTAGAGAAAGGGGCATGAATGGTTAACCTATTCATGACAGCTAAAATTATTTCTTATACAGTGATCATCAATAACAGTGTAAAAAAAATGATGACACTAAACTACTCTGATGACTGGATGTAAAAAAAGCAATAGTAAGAAAATGAAAAAAGGAAAAAATTCACAAAAGAAAAAAATGTTTAAAAAACTGAATAAAAAAAATTATTTAAATGTCATGTGATAACATTGTACTGCACTGGTGACAAAAACAAAAATTGCGTAAAAAAAAGCAAATTTAATTTAATTTCTTAATTTTCCAAAAAAGTTTGACAAAAAATTACAACTTCAAGAAACTCGCCATGCTTCTTACTAAATGCCTCAAACTGTCTACTTTCCAAAGAGGGGTCATTTGGAGGATATTTGTACTGTCCTGGCATTTTGGGGCCTCAAGAAATTAGATAACCAGTCAGTACATCAGTATGGTGTGAGTACCTGCGCTTGTGGTGAATGAATAAATAAATAACTCATTTAATAATTATGTGATAAATAAATAAATAAGCTGCAGCTGAAAAAAGGGGGAATCCCTTTAAAGTGCAAGTGAATAAAGTGTTCAAAAGTGCATTTGTGTATCCATATACTAATAAATTAAGCCAATAATTCTTGTGCAATAAATATCATACAATTAAATCAATAATTCATCAATAATAATAAAATAATAAAAATATTAAATAAATAAATAGTCCATTAATAATTTATAATGTGCTCAGTGCTTCTTGCTTTTCAAGAAAAAGTGCTTGGTGCTATGTGCTCAAAATCTTCATCACAAAACAGTGCCAAAAGGTGCTTGCAATTCGTGCTCCCCACTTGGTTCCCCATTCACCAGATATAGGTGTAAAAACACTTGAAAAAGCCCAAGGGAGACTGCAAATCCTCCTGCTGCACACTTTGCCATTACCAATTGTAGGGAAAGGTGGCTTTTGATTTCTTAGATGACCTTACAGATGCTCCCCAGCAATGTGAGAGAAAGAAATCTCCATAGTGAAATACCATTAAAACTTTACTTTATTTCAAATGACATTACACTTACAAACAGATGAATAAGGATCGCCTTGTATAATTCTTATTCCAAGGAGGTGGGCGCCGCTTCCGCGTCCTGCGCTCCAACCACCGGAAGTGACGTGCTTCGTACGTGCGGGCAACGGCTTGACGTTTCGATCCACCAATCGGATCTTTTTCAAAAGCTGTCAAATGGACTGTTTATTTAATATTTTTATTCATTTATTATTATTATTATTATTGAGGAATTATTGATTTAATTGTATGATATTTGTTGCACAAGAATTATTGGCTTAATTTATTAGTGTATGGATACACAAATGCACTTTTGAGCAGCGCTGACACTTTAGTCAGTACATCAGGATTGATCAATTTTCAAATATATATATATACTATAGTTTGTAGAATTTATAACATTCACACAAAACAATTAATATACATCTATTGAGATTTTTTTTTTTTTTAACCAAAGATGAGATAGCAGAATTTTGGCCAAAATGTATGAAGACATTTGATTTTATTGGATATGTTTATAACAGAAAGTAGAAAATACAGTTTTTTCCCCCAAATTTTTAGTCTTTTTTCTTTTATATAATAATGATAAAAAAAAAAAACACTCAGTTGTGGTTCAATACCATCGAAAGAAAGCTCTATTTGTGTAAAAAAAAAAATGCAAATGTCATTTGTGTCAGTATTGCATGACCACACAATTACCAGTTAACCACTTCCATACCGCTGAACATCATATGACATCCTGGGCTTTCACTTGAGATATCTGAATGATGCCTGCAGCTACAGGCATCATTCAGATATCTTTTTGTCTGCCGGCGATTCCCTGCACCGTAAAAGCAATCACAGAGGCAGCTCAGCCACTTGATTGTTTTTACAGGCGGCGGGAGGACACATTCCCAATAACTCCCACCCCCCGCAGCCCTCCAGTGCTTCTACCCGCTTGCCCATGCGATTGGTGAGCCAGAGAAGGAATCTGCCGGCAGTGGAAGTTTGGCATAGAGCTGACTCTCGAAGGCCGGGTGGAGCGTTATGATGTCACACCTGGCCTCGGCAGTTGTAAACACTGCCGTGTCTTCGGCTAGGAAGCCTGAGATCATTTTTTTGTTTTTTTTATCTCAGGCTTTTCAGCCTAGAGAAAAGATGTGGGGTCTTACAGACCCCAGATTTCCCCATAAAGAGGATCTGTCATGCCTATTCCTATTACAGGGGATGTTTACATTCTTTGTAATATGAATAAAAATATCAAACAAAAATTGAAAGAGAAACTTTAAAAATAAAAAAATGTAAATAAAATAAACAATAAAAAAAAAACGAAAGCGCCCCCCTGTCCCCTCATGCTCACACGCAGAAGCGAACGCATGCGTAGATCGCATCCACATATGTAAACGACGTTCAAACCACACATGTAAAGCATCGCCGTGAGAATTAGAGTGAGAACAAAAAATCTAGCATGAGACCTCCTCTGTAACTCTAAACTGGTAACCTGTAAAAAAATTTAAAGAGTACCCTATGAAAATTTTTAAATACCGAAGTTGTGGCTCCATTCCATGAGTGTGCGTAATTTTAAAGTGTGACATGTTAGGTATCTATTTACTCAGCGTAACATCATCTTTCACATTATAAAAAAAAATTGGGCTAACTTTCCAATTTTCCTTTTTTGTTTTTTTTTTTTTTCCCCAAAAAAATCACGTTTAAAAAATTGCTGCGCAAATACCATGTGACATAAAAAATTGAATTGACCGCCATTTTATTCCCTAGGGTCTTTGCTAAATATATATATATATATATATATATATATATATATATATATATATATATATATATATATAATGTTTGGGGGTTTAATTCTCTAGCAAAAAAAGAATGATTTTTACATGAAGGGGAGGAATGCAGGAATTCATCCAGTATGGAAGCGGTTAAAGTAGCGCAGTGCTGAATAGCAAAAAATTCTCTGTTAATGAAAGGGGTAAAACCTTCTAAAGCTCAAGTGTTTAAAGCTCAAGCTTTAGAGAAACAGCTTCTGCTGTGCGCTCTCACTAGATAATCCACAATGCTCCGGGAATCCTTTGTCATGTAAAATACATTTAAAACCATGTATATGTATATTATACTAATTGTAAAAGAAGAATACATGTGTACAAGTGAATACAAATGAAGTTTTACATTCCCTCTTAGCTTCGGCCTGATATAGAGAGTGCATGTTCTAAATAATAATATAGGGGGTTCAATAGTGTACAAGAAATGGGTCATAAATGGTGGTATTGCCATTTAAATAGAACACTTATCTTGCAAAAAACTGGGAATTATGTGAAACCCTGGTGTGGGGGTCTAACACAAAAACCGTGTTTAAATTGAAAAGATCCAAAAGATGGAGTAGAAAAGTAAACACAGAGGGGAAAGAAAGCCTGGGAGCGAAGAAATCACAAGCCGGAAAAGAGAGAAGGGGAAGGAATGCAGAAGGAAAGAAAGGAAGTGTGGAGTTGCAAGGGGGGGAAAACTGAGAAAAAGATGCCGGGGTGTACGCCAGTAGACCAGACACGAGATATCCAAGTGCCTCTCACCTTCTTAAAGGGAGTCTTCATCTGAAAAATTTATCTATCCTCCCATTGTTGCTTGTATGCAAATTTGGAGCCAAAAAAAGAACTTCTTGGGATATTCAGATGTAGTTACAGATACACTTGCATATATCTAACCAAAGTGTGAGAGAAGTGCCACACTGTCTGGCCAAACAACTCTATGGGCATTTTATGAGCTATCAGATACCGATACTATCACATACAGGAACTCCAAGGCAAACTAATATATCATATAATTCTATACCCCTGAAGAAGCGGAGTGTTGAAACCCGCGAAACATGTTGGGTTAATGCCCGGTACCTTGGTTTGGGGCTACCGGAGCTTGTAAAACATCAATACTGCCTGAAATGTTCAGAACTGTATGTAATTGAAATGACTATGATGGTAATCTGTTCTGTACAATTTTTATTTTATAATTTTTCTTTTCTATTCTGTATGTAATTATTTTTAATGTAATAATAAAATTTATAATTTTATACATGGTGGTTTTCCATCACTGATTACAGTACCGTTAAAATCCCACTAGCCCTCAATCATTTTTCCTTGCCCATCTCTCCTTTTCCAATTTTTCCTATTCTAATTTTTCCTCTCTTCTTCTCCTTCCCTCCCTTCCCCCCCTTTTTTCTTTCTTTTTTTTCCCTTTTTTCTTTTTCCTTCCCTTTCTTTCTTCCCTGTCATCCTCCCTTGTTTCTCTTTTTTCTCAGTTTTCCCCCCCTTGCAACTCCACACTTCCTTTCTTTCCTTCTGCATTCCTTCCCCTTCTCTCTTTTCCGGCTTGTGATTTCTTCACTCCCAGGCTTTCTTTCCCCTCTGTGTTTACTTTTCTACTCCATCTTTTGGATCTTTTCAATTTAAACACGGTTTTTGTGTTAGACCCCCACACCAGGGTTTCACATAATTCCCAGTTTTTTGCATTACTATTAGGGGATGCTGGTACAATATTACAACTATACAACAAACATTTAATTATGAGAACACTTATCTTAATAGTCAAGGAAATAAAGAATTGAATTGGATGACACTACTCCACAGTAATGAAGATGGTGGGCAGGTTCAGTGTCTGGCTTTCCTCTGCTTCTTAAAGTGGGATTTCAGGCTACACGGTGCTACACGGTGGTCAATTTTGGAGAACAAGGTTTTCCGACTCTGGCATCTCTGTGAGAACTGGAACAATTTTTGCAAGATGAGTGGTTTCAGATTCCATTATCCACCATCCAAGACTTATATTTGACAATTCCCAGCAGAATTCAGGCTGTCTTGGATGCCAAAGGTGGTCCAACACCATATTAGGTAACAAATCATTCTTTTACCGGGTGTTTCCATATTTTTGTCCAACCCCTGTACTTACCTATTTTCAGTGCGTTCTGGTCACAGGATCCCCTGTGTCAACCAGTGTCAGCTGTAGGGGAAAGCAGAGAGCACACGACAACGGCTGGGAATGCCTGGAGCGGTGACATCGCCTATAGGCTCCCATGGCCTATCTGTTGCTGGTGCTCCCTCCTCTCCCCTGCAGCTGCCACTGACTGACTTAGGGGACACGGATCTGATTGTTTTCAACTCCTTCCCTTTCCCCTGGAAACACAAACAACATGCACAGTGCCTCCAGAGGCTGGAGGACTGACTGGCATCTACAGGCAGCACTGGGGAAGAGGCAGTGTCATTAGTGTGATGTTCAATGTGACATTGTACATTGACCTGTTTCATTTCTAGATAGAGTATACCACAGTATGTTACATCTTTTTTTTTTTTTTTAAGAACATTGTAAAAGACACAAATGAACAAAGAAAGTTAAAACACAATGTTAATTATGCCATAACTTTCTTTGTCCATTTATATAAAACTTTGAGATGTTCCTTTAAAATAAGGAGCCGTAACATATTATTTTGAACCCTAAGTGCTACTGCAATGGATTATTGTATCATTGTGACAAAAAAGAGAAGAGGTGGGGAAGAACCACGGAGCAGACTGTGTTCATAGACTTAGAGATCTTTACTATACCCTTCCCTTTTTGTGTACTTGCCTGTCTGTTTAGTGCACTTGATATGCAGCCCAAAACATGGCACCCTAAAGATCTGTATTTACTGCCACCCCCTCCATGTCGTCATGGGACTGAAAACACAACATACACACGGTACAACAGGGGACTTTCCTACTGCATCACAGGAGCTGACATTTTTACCTGATTCACATATGTTTAGCCCTGACATTTAGCCAAGCTGAGCAATTACTTGAATTCCTTCTTATACACTCGAGTGTTAGTAGCATTGGGACTCTATGAACTTTTATGTATTTTTTACAATTACATTATGAAATTTAATTTTTTTTTATTTGGCCTTATGTAGATTGTGAGTGGAGTCCCTAGTCACTTACCCTTCTAGAAGATTCCCATGGTAAATGAACATACTACTGGAGAGCCGTATTGTGCCCTGAGGTGTATATACCAGCAGTGCTCTGGATAATTCCTGTGTATTTCACAGCAGAAAAATGATGAAGCACATTCCATACTGCCCTCATGCTGGTGATTTCAAAGGTATCTCTGGCAATTTTTTTTGTACTACATGCTTCATCCAACCTTGGACAGATCTACAAGACATCTCCAGAATTTTATATTCTCAGCCTTTGAGAGGTATAGCAAATAAAAGACTGTGTACTATTGTGTAAAAAATATTTAAAACATAATTTAAAACACAATTACAAGCTATCAAAAAAAAAAAAATTAACTTGGATCAAACTGTACAACGAGAGCATTATTGATGTAGTGTAACAAAGTGAAAACTATTTTCACCTGTAATATTATATAATTTCACGTTTTAATTACTGTAGTTATTTCCATCCTGGAATAGTTTACACTCTAATGTTCCTATCATGGCACTTACACACTTGATGAATTTAGTCAGGAGCCAATAACACAGTACTAGTACTGTGCTCTAAATAGTAGGAAGGAGCACTATGAAAGTCCTGAACAGGATAAATATACAACCTTTGTGCAGGACATGTACTCCGCAGAAATTTAACTAGAACCCCATTACATCAAGAAAGAGTTCTAACCATGTAATGTGGTCTGGTGCTTCACATTTGTGCGATCACAGAGATCGCATGTAATTCAGAGCGCACTGCTCCTAAAATTACATGCGATCTCTGTGCGGTGCAAATTTCAGCCATACAGTTTGTATGGCTGAATTCGTACCACAATCGCACTAAACACGCACATGACCCTTTTTTTATCCGCAGCAGAATCAGATCGCATGGTGGTTCACACTAGTGCGATCCGATTCTGTGCGAACTTGCAGATGGCACTGCGATATGCGATCTCAACTGGGGTGTCGTTAACTTTTAATTGACACCCCCTGCGTATCACATATGGCAGTGTGAACTGCCACTGGTGCGGATGCGATGCGGGAACACGCTGTATATTATGGCACTTACATGTGAACCGGCCCTTAAAGTGATATTAAAGTCAAGTTTATTTTTTTTTCTAAAACAATGAACATGTTATACTTACCTACTTTGTGCAGCGGTTTTGCAAAGAGCAGCTCAGATCCTCATCTTCTCAGGTCCCCCTCTGGTGCTCCTTGCTCCACCCTCCTGTCAAGTGCCCCCGCAGCAAACAGCTTGCTGTGGGGGCACTCGAACCGCTCCTCTGCTTACTGGCTGTGATAGAAGGCAGCAGAAACCAATGGTTCCCGCTGCTGTCTCAGCCAATAAGTAGGGAGAGTCCCCGGAGAGCCAAGACTTTTGTCCACATTGCTGGATCATAATGGGGCTCAGGTAAGTGTTAGGTGGGGCTGAGGCCGGGGGCTGCTGCACACAGAAGGTTTTTTACCTTCATGCATAAAATACATGCCTTTTAAACCACTTAAAGTCCATACATCTGTTAAAAAAGAATCAGGTAACCCAAGGGGGACTTGGCTTCCCATAACACAGCCCTAGGTTAATTTGCTTTGCTGTCAATATCTGTCAGAATAATTTCATCCGTCTCTGTCTGTGGTCAACTGACCATCAGTGTCAGGCTGTATAATCTTATTCCGTACTTCCTCTCTAATTCTTTCCATCTGTCAGTGACTGTTAGGCTGGCCACAGATGGATGGATGTCCCCCTTCCTGTCCTCTGTAGGGTCAAGGCAAACCCACTCACCTGGCAGAATAGAGTCACATGCGTGGTTTTAGGCTGGGTTCACACTGGAGTTTCCTTGCATCGACGGTCACGGCACGGGGGTTTAAAAGGAACGGCACCAGAGGCCGTTCCTTCAGAGCGCATGCGCCAGTGTTGTCACTGGCTGCATGTAAGGTAAATATCTCCTAAACGGTACTTGTTTAGGAGATATTTACAGTACCTATTGATAAGCCTTATCATAGGCTTACCTATAGGTACAACTTGCAGAAGAGGGTTTACTTCCTCTTTAAGGCAGTTCTCAATGCAAAAGGGGGTCCAGCCCGGTACCAGCAAGGTGAACCTAATAAAGTGGTCGGTGAGTGTGTATGAAATAAACAGAGGTGACCAGTGCTATGGAGTTGTATAGATGTTGTATATGGAATATAAGGTGTAAGCTGCCAACAACCAAACCCCTAGGGGTTAGAAATGAGGTAGGTGCAAAGAGGTTGAAACGGCGCTACCTGTGAGTGGCTAGGTGCCAAATAAATAGTGTACCAAAACAAATAGTGATACCCAATGAGATAAAATCAATAAATCCAAATAAAGTGCACAAGTGACATTATGGTCTGAAAGAAGTGACCAATTCTTATCCTGAACCAAACTAGGTGCAGTGATAAAGTGCAAAGTGCAAAGTGCTGTGCAATAAATAAACATAAATAATGGAGAAGCAGTGATTTTTTATTCCAAAAAACAAAAATACTGTACAGTGCAAACTACCAGTGATAAATCGTGCTTGCTGGGAATAAATAAATTTATATAAGATTATGGTGAAAATAAATGAAACCAATAAATAAAGGAATTCCTCCTAAGAAAAAATATTTGTGCAAATAATCAAATTAAGAAAAGTTTCAATAAGTGAAAAACAAGGTTGCATCCACCAGTGTGGCCACTAGGTGTTGCACCTTACATACGACCTGTTTGTTGCAAATGCCGTGAAATAGGGAAGAACATTTCCAGGGGTTCCTCCAGTGGAATGAGCGATTGCAGGCTCTCTAGTTCCTCAAAAGAAAAAGAGGAAACCCCATGATGCCGTATACAATGCAATCAAAATATGGGAATCGTAGTGACTCACGGAGTAGGCTGTCCACGATCAGTAGTCTAGCCGGGAAGCTTCCACGTTCCACGGCCTGAGCTCCAAGGACCGGAACTGACGTTATGATGTAATGGACTCCACCCTACGCGTTTCGTCAGAGGATGTCTGCTGGAGCGTGGCAGGACTCTTCCTGCCATTTGCATTGGGGAAAAAAACGGGACTGGCGAAAAAACAGACCTTCTGTTTGCCATAGATAGCCTGCTTTAGGTAGTCCTGGTATCCTGACCTTTGAGTATTTTTGAACCTTACACTTCTGTTCAGATAGATTATACATATAAATAGAAGATAAACACAGACATCCCTGAGATGTGTGTCTACATTATTATAACAATTTGAGTGTGGGGATTCAGAATATTACAACTGCATTGTAGTACTATGGGGGATATTTATCAGTTCTGTCTCACAGCATGACCATGATAAACCAAAGCAGTGATACAGATTATGAGAAAGAAGTATGATAAGTATGAAAATTAGGCAATTTTAAGAATAAATTTCTCTCTAAGCTGCTATAAAGTAGATAAAGTGCACAAATAATCGATCTTAAAACAGCATTTCCTCGATTCATACAGAGCTGTTCTCAGCTCACTCACAGAAGTACAAAAAAAAAAAAAAAAGAGCCCCAGCAAATGTTTATCAACATTGTTAAGGCTGTTAGATAACTATAAACACAATGCTTTACAAAGTTTCATTTTGTTCTTTTAGATCAAAGGAATGAATTTCCATCTGGTTCACATTTGTGCGATGACAGATTTCGCATGTAATTCGGAGTGCACTGCTCCTAAAATTACATGCGATCTCTGTGCGGTGCGAATTCAGCCATACAGTTTGTATGGCTGAATTTGCACCGTAATCGCACTAAAAGAAGCACAGGACCCTTTATTTGGTCCGCAGCAGAATCGGATCGCATGGTGGTTCACACTAGTGGGATCCGATTCTGTGCAAACTTACAGATCGCACTGCGATATGCGATCTTATCTGGGGGTGTCGTTAACTTTTAATTGACACCCCCAGCATATCGCATAAGGCAGTGTGAACTGCCAGGGGTGCGGATGCGATGTGGGAACACGCTGTATATTCGCAGCGTTCCCGCATCGCACAAATGTGAACCGCCACTAAGTGAGGGCAATTTAAACTCTTAAAGACTAAGCTTTTTTCTGACACTTGTTACTAACAAGTTAAAATCAGCATTTTTTGCTAGAAAATTACTTAGAACCCCCAAACATTATATATATATATATATATATATATATATATATTTTTTTTTTTTTTTTTTCTTAGCAGAGACCTTAGAGAATAGAATGGTGATGGTTGCAATCTTTTATGTCCCACTGTATTTGCACAGAAGTCTTTCAGACGCAGCTGTTTGGGAAAAATTCACTTTAGTGATTTAAAAAAAAAATGAAACAGTAAAGTTAGCCCAATTTTTTTTGTATAATGTAAAAGATGATGTTACGCAGAGAATCGTAATCTTTATTCTAAGCAAAAAAAATTTGTTTCTCAAGCGGGGGTACCTTTCGCATAGTGTGCTTATCAATGCCCGAGACCAGGTGAAGACTGGGGTCATGTTAATCTAACATTAAGACAGTTCCCCAACTTAGAGATGAGTCTTCAGTGTGTGCAGTAATTCATGTACAGAGTTCCTCTAAAAAGTGCCGTCCCATGTCACTACACACTGTAACTGATGTATGGTGTTTTGGGAGGGACATGCTGAGTCTGCTCCCACACCACCAGTCCAGCTTACCACTGTTACTTCACTCCCAGACAGACTTCTAACAGAATGGGATTTTGCTGACCACTAGTGCGGACCTCATGCTTGATTGATAATAACTCCTTCACTTCCCATACCTATGTGACCATGGATCTCCGTAATACGGGTTCTGTTTCGGATGTTGTTGGATACCGACGGCTAGGGAGGGAGCCAGACAATGACCCCCTTGCTACCGAAGGACCTGTCACCTATACCAGGTACCACACCTAGGGACTAATTGCTTGGTGTCTGGAATTTGCGCTTAGTTACTCTTAGCAACCACATTCCTTCTTCTTGTCTTGCCGAGTTAACTGTTTTGTAGTAGCTGAGAGTCAAACCCTTTATGTTATACAGACCCTGTTTTTTTGGTCTCGCCAGAACCCACATGCACCCCTTTGAATAATTTCAGAACAGACTTGGAGCAGGTAATGTGATTTTACTAAAGAGACTTCAACATTACAGTTCAATATGAAAAAGTCCAATCCCTAATCCTAACTACAGTTGTGTGGCTGCTCAGGCAAACCTCTATGAGGTGGTAGTCCATGCTGGTATTCTCTATTGCTTGGATGTCCTCTGGAACCCTGGTGCCTTCAGTGGACTGCAGGCGCAGCAGTCCCAAGACCATGAGTCGAGCCAAGAGTGGGAACAGGAAAAAGTACCTGGATCTCAGCCTTCCCCCTTTTCATATTACAGGTGGGCTGGCTAGGACCAAAAGGCCAGTGGAAATAAGCACACATAACTTTACCCTTTCCCCAGCCTGGGCCAGCCACTAACTCAGTAAATCCGCATTAACACAAACTGCTTTGCAAATCTGTCACTGTTGGCTGCATAGGATCATAAGTGCATGGGTCACAAATCCAGTCTAAAACTATTGTGGAGACTTTGATGAAGGAGAGGCAGCCTGATTTGCATTAAATGTTATTGCTAATTTGCTTGATAGGTGTCCATCTCTTTGGGCTGTGTGCACTCTGTTATTAAAAATAATGCAGGTGCAATATTTTGACTCATTGAAGGCCCATTCAAAGTGATTGGGCTGCCTCACTGTAACACGTTTCGACCCCCGGAAAGGTGTAAATGGGTTCTTAGTGTTATAGTTTTACTGTATAAGGAACTTTAGGGTGGGGTCCCTTCAGTAAAGTATTTGAGACACTTTTCTGGCATTGTGGTTGTATAAGAAAGTCCTGAAAGCTGTGCAATAGTTTACTTCCGGGTTTTTTGCCATTTCTGATGTGTGCATAAGTTCTTATATGTTACACTTTTGCATTCTAGCACTATGGCTGTGACATATTCTTTAAACTGGAATTAAATTTATCTCCACTCTAGAGATTTGCTGTCTAAGAGATCCCTGCATGCTGCTGACATCTTCAGCTGGTCTTCTTCCAGGTTTCGTACTTCTGCCGTTTTGATTGGCCGGGCCGATATGGCGTCACTCCGATAACCACAGCTCTGCGTACAGCGCAAACAGATGGGTAAGAACACTTCAATGTAGAAGGGACATAGTGGGGGAGATTTACTAAAACTGGCGAACTCAGAATCTGGTGCAGCTGTGTATGGTAGCCAATCAGCTTCTAACTTCAGCTTGTACAATTAAGCTTGGACAATAAAACCTGGAAGCTGAATGGTTTCTGTGCAGTGCTGCACCAAATTTTGCACCATGCAATTTTCGTAAATAACCCCCAATATGTCTCTTCTGTGTTATCAAGCCTGCCTTTTATGTTTGTCTTTTATTTTTTTAATAGCGTCCCTCCGCCATATTGGCAATAAGAAAAGTTGATTTAATTAAGATCTCTCCATGTTGGAGTAAATTGTCACATGTGTCTGAGACAAAATTCTGGGGCATGTGACGCCAATTGCCACACAGACTGGAGACAGGTTTCTAAAGAGTGTCTATAACACGCTTTATGAATTCCAATGTTTATATTCATTGCTTATTATTAAAGATAATAGGATTTACCTTGGAGTGCAGTAACATTTATAAATGTGGTTGGCTTACTGCCTCATAAAATAATACAGCAATGGAATGTCTTTCTGTGCGTTATTATCATTACCATTTTTTGATAGGGGATATATTAGCCATGCTTTGGTTTCATTACCAGTTCCATCCTGTATTTGTATCATCTTTGACAAATAACAGTTAAAAACAATCTATAAAATAATATCCTTTCCTGCAAAGTTCACAGTGACAACAAACATGAACACTTACAACCCAAGAAATCAGACAAGGAAGTGAAAACAAATATGTCTGTACATTTTCTGGAAAAGCAGGCTGGGACACAGAGCCGTGGGCCTCGCAGATATCATGCATGCCTTATACAGAGGTATCTGCTCCTTCTGCGGGCATCCGTCCCTGCTGTGACCCAGCCGGAGGTATGTAAACGTTTTATGGTCTGTGGCACACGAGAGTCTGTGGCAAAGAGGAGAGAGTGGAGGACTTCAAAGGGTCAACACACCTTCAAAGTGTGGATACCAGCATGAGTATGTGTAAGGTACTTGTCAAAGCATCAATTGACCCCTAGCTGAAGATTATCAAGGACAGGCTCAGACACTGCTGAATTTCTCCCTTTATAATGTCTTTGTGACTACAAATTATCAGAGATTGTCAATGCCAGTGCAAAACTTCTCATTTCTGCAGAGCAGTTTGTTGACTAAATGTTGTAAAAAGCGGGCTTCTGCATTAATGGTTTTTCTGAAACCTAATGATGGCTTACCACATTATTTTAGGAGTCTCAGTAGTTTTAAACCCAATAGCAAAAATCTCATCTAAGCTTTAACATGTTCATGTAGTATAAAAATGTAATTTCCATTTTCTAATTTTCAACTATCATTAAAAGAAGCATTGGTGATTCGGCCATGAAGGTCCTTGTTCCAGAACTTCCTGTTAGGGGTGACAACTGTCTCCCAATTGTGCTCCTGCATTGTCATCCTTTCACATATGCCCCTGGTGGAGACTACAAACGACTATGCCAACACACAAGGCACAGGCATAGTCTACCGTCATGGTGTCACTATCGGAAAGCTGGTCTAGAGCAACGATGTGCAGCTGATGCTGAAGCCAATGCATGTAGACAGTAAGTGGTTGAAAGAGGCTGCAAGAAATCAGCAGCACCTATAGAGATAGAAAAGATAATGAAAAAAGGTTAAAAACATAATATGTTACAAAACAAAAATAATATAGCTGTTTAATACACAGTACTTAAGCATAATAACTGAAATCCAGTTGGCTTTCAGCCTAAACTCACAACCTTAAAGTGGAAATAAAAGCACAAATACCCACTAATGCTCCATTGTTCCAACACCCACAAGGTCTCTCGCCAGCATTGGCATCTTCTCCCCTACTTCTTCCAGGTTCTGGTCTACAGCTGTCTTGATTGACCAGTGCAGGATGACGTCACTGCCATGCATGCATAGGAGTTATTTATCCCAATACACTGGCACTGTGCCGAAAATGTAGATGGAGCTGCGCATGTGGAGCTCCATGTACATTCTGAAGAGGATTGTGAACAGGCAGGTACGTTTATTATATTGTAGAAGAGAAATTGCATGTTCTATGATAAAGAGCCTGCCTGTTTGTAGTGGGGTTTTTTTTATCCAGTTCTTTTTTAATACACACTGTACCTACTCAAGCCAAATAAAGGAAACTAAATACAGTAAGAAAGTAGTTAAACATATCCAGGAAAAACTGCAATTCTGCTCAAGTCAGAAAAAAAATTGAAATTTGCTACACGCATAACCATTCAATAAGCTTTTCACAGTACTTGTAGGCAGAACTGCAGTGATGATATTTAACAACTCTATTGGGGGTCTTTTTAGCGCCTGCTATTCACCCTAAAAGCCTGAGGTTGTTCTGTTGATTGCAGAATTTAAGTAGTTGCTGTACTTGCCTGAAATAATGTCCAGACTATATAACTGAACTATTTTAAAGATATCTATTTACAGAAAATTGTATATGCCCTAGAAACCCACACTGTGTGTTCTGTTCTAAATGCTGCTTTATTTATTACAGGTACTTATTTAGCACTGACAATTTGCACAGCGCTTTACATATACAGTATCTCACAAACGTGAGTACACCTATCACATTTTTGTAAATATTTTATTATATCTTTTCATATTACAACACTGAAGAAATGACACTTTGCTACAATATACAGTAAAGTAGTGAGTGTACAGCGTGTATAACAGTGCAAATTTGCTGTCCCCTCAAAATAACTCAACACACAGCCATTAATGTCTAAACTGTTGGCAACAAAAGTGAGTACACCCCTAAGTAAAAATGTCCAAATTGGGCCCAAAGTGTCAAATTTTGTGTGGCCACCATTATTTTCCAGCACTGCCTTAACCCTCTTAAGCATGGAGTTTTACAGACCTTCATAGGTTGCCACTGGAGTCCTCTAATGGGCCAATAAGCTGATTTTTGGGGGAGTGTCTAGTGAAGTAGGTGGAGAGTCTGGGGGGGGGGGTGTAATGTACAAGGTGCGTGGTGGGGACTGCAGGGCTCTGTTTGTGGGGTAGGTGCGGACCTGGAGGGTTTTGTCACAACAAAAATGTTTATCACCAGCTGCCACTGCTACAGAACCATAGTAAAGTCATGCAGTTTAAAAAAACACTGAAAAATTATGTAAAAAGTCAGAACATGAGCTTTGTGTAACCAGCAAAGATGGTACTGGTTTACACCTTCTGTAGTCTACACTGTGGTGGATTGCTTTTCAGGTGTGGTTGACAGGTATTCAGGAGGCGATTCCGTGGCTCAACCACCTATTTTTCTCGCCCTGTAACCACAAGCGCGAACTAGGCCTAAATTATCCAGTCTAGGTGCTCAGAGTGCCTATCTTTGAGTAGACATTATTCACAAATTGGTTTTCCTTTGGAAATTGAAATTATGAGTCCACACCCATTCCTGTGATACATCCTGAGCAGCAATACATTGCATTATTGGAGCCGGGCTGTATCTTTCATGTCAGTCCCAGCAATGTGTAACATATTAAAAACACAAGGCTTCATACAGGAACATCAAACATGTCCACCTGGCTCTGGGAACACGATGGTACATGGACATCATCAGAAAGTGTGAGGTTTTTCTAAATGATAGTTATAGGCCTTTTTCTACACACGTATGTGGAGCTCTTGGGCATTGTCATACCTCCGAACATTTTAAAATGGGAATGAAGGATGCCTATTAGCAAAAGTATATAGGCATAGTGTAAGACTGGTGAACCTTGCGCTTATGGTGAATAAATAGTGATAAATATGATTAATTTAGTTAATTAATTAAATAAATAAGCTGCCTGCTGCAATAAAAAAGTGCAAGTGCTTTTTTTAAAATGTTGGTCTGTGATTGCAGCGCTGCTTCAAAGTGTATACGTGCATAAATAATCTAAAGTGCCAAAAAATAGGTATTGCAAACTAAAAAATGATTCATAAAGTGCAATTATACTGTGCTACAAAATATTGCAATTAAACTTGTTAGATATCAGCAAAAAACAAGTGCAAAAATTATTGCTAATAAAAGTCCAATATAATAGTCCTTTTACCAATTATAAAGTGCTGGTGCTCATCCGTGCTGCTTGTGGGGTCTCCCCCTTCGTATTTCTACTTACCACAATGTGGCTTATGCAAAGCAGGAAGAAATAGCCATGGTGATCCTTGGAATCATTAGTGCTTGCTAGAAATCCATAAGAATCACTTTCCTCTTTAGATGTTCCCAAGTGTCCTCATAAAAAGAAAAGGCTTTCCATAGTGAAGACCGTTTAAAACTTAAATTTATTAAAATAAAAGACAATAGGATACTCACAAACATACTATAACAACAGACATATAGATGTGCACTCGGCTCGGTGGTTAGCTGCTCCCGCAGCGTGCGCTTCACCGACCGGATATCATGTGACAGCCCGCTCGGCCAATGGCTAGACGCGTTTCGCTGTTGAACAGAAGACGCTGTGTTCAACAGCGAAACGCGTCTAGCCATTGGCCGAGCGGGCTGTCACACAGTGGAGGCTAGTGCTCAAAATTTTTGGGGGGGCGCAAAAACAAAAATGTAATAGGTATTGCTTCGCGGCAAAAAACGCGGTAAAAAAATTGCATGACTTTGAGGTCATGGTACAGGCATGGCACAGGTGATGGCATAGGCATGGCACATGTGATGGTATAGGCATGGCACAGATGGTACAGGCATGGCACAGGTGATGGAATAGGCATGGCACAGATGGTATAGGCATGGAACAGGTGATGGTATAGGCATGGCACAGGTGATGATACAGGCATGGCACAGGTGATGGAATAGGCATGGCACAGATGGTATAGGCATGGCACAGGTGATGGAATAGGCATGGCACAGATGGTACAGGCATGGCACAGGTGATGGTACAGGCATGGCACAGGTGATGGAATAGGCATTGCACAGGTGATGGTATAGGCATGGCACAGGTGATGGGATAGGCATTGCACAGGTGATGGTACAGGCATTGCACAGGTGATGGTACAGGCATGGCACAGGTGATGGAATAGGCATGGCACAGATGGTATAGGCATGGCACAGGTGATGGAATAGGCATGGCACAGATGGTACAGGCATGGCACAGGTGATGGTACAGGCATGGCACAGGTGATGGAATAGGCATTGCACAGGTGATGGTATAGGCATGGCACAGGTGATGGGATAGGCATTGCACAGGTGATGGTACAGGCATTGCACAGGTGATGGTACAGGCATGGCACAGGTGATGGAATAGGCATGGCACAGATGGTATAGGCATGGCACAGGTGATGGAATAGGCATGGCACAGATGGTACAGGCATGGCACAGGTGATGGTACAGGCATGGCACAGGTGATGGAATAGGCATTGCACAGGTGATGGTACAGGCATTGCACAGGTGATGGTATAGGCATGGCACAGGTGATGGAATAGGCATTGCACAGGTGATGATACAGGCATTGCACAGGTGATGGTACAGGCATGGCACAGGTGATGGAATAGGCATGGCACAGATGGTATAGGCATGGCACAGGTGATGGAATAGGCATGGTAAAAATGGTACAGGCATGGCACAGGTGATGGTACAGGCATGGCACAGGTGATGGTATAGGCATGGCACAGGTGATGGAATAGGCATTGCACAGGTGATGGTACAGGCATTGCACAGGTGATGGTACAGGCATGGCACAGGTGATGGAATAGGCATGGCACAGATGGTATAGGCATGGCACAGGTGATGGAATAGGCATGGCACAAATGGTACAGGCATGGCACAGGTGATGGTACAGGCATGGCACAGGTGATGGTATAGGCAGGGCACAGATGGTACAGGCATGGCACAGGTGATGGAATAGGCATGGCACAGATGGTATAGGCATGGCACAGATGGTACAGGCATGGCACAGGTGATGGTAAGGTCATGGCACAGGTGATGGAATAGGCATGGCACAGATGGTATAGGCATGGCACAGGTGATGGTACAGGCATGGCACAGGTGATGGAACAGGCATTGCACAGGTGATGGTACAGGCATTGCACAGGTGATGGTATAGGCATGGCACAGGTGATGGAATAGGCATTGCACAGGTGATGGTACAGGCATTGCACAGGTGATGGTACAGGCATGGCACAGGTGATGGAATAGGCATGGCACAGATGGTATAGGCATGGCACAGGTGATGGAATAGGCATGGTAAAAATGGTACAGGCATGGCACAGGTGATGGTACAGGCATGGCACAGGTGATGGTATAGGCATGGCACAGGTGATGGAATAGGCATTGCACAGGTGATGGTACAGGCATTGCACAGGTGATGGTACAGGCATGGCACAGGTGATGGAATAGGCATGGCACAGATGGTATAGGCATGGCACAGGTGATGGAATAGGCATGGCACAAATGGTACAGGCATGGCACAGGTGATGGTACAGGCATGGCACAGGTGATGGTATAGGCAGGGCACAGATGGTACAGGCATGACACAGGTGATGGAATAGGCATGGCACAGATGGTATAGGCATGGCACAGATGGTACAGGCATGGCACAGGTGATGGTAAGGTCATGGCACAGGTGATGGAATAGGCATGGCACAGATGGTATAGGCATGGCACAGGTGATGGAATAGGCATGGCACAGATGATGGTATAGGCATGGCACAGGTGGTGGAATAGGCATGGCACAGATGGTATAGGCATGGCACAGGTGGTGGAATAGGCATGGCACAGATGGTATAGGCATGGCACAGGTGATGGAATAGGCATGGCACAGATGGTACAGGCATGGCGCAGGTGATGGAATAGGCATGGCACAGATGGTACAGGCATGGCACAGGTGATGGAATAGGCATGGCACAGGTGATGGTATAGGCATGGCACAGGTGATGGTATAGGCATGGCACAGGTGATGGTGCAGGCATTGCACAGGTGATGGTACAGGCATGGCACAGGTGATGGAATAGGCATGGCACAGATGGTATAGGCATGGCACAGGTGATGGAATAGGCATGGCACAGATGGTACAGGCATGGCACAGGTGATGGTACAGGCATGGCACAGGTGATGGTATAGGCAGGGCACAGATGGTACAGGCATGGCACAGGTGATGGAATAGGCATGGCACAGATGGTATAGGCATGGCACAGGTGATGGAATAGGCATGGCACAGATGGTACAGGCATGGCACAGGTGGTGGAATAGGCATGGCACAGATGGTACAGGCATGGCACAGGTGATGGAATAGGCATGGCACAGGTGATGGTAAGGTCATGGCACAGGTGGTGGAATAGGCATGGCACAGATGGTACAGGCATGGCGCAGGTGATGGAATAGGCATGGCACAGATGGTACAGGCATGGCACAGGTGATGGAATAGGCATGGCACAGGTGATGGTAAGGTCATGGCACAGGTGGTGGAATAGGCATGGCACAGGTGATGGAATAGGCATGGCACAGGTGATGGTAAGGTCATGGCACAGGTGGTGGAATAGGCATGGCGCAGGTGGTGGAATAGGCATGGCACAGATGGTACAGGCATGGCACAGGTGATGGTAAGGTCATGGCACAGGTGGTGGAATAGGCATGGCACAGATGGTACAGGCATGGCGCAGGTGGTGGAATAGGCATGGCACAGGCATGGCACAGGTGATGGAATAGGCATGGCACAGATGGTACAGGCATGGCGCAGGTGGTGGAATAGGCATGGCACAGGCATGGCACAGGTGATGGAATAGGCATGGCACAGATGGTACAGGCATGGCACAGGTGGTGGAGTAGGCATGGCACAGATGTTACAGGCATGGCACAGGTGGTGGAATAGGCATGGCACAGATGGTACAGGCATGGCACAGGTGGTGGAATAGGCATGGCACAGATGGTACAGGCATGGCGCAGGTGATGGAATAGGCATGGCACAGATGGTACAGGCATGGCACAGGTGATGGAATAGGCATGGCACAGGTGATAGTAAGGTCATGGCACAGGTGGTGGAATAGGCATGGCACAGGCATGGCACAGGTGGTGGAATAGGCATGGCACAGGCATGGCGCAGGTGGTGGAATAGGCATGGCACAGGCATGGCGCAGGTGGTGGAATAGACATGGCACAGGCATGGCACAGGTGATGGAATAGGCACTTACCTGGCGACGGCTCGGCTACCGGCGGCGGCTTCTCCCCTCCTCGCGACTCCGACGTCCGTCCTCTTCTGCTCGGCTCCCAGGGGCGGCTTCTCCCCTCCTCGCGACTCCTCTTCTGCAGCGGGCTGCGGCGGGAAAGTGACCGGGCGGTGACGGTGAGTGACTGATGCAGGCACCGGCACCGCCCTCAACGAGGTCACCATGGATGTCCTGAATCATGATTGGTCCAGGCTGGAGTCTGGACCAATCATGATCCAAGACATCACAAAAGGGGGTGGTGTAGCGCATTGCTCTGCGCTACAGTTACGCCCCAAAAGGCCGCCAATTGGCGCCTCTGCTGGTTGGAAACCCCACCCCCATCGGCACCAATGCGGGGGACGCCAAAAGGGGGGTGGTGTAGCGCAGAGCTCTGTTGTACAGTTACACCCCAGAAGGCCGTCTATCGGCGCCTCTGCGGGTGGAAAACCCCACCCCCATAGGCACCAATGAGACGGGCGCCCCTTGTGGGCAAAAAAAATATTTTTTTTTTTAATCTTTTTTTTTTCTTTTTCTTTTTTTGGGGGGGGGGGGGGGCGGCGCCCCTGCGCCCCCTATGGGCCGGCCGCCACTGCTGTCACATGATATCCGGTCGGTGAAGCGCACGCTGCGGGAGCAGCTAACCACCGAGCCGAGTGCACATCTATATGTCTGTTGTTATAGTATGTTTGTGAGTATCCCATTGTCTTTTATTTTAATAAATTGAAGTTTTAAACGGTCTTCACTATGGAAAGCCTTTTCTTTTTATGAGGACACTTGGGAACATCTAAAGAGGAAAAGGATTCTTATGGATTTCTAGCAAGCACTAATGATTCCAAGGATCACCATGGCTATTTCTTCCTGCTTTGCATAAGCCACATTGTGGTAAGTAGAAATACGAAGGGGGAGACCCCACAAGCAGCACGGATGAGCACCAGCACTTTATAATTGGAAAAAGGACTATTATATTGGACTTTTATTAGCAATAATTTTTGCACTTGTTTTTTGCTGATATCTAACAAGTTTAATTGCAATATTTTGTAGCACAGTATAATTGCACTTTATGAATCATTTTTTAGTTTGCAATACCTATTTTTTGGCACTTTAGATTATTTATGCACGTATACACTTTGAAGCAGCGCTGCAATCACAGACCAACATATATAGGCATAGGACACCCTGCTATGCCCCCTTAACCACTTCAGCTGTGGAAGGTTTTACCCCCTATTGACCAGGCATTTTTTTGCGATTCGGCACTGCGTTACTTTAATTAACAATTGCGCGGTCATTTGATGCTGTACCTAAATACAATTTATGTCCCTTTTTCCCCAGAAATAGAGCTTTCTTTTGGAGGTATTGAATCACCTCTGCAGTTTTTAGATTTTGCTCTATAAACAAAAAAAGAGCAACAATTTTGAAAAAACACCATATTTTTTACTTTCTACTATAATACATTCCCAATAAAAATTTTTTAAAAATCTAATTTTTTTTATCAGTTTAGGCCAATTTGTATTCTGCTACATATTTTTGTTGAAAAAAATCCCAAATAGCGTATTTTAATTGGTTTGCGCAAAAGTTATAGCGTTTACAAACTACTGGATAGATTTTTGGAATTTTAATTTTTTTTTCATTTTTATTAGTAATGGCGGCGATCAGCAATTTTTACCGGGACTGCGAAATTGCGGCAGACAGATCAGACCCCTAACTGACATTTTGGACACTTTTTGGGGACCAGTGACATTAATACAGTAATCAGTGCTAAATAATATACACTGTTACTGTATAAATGGCACTGGCAGGGAAGGGGTAACACTGGGGGTGATCAAAGGGGTTAATGTATGCCTAACAATGCTTACTGACTGTGGGGGGAATGGCTCTGTGACAGGCAAAGAGAGATCGGGGTTTCAGCTTAGCTGAACACAGGATCTCTCTCTGCCTGTGTGACAGAAGACCCGCTTGCTTTGTTTACGTAAGCAGATGGGTCTTCTGTCAGTTTCTCTGACGATCGCGGGAGGCTAGCGGCGATCGCCGCCACTCCTCCCACGGCCCGCCTCCCACTATGTCTAATCACAGCAGGAGCACAGCACCGGCAGCGCGTGTGCCGCCGAGACCGCGTGCACAAAATCACGTAGATATACGTGATATTTCGCAGCCAAGCTGCCCTGCCACAGTATATCTGTGGTGGGTGTCAACAACTGGTTAAACACTAACGCTTTTTTTTTTTTTCACCACTGCTACTCCTTTTGAAATTTCCAAATGCAGCAATTTAGAAATTGGATGAAAGGTTTAGCACTGGGAAACACTTTTTGAAAGGTAAATAGTAAATTTTATATATAACTACATAGATCAGACCAAAATGAGGGACAAATAAGGAGGAAAGAGGGACACAGGGACAGTCTCTCGAAATCAGGGACAGTCCCTTGAAATCAGGGACAGTTGGGAACTATGCATTGCAAGTGATTTTTCTGAGGAAATGTCCTCTCTCTCCGCCATGCTTGAGGTGATTATAGCCATATTAGTGCACTTGTGACAGAAACAATTGAGTACCTTCCGCTATACTTTTTTTATTTGCACTAACATACACATTTTCACTACAAGCTTTTAGTGTCCCCTTCTTCAGTACTGAAGGGGACATACCCTGAAAACCTATCCTGAAAAATTGCATGTTAGTGCCAATAAAAAAGTATCAAGGACAGTTCTCAATTGTTTCTCTCTCCACCACAATTTCTGACAATTTACATTATTTTGTTTTCCAGAAACGAAGATAGAAAACGCCTTAATAAATACAAGTACATGCACCAGGGGATGGTTAGAGTAAGTGTAACAATCTCCCTGTGACAGTAGCAAGGGAAACAAATCTAGATGTGTGAAAAAGGGGGATTGTTTTGAATGTGCTGACATCTTTATTGACAAGACTTGTCACTAACACGACAAATATTATTGTACACACTTCCAGGCCTCTCTCTGTTTGTGTAGCGTGGGGATGAATGAACTCTGAGTGTGTAGCACAAACAGGACACTAATTATCGCAGTGTTTAGCTTATCATCTGTGACAATATACCTGAAGTCTGTGCTTTGTGAATGGAGCCAACATTTCACTGGTGACCCGGCATATTACAAAGGTTTGATGCAACGTCTACACTGCATTGGCTGGGTTTTAGCTGTGAACCTGTGAGAACAGAAGTACGGACATGGTTTTAGGGCCTATTTACACTTGTCCGTTTAGATGCAGCAAAACATTTGCATTTTGCTGCATGAAAATTTATGTCAAGTACAAATCCCATTCTTTCCTACGTGGCTTATTCACATCTATGAACTGCAGTTAACCACTTAAGCCCCGGAAGATTTTATCCCCTTCCTGACCAGGCCCTATTTTGCGATTCGCACTGCGTGACTTTAACGGACAATTGCGCGGTCGTGCGACGCTGTACCTAAAATAATTTGACGTCCTTTTTTCCCACAAACAGAGCTTTCTTTTGGTGGTATTTGATCACCTGTGCGATTTTTTGATCATGCGCTATAAACATAAAAAGAACGTCAATTTTGCAAAAATAACAATATTTTTCCACATTTTTTTATATGAAATTCCCCAAAAAAAATGTAAAAATCAAATTTTTTTAACATTTTAGGCCAATTTGTTTTATGCTACATATGTTTGGTAAAAAAAAACTGCAAAAAGCGTATTTTGATTGGTTTGCGCAAAAGTTATTGCGTTTACTAACTAAGGGAAAGATTTTTGTCATTTTTGTTGTTTTTTTTTTTAACGAGTAATGGCGGTGATCTACGATCGGACCCCTGACTGACATTTTTTACACTTATGGGGTTACCAGTGGCATTACTACAGTAATCAGTGCTATACATATGCACTGTTACTGTAAAATTGACACTGGCAGTGAAGGGGTTAACTTTTTTTGAGAAGGAGGGGTTAAGTGTGTCCCTAGGGCGTGTTTCTAACTGTGATTGGCTGTGGCTTGAGGTGTAAGAACAGTGATCAACGGTCCTACGTAGCAGAACCGTATGATCACTATTCTTACACAGGGGAGAATGACAGGCGGCTTTGTTTACACTAGCCGCCTGCCTTTCTCCCGCTGTAACGGACGATCGCGAGTGCCCGGCGGACATCGGGTCCGCCGGGCACATGCGCGGGGGGCTCCCCAGAGCCTCACAGACTAGCGACGTAGCCCTACTTCGCTTTGCCTGTGAGGGGCTGACCGCCGCCGTAAATAGTCGTGCGGCGGTCGGCAAGTGGTTAAAGTAGAACTATAGGCACAACGTTTTTTTTTTTTTCTTTTGGATAGGGCATGGGAGATTTATAACCCCTGTAAGGTTTTTTTTTTTTCACCATATGTCCCATAGGCAATCAGGAAGTGATCGGAAATCCCTGCAAATTAGGGAAATTCCTTGAGGGCCCCTAGGTCTCCCTATTGGAAAATTTCCCCTCTATTACTTTTCTGATGACAAGTTGACAACCCAAAATTTTGCATTTTCTTTTACTTTCACTTTCAATAATAATGGTAAACAGGTGAAATAAAGAGGGTGAATTTCCTCAAAGGGGGAACAGACAGCAATAAAAACCAACAGGTGTTCTTATCCCCTTCCACTCTATCCAAAACTAAAAAAAAATGTTTTGCCTTTAGTTATAATTAGTGTTGAGCGAACACGGACTGTATTATTCGTGTTCGTACCGAATAATTGGATTTTTTGTACCCGAACACGGACACGGACACTTTACTGTATGTTCGGGTAAAAATCCGTGTTCGGTCGTTTTATTTCCGGGTTTTGCATGCTTTGGCGCTCTTTTCATGGCGGGCTTTCAACAGCCAATCAACAATCGTTTAACTGGTGTGCCTTAAGCCATCCCAGCCATGCCTGCAAATGTCTCAGTAGCTGTGATTGGCCGTCTGAAGCATGTGACCAAGTCTTTATAAGTTCGAGGCAGCCGCAGCGGCGTCATTATGCTGCTTAGATTCAGGGACAGAGCACACATCAACGTGCTGGCTGCTGATTAGGGAAAGATAGGCAGGAAAAAACCATTTGTGTCCGGATAGAATTGAGGGACAGGTCGGAGTGTTTAGGCAGGGCGAGTTGTAGGCATTTTAGGGATAGAGTCTGCTGAATTATAGGGTCAGTGTCTTCTACAAACTACAATCGATATTGCTGTGTGGGGGGTGGGGTCTGCACTCAATCCTGATCTATGATCTCTTCTCAATCCTGTTAGGGACAGAGTCTGCTGAATTTTAGGGAAACTGTGTTCTACAAACTACAATCGATATTGCTGTGTGGTGTGGGATTGGAGATAGGCAGGTGTCAGTGATCCACATCCATTTTTCTGTGTGTGAGCTGCAGTGAACACAATCTTTTTGGGCTGCAGTGAACACAATCTTTTTGGGCTGCAGTGAACACAATCTTTTTGGGCTGCAGTGAACACAATCTTTTTGGGCTGCAGTGAACACAATCTTTTTGGGGTGCAGTGAACAAAATCTTTTTGGGGTGCAGTGAACACAATCCTTTTTGGTGTGCAGTGAACACAATCTTTGTGGGGTGCAGTGAACAAAATCCTTTGTGGGGTGCAGTGAACACAATCTTTTTGGGGTGCAGTGAACAAAATCCTTTTTGGGGTGCAGTGAACAACATCCTTTTTGGGGTGCAGTGAACACAATCTTTTTGGGGTGCAGTGAACAAAATCCTTTGTGGGGTGCAGTGAACACAATCTTTTTGGGGTGGAGTGAACAACATCCTTTTTGGGGTGCAGTGAACAAAATCCTTTTTGGGGTGCAGTGAACAAAATCATTTTTGGGGTGCAGTGAACACAATCTTTGTGGGGTGCAGTGAACACAATCTTTTTGGGGTGGAGTGAACAACATCCTTTTTGGGGTGCAGTGAACAACATCCTTTTTGGGGTGCAGTGAACACAATCTTTTTGGGGTGCAGTGAACACAATCTTTGTGGGGTACAGTGAACAGAATCTTTGTGGGGTGCAGTGAACACAATCTTTGGGGGGTACAGTGAACACAATCTTTGTGAGGTGCAGTGAACACAATCTTTGTGGGGTGCAGTGAACACAATCATTGTGGGGTGCAGTGAACTCAATCTTTGTGGGGTACAGTGAACACAATCTCATACTTCTGAAGGTTTGAGGGTGCTGCCTGTTCCATACTCCCCCTACTCCTCATCTAGCCTTTTAGGGGTACAAACAATAGTAATTGGGGCCTAGTGTGGTTGTGTACGTGTGATATACATACACTTTTTTGGGATCATATTTTCTATTCCGCTATTTAATCAAAAACCTTTGGGGATCAGTTAAATTGGGGGATAGTCTGTGTTGGTACGTGTGAGAGAGATCCACCTTTCCAAGTTGTTGGGGTTCATCTCATACTTCTGAAGGTTTGAGGGTGCTGCCTGTTCCATACTCCCCCTACTCCTAGCCTTTTAGGGGTACAAACAATAGTAATTGGGGCCTAGTGTGGTTGTGTACGTGTGATATACATACACTTTTTTGGGATCATATTTTCTATTCCGCTATTTAATCAAAAACCTTTGGGGATCAGTTAAATTGGGGGATAGTCTGTGTTGGTACGTGTGAGAGAGATCCACCTTTCCAAGTTGTTGGGGTTCATCTCATACTTCTGAAGGTTTGAGGGTGCTGCCTGTTCCATACTCCCCCTACTCCTAGCCTTTTAGGGGTACAAACAATAGTAATTGGGGCCTAGTGTGGTTGTGTACGTGTGATATACATACACTTTTTTGGGATCATATTTTCTATTCCGCTATTTAATCAAAAACCTTTGGGGATCAGTTAAATTGGGGGATAGTCTGTGTTGGTACGTGTGAGAGAGATCCACCTTTCCAAGTTGTTGGGGTTCATCTCATACTTCTGAAGGTTTGAGGGTGCTGCCTGTTCCATACTCCCCCTACTCCTCATCTAGCCTTTTAGGGGTACAAACAATAGTAATTGGGGCCCAGTGTGGTTGTGTACGTGTGATATACATACACTTTTTTGGGATCATATTTTCTATTCCGCTATTTAATCAAAAACCTTTGGGGATCAGTTAAATTGGGGGATAGTCTGTGTCGGTACGTGTGAGAGAGATCCACCTTTCCAAGTTGTTGGGGTTCATCTCATACTTCTGAAGGTTTGAGGGTGCTGCCTGTTCCATACCCCCCCTACTCCTCATCTAGCCTTTTAGGGGTACAAACAATAGTAATTGGGGCCTAGTGTGGTTGTGTACGTGCGAGATACATACACTTTTTTTGATCATATTTCCTATTCCGCTATTCAATAAAAACCTTTGAGGATCAATTGAATTGCGGGATAGTCTGTGTCGGTACGTGTGAGAGAGATCCACCTTTCCAAGTTGTTGGGGTTCATCTCATACTTCTGAAGGTTTGAGGGTGCTGCCTGTTCCATACTCCCCCTACTCCTCATCTAGCCTTTTAGGGGTACAAACAATAGTAATTGGGGCCCAGTGTGGTTGTGTACGTGTGATATACATACACTTTTTTTGGATCATATTTTCTATTCCGCTATTTAATCAAAAACCTTTGGGGATCAGTTAAATTGGGGGATAGTCTGTGTCGGTACGTGTGAGAGAGATCCACCTTTCCAAGTTGTTGGGGTTCATCTCATACTTCTGAAGGTTTGAGGGTGCTGCCTGTTCCATACCCCCCCTACTCCTCATCTAGCCTTTTAGGGGTACAAACAATAGTAATTGGGGCCTAGTGTGGTTGTGTACGTGCGAGATACATACACTTTTTTTTGATCATATTTCCTATTCCGCTATTCAATAAAAACCTTTGAGGATCAATTGAATTGCGGGATAGTCTGTGTCGGTACGTGTGAGAGAGATCCACCTTTCCAAGTTGTTGGGGTTCATCTCATACTTCTGAAGGTTTGAGGGTGCTGCCTGTTCCATACTCCCCCTACTCCTCATCTAGCCTTTTAGGGGTACAAACAATAGTAATTGGGGCCTAGTGTGGTTGTGTACGTGTGATATACATACACTTTTTTTGGATCATATTTTCTATTCCGCTATTTAATCAAAAACCTTTGGGGATCAGTTAAATTGGGGGATAGTCTGTGTTGGTACGTGTGAGAGAGATCCACCTTTCCAAGTTGTTGGGGTTCATCTCATACTTCTGAAGGTTTGAGGGTGCTGCCTGTTCCATACTCCCCCTACTCCTCATCTAGCCTTTTAGGGGTACAAACAATAGTAATTGGGGCCTAGTGTGGTTGTGTACGTGTGATATACATACACTTTTTTGGGATCATATTTTCTATTCCGCTATTTAATCAAAAACCTTTGGGGATCAGTTAAATTGGGGGATAGTCTGTGTCGGTACGTGTGAGAGAGATCCACCTTTCCAAGTTGTTGGGGTTCATCTCATACTTCTGAAGGTTTGAGGGTGCTGCCTGTTCCATACCCCCCCTACTCCTCATCTAGCCTTTTAGGGGTACAAACAATAGTAATTGGGGCCTAGTGTGGTTGTGTACGTGTGATATACATACACTTTTTTTGGATCATATTTTCTATTCCGCTATTTAATCAAAAACCTTTGGGGATCAGTTAAATTGGGGGATAGTCTGTGTTGGTACGTGTGAGAGAGATCCACCTTTCCAAGTTGTTGGGGTTCATCTCATACTTCTGAAGGTTTGAGGGTGCTGCCTGTTCCATACTCCCCCTACTCCTCATCTAGCCTTTTAGGGGTACAAACAATAGTAATTGGGGCCCAGTGTGGTTGTGTACGTGTGATATACATACACTTTTTTGGGATCATATTTTCTATTCCGCTATTTAATCAAAAACCTTTGGGGATCAGTTAAATTGGGGGATAGTCTGTGTCGGTACGTGTGAGAGAGATCCACCTTTCCAAGTTGTTGGGGTTCATCTCATACTTCTGAAGGTTTGAGGGTGCTGCCTGTTCCATACCCCCCCTACTCCTCATCTAGCCTTTTAGGGGTACAAACAATAGTAATTGGGGCCTAGTGTGGTTGTGTACGTGTGATATACATACACTTTTTTTGGATCATATTTTCTATTCCGCTATTTAATCAAAAACCTTTGGGGATCAGTTAAATTGGGGGATAGTCTGTGTCGGTACGTGTGAGAGAGATCCACCTTTCCAAGTTGTTGGGGTTCATCTCATACTTCTGAAGGTTTGAGGGTGCTGCCTGTTCCATACCCCCCCTACTCCTCATCTAGCCTTTTAGGGGTACAAACAATAGTAATTGGGGCCTAGTGTGGTTGTGTACGTGCGAGATACATACACTTTTTTTGATCATATTTCCTATTCCGCTATTCAATAAAAACCTTTGAGGATCAATTGAATTGCGGGATAGTCTGTGTCGGTACGTGTGAGAGAGATCCACCTTTCCAAGTTGTTGGGGTTCATCTCATACTTCTGAAGGTTTGAGGGTGCTGCCTGTTCCATACTCCCCCTACTCCTCATCTAGCCTTTTAGGGGTACAAACAATAGTAATTGGGGCCCAGTGTGGTTGTGTACGTGTGATATACATACACTTTTTTTGGATCATATTTTCTATTCCGCTATTTAATTTAACTGGGCCTCCATGCGAGACCTGTGTGCCTTGTTGCGCTGTTTTGAGTACTCCACCAACATGGCCAGTGGCAATGACGCCGTTCTCAGCTTAACTATCCCACTTCTATGCCTCCTTGAAAAAACAATTCGGGCGATGATGGAAGAGGATGTGGCACAGGATGAGGAGGAGGAGGAGGATGAAGAGGTAACATTTCCAAGGCTTTCAGGGCAGTCATTCGCAAGGGGCTCCGAGGGTGGGTTCCTGCACACGCAAACGCCAGGGACGCAATTGTCCAGCAGGGGCACAGTTCTGGAGGATGAGGAGGATGAGGAGGAGGAGGAGCTGGAGGAGGAGATGGAACCATGTTCACAGCAGGGTGGCACCCAGGCCAGCTCATGGCCATCACTGCTGCGTGGCTGGGGGGATACAGAGGACACGGACGATACACCTCCCACAGAGGACAGCCTTTCGTTGCCTCTGGGCAGCCTGGCACACATGAGCGATTACATGCTGCAGTGTCTCCACAACGACCGCCGAGTTGCCCACATTCTAACTTGTGCTGATTACTGGGTGGCCACGCTGCTGGATCCCCGTTACAAGGACAACGTACCGTCCTTAATTCACTCACTGGAGCGCGATCGCAAGATGCGCGAGTACAAGCGCACGCTGGTAGACGCCATGCTGCTGGCATTCCCATCTGACAGCGGGGCCACAGTGGAAGCACAAGGCAGAGGAGGAGGAGGAGGAGGTCGCCAACGCAACCAGGGCACCGCCAGCACCTCAGAAGGCAGGGTTAGCATGGCCGAAATGTGGAAAAGCTTTGTCAGCACGCCACAACAAACAGCAGCACCAGCAGCTCAGATGGAACGTCTTAGCAGGAGGCAGCATTTTACCAACATGGTGGAGCAGTATGTGTGCACACGCCTACATGTAGTGAATGACGGGTCTGCCCCCTTCAACTTCTGGGTCTCCAAATTGGGCACATGGCTTGAGCTTGCCCTTTACGCCTTGGAGGTGCTGGCGTGCCCTGCAGCCAGTGTATTATCTGAACGGGTATTTAGCACGGCTGGGGGCGTTATAACAGACAAGCGCAGCCGCCTGTCCAGAGACAATGTGGACAAGCTCACGTTCATTAAAATGAACCAGGCATGGATCCCACGGGACTTTTCCGTACCTTATGCAGAATAGCAATGGATACCGACCTTACCCACCCATTGTTCCATTTTTGCTCTTTCTCACTCTTTTGGGGTGTACCCTCATTTAAAATTTTTGAAAAGAAGCAGTGTTGGCTACCTCGTCCTCCTCCTCAGGGCCAGATTAATGTAGGGGCTATTGGAGCTGCAGCTCCAGGCCCCTACCTTTTATATAGGCCCCGGGTTGGCCATATTCACTGTTACCGCTCTTCTGTCACTTGTAAACACAGAAGTCTGGCTTCTATGCTCGCTTCCCCAGGCAGCACCCTCAGAACCTCCCCACACAGCGTGAAGGCCGGACAAGGAGGGACAGTTGGCGATGCATGGATGTGTTTATGGGCTTCAGAGACAGCATCCCATGTTGAATTAGGCATGCATGGCTGCACCCTTCCTCCTCTGGGTGCATGGCAAGGCACGGCCCTTAAGGCCCTTCAAAATCCTCAGCACCAAGCCCATGATGCTGTTAATCCGGCCCTGGTCCTCCTCCACCGCCGCTTCCACCTACACCGCCCATAGGTGTGCGCAGCCTATTGCATTAAGGTGTGCACCCCAAAGTTGAAATACACATGCATGTGTTTGCCAGCAGGGAGAGTAATGTATCGGGGCCATGTACCTGTAGGCAAGGAGAAATAGAGCAGAGCAGGTCCCAGGGAGATCTTTCCCATCTCCTCACTGGCAATGCTATGTGCCCTAGGTGATTAGGGTGTGCCCAGGCACACCCAGCACACCCTGTGCGCACGCCTATGTCACCGCCACATCCACCACCACCTCAACCTCCCTCCTACTCCATATGGGCCTCGTCCTTCAGAGATGAAGAAGAACATTGTTTTATTTTTCTGTTTTTTTTTTGTTGTTTTAAGTTATTTCCCTATCCACATTTGTTTGCAGAGCACTTGCCATGCTCTTAATTACGTTTTGCTGCCATTTGCAGCACTCTAGCCCTTTCCTTTGGTGTTTTAGAGCCATTTTAGTGCCTTAAAGTTCGGGTCCCCATTGACTTCAATGGGGTTCGGTGTCCGGGAAAAGTTCGGTAAAAGTCCGGGACACGGACCCGGACTTTTTTTTAAAGTTCGGCCGAACCCGTCGAACACGGACATCTAGGTGTTCGCTCAACCCTAGTTATAATTTAACCGTCTAAAAGAAAGGGGAACTCTATGGGCCCTTTTACACCTACACATTTGCATCATCATATGCACCGTATGCACACAGAGCAATGTGGATTCAGTTGGTTAAGTGTGGGGTTTAAAAAAAAAATAAAATAATACATTTCGTACTCATCTCCATGATGAAGCATCAGTCTGATGCTGCAATTGCCCCACGTCGGCTCTAAGAATGAGTAGTAAGTGATCACATGACCCCTGATCACTCAGTTCTCGGTCTTCTCAGAGTGGAGAGCAGTGACAGTCAGTCACTACTCTTTGCTCTTCCCCTCCACTGCTCACTGGATCAGCAAAAGTGTCAAATAGAGGGTTGAGACAAACCTGACATTGGTGTTTACATTGGCCAGCTTTTATTACTTATGTACAGTTTTTAACCTAATAGGAAAAAACTGTTGCTGTAGCTGCCTAAAAAGTGTTAGCTGGAGTTCAGCTTTAATTTGTTGGTCAAAGTGCAATTTGTGGGTGAATCAGCGCTGATTCCAAAAATGTCAACACATATAATAAAATCTGTGCATGAACATGGTGATAAACAACAATAATGAATAAATAAATAAATAATAAATGAATTAATAAATATGAAATAAAATCAGTATAAGTTCATAAAGAGTCCATGTGCAAGTGATGAAAGATATATAATAATAATGGTGATCCAAAACCAAAAAGCGTGGTATATAGCAATCCAAATGGTGTCACCGATGTGAACTAATTCCAAAAACAGAAATCCAGCATTGGGTGCAATGGCTGCTTACCTCAATGTTGAATAACTCAAGCGTTGTTTATAATGAGACACTTCTCCTTATGGCTCCAATAATGGTATTGCAGCTGCCAGATCAATAGCCCATGGTTTGGATAATATGTCTCCTTAAAGGTTCTCTCATAGAGGGGTAAGATGGAGAAAAGACTTCATAGTGTAGTATGTAAATACATTTTTTTATTATAATATATATATATATATATATATAATATAAAAAGTAAAAAAAAAAAAAAGTTATTTTGCCCTTGAGAAAGTCACGTTGGTTGTGATGTAATGCGTCAGGAGGAGTCGGGGGACGTCACTTCCGGTCTACGGCTGTATCCGGAAGTTCGGATTCTCGTTACCGCGGACTGCGAGGATCGAGCGGTCCACTTTTCTACTACTGCATACCATTTACTTTACTGTAAGTTGTGGATATTTTATAATAAAATTGTTATTTACCTACTTCACTATGAAGTCCTTTCTACATCTTACCGCTCTATGAGAGAACCTTTAAGGAGACCTATTATCCACACCATGGGCTATTGATCTGGCAGCTGCAATACCATTATTGGAGCCATAAGGAGAAGTGTCTCATTATAAATAATGTTATTCAACATTGAGGTGAGCAGCCATTGCACCCAATGTTGGATTTCTGTTTTTGGAATTAGTTCACATCGGTGACACCATTTGGATTGCTATATACCACGTTTTTTGGTTTTGGATCACCATTATTATTATATATCTTTCATCACTTGCACATGGACTCTTTAAGAACTTATACTGATTTTATTTCATATTTATTCATTCATTCATTTAACATTTATTTATTCATTATTGTTGTTTATCACCATATTCATGCACAGATTTTATGATTAATGGTCATTATCAATTTAGTGATATTTATTTAATGTGTTGACATTTTTGGAATCAGCGCTGATTCACTCACAAATTGCACTTTTTTCTTATTGTATGTGGTGACACTACAAGAATTAGCTGCTATATTCCTTAAACACATTTCTCTTTTTTATTATACATATACCTTTTTATATACAGTATCTTTTTCCTCTCTTGGTTCATTACCCCCCTTAATTTGTTGGTCAAGTCTATCTAAATCTGTTAGTGCTTCTAGTACTACCCAGACTAAGGCCGGCCATACACGATTCAAACTATTAATGGGCAGGCTGAATGTACCAAGTCAATCGATCGACCAACTTGGGTACAACCAGCCTGCCGCATTCTTTTGTGATTATCGCTAGCAGCTGTTATAGCCGCTAGCAATAATCAGTGTCTTCTCCTGACAGGGACTGCTTCCCTCGCTGGCAGAAGACAATGGCCCAACAGGAGGGATTCTCTTATTACACTGTCTGTCAAGCACATTACTTTCCTGGGACCCGTGGTTGTAGGAAAGTAATTCACTCTGTGTATGGCCGACCTAACAGTGCTGCTGTCCAAAAGAGTCTGTTACTCTTCTATCCACAGTGAAGACACCCTAAGACAGGAATCGTATTATTGGCTGGATCACCAGGTGAAATAAAGGAAAAAAGCCTGAAATAAGACCACTAATGCAGCCACAACATTTAAGAATTGATAAGCTGAAATATATTCCATTTTTGGTTTTGGGTTTGATACTGGTAAAGGTGCAAGCCTCAAGTTGCCATCCTGATACTGCTTAAGGTGTATGTGTAGCCTAAGGGAAGGGTTAAATCATTTGTCAGTTTTTAGCTTTGGGTGTTCCATTAGACAGATTTTTCTTCACTTCCTAACCCAGAAAAAAAAAAAAAAAGAGGGAGCGGGAGGAAAATACAGAGAAAATGGAATCCCCCCTTTAGACAGTTGTAACCTGACATGCAACATTTACATCCTCTTACCTCAGAGTTTGCATAGGTCAGGAAAAAAGAAATGGAAAAGGTCTGCATCCCATGCCATTTTTTTCAAACTTAAACGTGAATAATTTGAGGTAAAAGAATGTAAAAGGACGTATGTCGATTGGCATCCACCTGCTCACAGACCTAACATCAGTCAAATAAACTGCAGCAGGAAAAAAAAAAAAATAGATGGACATGGATGTCAGAAAACTGACATCTGTACTGTATTGCCCCAATTCAGCAGGGATTTTGTTCACAAAGCCCCCCTGATCAGAAAAGATGACCCATGTGAAAGGCCCAATAGCAGTGCTGCCAACCATCAGTATTTTTACTGGCAGCCTGTAAAAACTGGCACTTTTCTCTTGCCAGCAAATGCCAGTAACAGGAAAAGGTTGCCAGTAAAAAATATGGCTGTGACCAGGGCTTTTTTTCAGCTGGAACTTTGGCTCAGGCCCTCTGCTCCCTACTCACCACTATCACCTATAAGCACAGAAGTCTGGATTCTGTGTTTACAAATGACAGTTTGTCTCCCAACAGCTGAGAGCAGGGTGGGGACAAGAGAGATGCAGGTTCCTCGAGTGCAGTGCAGATACCGAAACCCCCACTGGATGATCTCCGTAAAAGTTAAAGAGGCAGTGCCAGCTACAGTTTGCGAGGAGGTACAAGAGACTGAGTGCTTCAGCTTAATACAGCAACAAACGTATGACATGTAGAAGATGGTGGAACCTTTAAGGAGGTGAGGGGAAGATGGGGGCAGTGGAGGGGGGGTTGCATGCAAAGGTCAGAGCTAAAGAGGGGTGAATGTGAGATGTGGATGAGGAATGCACAGGAAAGTAAACAGCTGTGGAAGAAGGTTGAACTCTGCACTCTGTGTGTAACCTCCCCCAAACTCTGCACTCTGTACATACTGCACTCCTGATATTAAATGCCCCTTTGAGACCCTCCTTCTGTTAGTGAAATGTGGCCACACCCACTATTTGATGCAGTTTGGAGGGTGCGTGTGTGTGGGAAAGGAAGATTTTCGGAGGGTTGTGGTTGAGTTCCTGTACCTATTTTTGGAGAAAAAAAGCCCTGGCTGTGACACTTGGGCCAGTCGAGACCATCCATGTGCCTGCTACAGTGTGTTTGGGAGTTGCCAGCGAGGGCGGGTCTGGCAGAGGAGTTGCCTGAGCCTGCCGTGGGATGTCATGGTCCAGGAGAGCTGAGTGGAGTGGCTAGAGCCTTGTGTGTGGGTCTGTGGGGCGGGAGCAGAGCAAGCCTGGAGCAGGACTGTCAGCGTTGTTTGGACTGGAGTGCAGTAAAGGGACCACCACCTGGTCTGGTGAGAGACTGCCACTGTGACTCAGGAGTCATGTCCATGATGTGTCATCATCATCTGTGCTGCTGAACACTGCTGTCAGTTTTACTGTGAGAGTCAATTTTAAAGTGTGTGTGTCTGCCCATTCTAATGTCTTGCCCTCCTGAGTCCTGTCCCTGAGCTACTTACTTACTATTGAAAATAAAATAAGAAATATGTTTTTTGCCTTAATATCTATCCTAAATCACATTGCTAATTGCATATTGTACTTGTTTGTAGCCTAAATTCTGAAATTTACACTTAAAATTTCAACCTGGAAAGTTGGCAACATTGGCCTATAGGTCGCAGTGATGGCAAACCTTGGCACCCCAGATCTTTTGAAACAACATTTCCCATGATGCTCATGCACTCTGCACTGTAGTTGAGCAACAAGGGAAATGTAGTTCCAAAACATCTGGGGTGCCAAGGTTCGCCATCACTACTATAGGGGTTCAAATCCTTCATTATCTATCCAAAACAAAAGGAAAAAGTTTTAGGTTTAAACAGATGAAAAAACAAAATTAAACCCGCGCTACACAACGTGAAAATTATTAATATGAGTGAGGTAATGAGCAGCTGCTGCAGACTCTAAGAAAATTCTTAGGAAAATGTGATAAAAACGAATTTATGCAGCGCTAGCTTCAATAAAGTGATAAGTGCTGTGATATATAAACAATATCCAATAATTTATAAAGTGCATAGAAAGATCATATACACAAAGTGCTAAGTGCTAAAAAATATGCAATATCCAATAAATTATAAAGTGCATGTATACACATAAGTGGTTAAATATACTCCAAAAGAATGTTCAATGCTTGAAACAAAAAGTCCTTAAAGTGATCCAATTAAGATGCCAAGGTGCCAAAAAATAATTCAGGTGCTTGCAAAGTGACAAGGTGCCCCTCAAGGTTCCCCACTCACCAGATTGCAGATAAATTAAGACCTTCAAGATTATTGCACATTGCCCAGGATCTTTAAGGACCAGAACTTCTCCTGTGTAGCCTTCACACTTGTTGGGTCAGCTTCCGCCTCCACCGTTAAACAAAAGAATGGCCATACATGGTGAAGTACGTTTAAAACAATTTTATTCCCAATAAGGTATTCAGATGGGTACTCACAAGCATGTAAAAAAATAAAGCATGTACAAGGAACTCGTGCGGCGCCACTCTCGGCATGCGTTACACACACAGGAAGTTCCTGACCTGAAGTGACGTTCGTTTTGGTCCGCAACCGTTTCGCCGTCAATACAGCGTCTTCAAAGACCTAAGACGCTGTATTGACGGCGAAACGCGTTGACGCACTTCCGGTTGCGGACCAAAACGAACGTCACTTCCGGTCAGGAACTTCCTGTTTGTGGAACGCACGCCGTGAGCGGCGCCGCACGAGTTCCTTGTACATGCTTTATTTTTTTACATGCTTGTGAGTACCCATCTGAATACCTTATTGGGAATAAAATTGTTTTAAACGTACTTCACCATGTATGGCCATTCTTTTGTTTAACGGTGGAGGCGGAAGCTGACCCAACAAGTGTGAAGGCTACACAGGAGAAGTTCTGGTCCTTAAAGATCCTGGGCAATGTGCAATAATCTTGAAGGTCTTAATTTATCTGCAATCTGGTGAGTGGGGAACCTTGAGGGGCACCTTGTCACTTTGCAAGCACCTGAATTATTTTTTGGCACCTTGGCATCTTAATTGGATCACTTTAAGGACTTTTTGTTTCAAGCATTGAACATTCTTTTGGAGTATATTTAACCACTTATGTGTATACATGCACTTTATAATTTATTGGATATTGCATATTTTTTAGCACTTAGCACTTTGTGTATATGATCTTTCTATGCACTTTATAAATTATTGGATATTGTTTATATATCACAGCACTTATCACTTTATTGAAGCTAGCGCTGCATAAATTCGTTTTTATCACAGGTTTAAACAGATACTAAATGACGTGTCTAGCCAAAAGCACGAACAGGAGCAGTTTTAAATGGTATAAGATTTGTATAAATGCACACACTCATCATGATCCTCCAATTATTGTTCTGTTATATGGCTACATGGCACAAGGAGGATAACAACAATATTCATAAACTAAAATTCTACAGACTCTTTGTCATTTCCCCACCTTGTAGACTTTAGACTATTGTTATTATCACCAAAGTGGGGGTGGCCATCACAAACTCCCTCCACCGTTATCCCACACAAGAACTCTCTCCTACTTCCCATTTGTTTTTTAATGAGTTGCTGTGTAAGGCCAAATTCGGCCATTTCCTTTTAATTTTAGATACAGTGTTGAAGGTTTAGAGCAGTGATGGTGAACCTTGGCACCCCAGATGTTTTGGAACTACATTTCCCATGATGCTCAACGACACTGCAGAGTGCATGAGCATCATGGGAAATGTAGTTCAAAACATCTGGTGTTCCAAGGTTTGCTATCACTGGTTTAGAGTATGTGTCCATTTTTTTTTTTTTTTTATAGTCGTTTGTGTTTTCATTTCCTCTTGATTCCTCTTCCCCCCTGTGACACCCTGACACAGGAAGTGAGGAGAAATCTCCCCAAGACCACAACGTGACAAAAATAGCAATAAAACTCTTTCATTTTGCTGTTTACACTATTGTTTTGGGCTTTAAAATGTGCTATAATGCCTGGCAACAGAATAGCTTTGTGCAAGCCATGGTCATAGATGGAGGAAATGCAATTGGTTACAAAGGGACTGCTCCTGTTCAAGAGAAGTCATTCTAATGATCTAATGATCACCTTCTCTAAAACAGGAATGTTGGCTAAAATTTTCTATCACTTCTTGTCCTGTCTATTAAAGAGAGACATGGCAATTAACCTAACAGGGGCTCCAGCTCTTCCTTGCTCTATGTAAGATGAAGTATAAGATTTGGCTGGAGTTGGGCATTAAAGGGTTATTTCACCTTTATAGCTAAAAAAAATCAATCTCAGTGGTTACACACTCAATAGATGGCAAGCACAGCTAACAAACTCATGTATTTAAAAATGTACCCCTAGTATGACTTTGTGCCCATATTAGGTCAGTGATGTCACAAGCATCCCCGCCCCTTTGTTTACATCAGCTGAAGGGTGGGGTATTTCCCCCCTGCATCTCATTGGCCCAGCTTTGACAGCTAACTTCCAAGTTCAGACCAAAGCCAAGCCTGAAGCCAAGTCCATCACTACCCATAATTCAATGTGACAGTACAACACAAATGGAATTGCCGGACATAAGCCTGAACTAGTTTAATTTTAGGACATTGGCTGCAAGTAATGACAGGGCATTGTGGGAGGTGCGGCTGGCCTATATGTAGGAGTTTTTAAAGGTGAATTTTTTTTTTTACCAATGGCACAATGATTTATCATCCACTTTGACAATTATAATATATATAATTTTTATGCAAAGGTAAACTAACCCAGTAAATCACTGGATTCCACTGGACGGTGAACTTTCCGTGTTGGTGCAATTAGATTTGAACTCCTAAGAATGTCCATTTGAGTCACGCACCTATTTCTTTGTGTAAGTCTTTTGTTTTTTTCAGAGAGGACCTGACTGCCTTTCCATTCAAGCTGTGATGTTTTGTAACTTTCTATCTTACACTGTTTCTTATGAGATCAATAATTGATAGGGAATAATATTCAGTCGGCCCCACTATAGAGTAGTAGGACCTGTATGGAATAATATTCTACTGAAATTAATACCATTCCATTAACAGGGAAGGGAGGGGGAGTTTGAAGGCTGCCAGGCTGTTCTCACGCACACCTGCACACTTGTGAGCTTGCGTTCGCTCAGCCATGTCGCACACTCATTACTCTGCGGGTCAGTACTATAGACATTTCACACACAAAGTGTCTCTGCAGTCTTTTAATGTCATATCATTTGCTCTGCTTCTGAAAGGGCTGAACAAATACTATTTGCGGCAGTCCATCAATTAACAGAGTGCAATGTATCAGTCAATTGTGGGTACAAAGCAAACCATTTACTTCTTGTCTTATTTATCTAAACATCTGTCTTGCAAATTACTTTGATCGAATGGAAATCCTCCTTTTAAATATGACACAGTATTTTTTTAATAAAAGTTCATAAAGTTTTATTTTTTAGTCCTGACCATAGTAAATGAAGAAAGAATATATGTATGAAACCACTATACTGTCTTTAAAAATCAAAATTGTCAGTATGCCCATTCAGAGCAAAGAAACAGGTTCTCCTAACAGTTTGCCTACTCTACTATGGCTACACACTTTGACCACATTTCCCAACCCATACCCATTCACTTGAGCAGTTGGAAAATGTGGAAAATGACTTTCATGAGTCATTCCGTGTAAACTGCAGCTTAAGCTACTACGGTCAGGAACAAAAAGGGGTTTTATTACAGGCTGTAAAGAGATATAGGAGAATGTTAAAAGGAGTTTACAGCTCCACCTGCTGGCTAAAATATACAAATGAATGTAGAATATTTCATATTTTAACCACTTCTGGACCGGAAGGATTTACCCCCTTAATGACCAGGCCATTTTTTGCAATTTGGTACTGCGTGAATTTAATTGACGATTGCACGGTCATGCAATGCTGTACCCAAATGAAATTTACATCCTTTTTTTTTCCACAAATAGAGCATTCTTGCTGTTTATATTTTTTGAAATATAAACTAAAACAGACCGAAAATTTTGAGGAAAAAATAACATTTTTCCTTTTCTTTCTTCATTGAGAAGCTGCAAAATACTCCCCATGCCTCTTTGCAAATACCTTGGTGTATCTACTTTCCGAAAAGGGGTAATTTGTGGGGGGTTTGTGCTATCTTGGCATTTAATTGCCTCCGAAACTGTGATAGGTTGTGAGGAGTGAAATCAACTACTTACACCCTTAGAAAGCCTGAATTCAGTGATTGGTTTTCAGGGTCCTGTACGCAGCTAAACTGCCAAATAGTCTAATACATGGGGTATCTCTGTACTCAGGAAAAGCAGCAGAATGTATTTAGGGGTGTCATTTCACATAAACCATGGCATGTTTGAGCAATATAACATTTAAGTGGCAACTTTGTGAAAAAAAAATAAAAATAAACATTTTTGGCATTTTCCCGATACTTGTGGGAAAATATTCCATGGACTCAACATGCCTCTCAGCAAATAGCTTTGAGTGTCTACATTCCAAAATGGGGTTATTTTGGGGGGGGGGGGGGTTGTGCTATCTTGACATTTCAGGACCTCCAGAACTGTGATAGGTAGTGAGGAAATAAAATAAGCAATTTATGCCCTTAGAAAATCTGAAGGCTGTGATTGATTTTCGGGAGCCCATACACAGCTAGGCTCCCAAAAAGTCTCACACATGTGGTATCCCTGTACTCAGGAGAAGCATCAGAATGTATTGTTGGATGTCATTCCACATATACCAATGGCATGTGTGAGCAATATATCATTTAGTGACAACTTTGTGTAAAAAAAAAAAAAAAATTGTAATTTTCCCGAAACTTATTGCAAAATATAAAATATTCCATTTACTCAACATGCCTCTCAGCAAATAGCTTGGGGTGTCTACTTTTCAAAAAGGAGTAATTTGGGGGGTGTTTGAACTGTCCTGGCATTTTATGCCCACTATTAGGAGCTTATGCCACACATCACCCACTTTTCTAATTACTTGAAGACAAAGCCTTCTCTGACACTTTTTGTTTACATTAAATTATTTTTTTTTTTTTTTTTTACTAGAAAATTACTTTGAATCCCAAACATTCTATGTTTTTTTTAAAGCAGAGGCCCTACAGAACAAAATGGTGGGTGTTGCAATTTTTTTTGTCACACGGTATTGGAACAGAGATTTTCTGAACACTTTTTTAAAATTGAATGCACAAATACACTATATATTCCCCAATTGTTTGGTAAAATATAAAAGATGATCTTATGCTGAGTACATAGATACCAAACATGATATGCTTTAAAAATGTGCACGCCCATGCAGCGGCAACAAACTATGTACATTTTTAAAAGCATTTAAAAGCCTTTACAAGTTACCACTTTAGAACTACAGAGGAGGTTTACTGCAAAAATTACTGCCCTCGATCTGACGTTCACGGCAATACCCCACATGCATGCTTCAATTGCTGTTTACATACAACACCAGACCGATGCTTGTGCTCGCCTTTGCGCGCAAACGCGGCGGGACAGGGGTGCTTGAATTTTTTTGTTTTATTATTTATTTTGCTTTTTTTTAAAAAAATGGGGTCTATTGGACTCTAGATCTCTCCTCTGCCATCAAAGCCTCTGACCACACCAAGATTGGTGTGATAAGATGCTTTTCCAGTTTCCGAATAGCGCTGTTTATATCTGGCGAAACCAAAGACATGAAATGCTCATAGTTTCTGGTATCTTAAGCCATAGAGATGATTGGAGCCACCGGCTGCAGTCTCGGGTTACCCGGTGGGACAGGAGAGCCCGAGAAAACCGTGGAAGGCGACGGGAAGAGGGGGAGTTCCCTCCCACTGCTTGCAAATGCAGTCTAGCGGCTAATTATCTAGTATTGCTTTTACATCAAAGCTGACCACTGGCTATAACAAATGATAGTTTGTGGTATGCCCACCATTAGACCTCCCAGCAAAATGTAATTTAGGGACTCATCAACACAGAAAGCTTGTTAGTGCGTGAACAGGGCTGCAAACTTCTGGTCAAAGTGGTTTACAAGGGGCCGAATTTTGTGGAGCCGGTCATATCCATGGTCACCCCCAAGGGCGACAGAGTTCATTGTCACTGAAGTGCATGAACCACAAGAATTGCTCGAATCCTAGTCCTGGCCATGGCAGCAGAGAATATGGGCATATGGTGAATTGGGTCAGTGGACCAATATGACCGCAGCTCACTGTTTTTAGTAAGGCCCATGAGGAGGGATAGGCCCAGAAAGGTTTTAAATTCGGAAACAGGTTTTAAATTCGGAAACAGTGATACGTTTCCATGCAAATTCTCTGGCAAGTCGAATTTGAATTGATCGGCATATCAATTGCTTTGGTCCATAATAGATCTGTAAAGATCTTCTGTAAAAAACAGCTCATAGAAACCAAGGACAGTAAAATTGGCTGTTTCCACCTAAATTGCGGGTTGGCCAGAATGGGGGTAGTACGGGTGCTGCAGAAGTGGTGGGCTCCCAATCAGGATTTGCAAGCACTTCAGGAAGGACAATATGGGCTCTGCGGGCCTGTCTTCAAATTCGTGGTGGCTGCGGGACACTACTTGTGCTAGCCACCGCACCAGCTTAAAATGCACTTATGGGACTCGCCACGTCACCAAGTGTTACTGCAGTGCTGGTTTGCTGAATGGCACTGGGTCCCACACATGCTGCATAAGAGAACCCTGCAGTTGTTGCACTTAAGCAGAAGAACGGGGTCGGGTATGCCTGACCTTAGCTGTGTATTGGAAGTGACAGTAATCTGCTGATTCTGCACTTCTTGGGGGGGGGGCGGAGGGGCTAAACGCAGGTGCTGGCAGGTGTCGGGACCGATCCGGCTAACACTACATTTTGGGAACACTAAACTATTGGGGACACTAGTATAATTCTGATCAGATCAAAGATATTGATCCGTTCAGACACTATACTAGTAATCGAGATGTATAGTATGTGTTTGTGTGTCACCGGCAATCAAAGGGTTAAAATGTATTACTAAATATGTTGTGGGCAATCTGACGCTGTCCTGAATTGACACTAACTAACAGTAATGCTAACTGATGTCACCTGTGACACTAATACGGTGATCAGAAAAAAGATCTGTACACTATAATAGTGACACTGTGACAGGGCAGTGAAGGGGTTAACTGAGGGTGATCAGGGGGTTAAATCTTTATTAGGGGCTATATGGCAGGTACCCTAAACCTATCTGGGACTTCCTCTAACTACCACTGTCTCTCACACAAACTGAAGTCCCAAGTGACACTAATACAGTGATCAGTAAATGTATCTGTATACTGTATATAGTGTATACTGAGACAGGGAGTAAAAGGGTTAATGTGGGGTGATCAGGGGGTTAAATATTTATTAGGGGATATATGGCGGGTACCCTAAACCTATCTGGGACTACCACTAACTGTCTCTCACACTAACTGAGTTCACAAGTGACACTAATACAGTGATCAGTAAATGTATCTGTATACTGTATATAGTGTGCACTGTAAAGAAAGTAAAAGGGTTAACTGGGGGGGGGGGGGTTGATCAGGGGATTAAATGTGTGCCTAATTGTATTGGTGTCAGTGTGCTGCTTCTATACTCACAGTGGATGCTCTCTCTTCTTGTGCGGGAACTGAAAAGGACTCCAGAAGTGGAGATTGCATCGTGTCCTGTGCCTGTGTTTACATTACACAGGCACAGGACGTTCTGCAATTGGTCAGAACCAATTACCAGGTCCAGGCAAAAAATCATCCACTCTGAACTGAATCAGAACATCGAGGGGGCGGCAGGGTGCGCCCAAGCCTCCCCAGCCTTGTGCGCGACTGATGTATAGGTATGGCGATTCGTGCAGCCGAGCCACCTTGCTGCAGTATATCTGCAGCGGGCGGTCGGCAACTGGTTAAGCGTGACTAAAGTTTTGCTATCACAAACAGTTAGCAGGCTAGCTCACACATGTCTTTTCTTCAATAAAATACACCTACTTGCCTGCTTGCTGTCTATTCTACTAATGCAAACTTAACTGCACAGTTCAGCACGGTCCCTGTGTGCCAGAATGATGGCCTCCTGTGACATTTTTCCACACCAGCTAATAAAGACAGCTGAAGACTGACACCCAGGAGATGCTTGCACAGTTAAGGGATGGGAACCGTTAAAGGAAAGGTAAGTTTAGCTTCGCTTTAGGGTGCATTCACGTGGGCCATTAGCACACACTGCAAATTCCAGTGGCAAGAATCTGCATATTCCTGTGGCTGGAATGATAAGTGTGTGTAAAGGGGCTCAGTCCATACAAAGAAATGATAGGCTGACAGAGGCTGCAGCTGTCTATGACAGTTCACAGCTATCTACACAGCCATCAATTACCTGGCCCCAACCACATTAAATCACTGGCTGCAATATGGCCCCAACCACAGCATTTCCCACATGCCCCTATATCACTAATTTCCCATGGTATCATGAGAAATGTAATTCTCTTTCCCCCGACCAGCACTTATCGAATGTGATGTGCACCACCTACTTTTATCCCCCCATCGGAGGAGGGAAAAGGTAGTGATGTCATCACACAAAAGAAAAACTTGGATAACAAAGAAAGTAAGGCATTTTTTTAAAAACTACATATGTGTTTTTGTTGCCCTAGGGCAGAGGGAGCTTGGGTTAAAAAGTGATCCTAGAGCTCAGCTTTAATCTAACAACCAAAGTAGAACAACAAAATGAATACACTCTGTCCCTATGGAGAGGCCATTTAAAAAATCACTCCACCAAATGTAGATTTTGGTACTAAACAAAACAACATTTTAAAATGTTATTTGTTTAGTCCTGATCATAGCAAATAAATGATTAATACTTTCACAAAATTGCTAAACATTCCATTTTATTGTATGCTTATTCTATAAATGACAAAAGGGATGTGTAGAGGGCAGTAACCCAAAGAAACCATTCTGATTTTAACAGCCATTCCAGGCAACTGGTAGAAGCAACTAATGCAATCAGGTAAATACTGCACTATTCTAAAACCTGAGCTTCAATTAAATTTAATGAGGGTTCTCTGTAATCCACTGAGTGGGAGAAATATTAGAATTAGATTTCCAAAACGAAACATGTGCTTTGATCATTAAGGCCAAAGATTCACTTACCTGACCCCCCTCTTCCTCCCCTAGTTGCACATACTCACCCTTTCTCTTCTTCTCCGTCATTCTAAAAACAGGAAGCCCAAGCCAAACAACATTTTTTTTTTTGTTCTATTTCCCTTGTGCATGATCTGGTACTCATTATACTGAATAAGCATTCATTTTACTAAATTAATATTCTCTATTGCTTTAGTGGATCAACCTCACTGAGTCAAAGTTATAGCAACCCCCAGGCGCACCATACTTATTTCAGTACGTGTGATTTTTTATTTAAAAAGTCTACTACTACAAGTCTACTACCTAACAGTTTTCCCTCAAAAAGATAGCCCAGTATTAACAAATTCCCTGTGGTCTCCTGAATGTACACAGCCAGTTCTTCCCATTTTCAGACACTTTGATGTGATTTGGGTTTAATAATCTGCAATGCTGGTGCCACTGGACACAAGACAAATGGCTTTCAGTAAACAGAGATGATTTGGCTGACTCTCTCACCACCTTGTAGATGTCTCATCTTACACACTAAAATCACATTAGCACATTCGCCACCCCCAGAGACCTGACAATATTTTTGTTTTCAGACATGGCTTTTTAGCTTGGAACGTTAGTTTTGGTTATTTTACTAATCTGATCACAAAACCCAGGTCAATCCATTACTGTAAAATGTTTACATATGTACTGTTAGAGGACCGGAAGAGCCTCCGGATGGGACAGACCTGTCTACTCAGGCAGTGACTGTTTGGTGTGATGAGTGCACAATGTATAAACTGAAAATAATCCCACTAATAAAGGTTGATTAGATACTATTGCTGATGATACACAAGCAATTCTGCCACTAGCAACAAATCTCCAGTTGCAGGATTGCTAAAAAGGCTGCCTGTGTGTCCCATTCGAATTGTTCCCTTTGTAATCAGATGCAGTAAGTGGAAAGATGTGTGTTCTGATGCATTGCATTAATGTTGTGATGTTAATGTTAAAGGTGTGAATGGGCTGCCAATGCACCATAATGCACAAAAAAACAGGTATGCACACTTTTTTCAGTACCCCGCAATACAAGAAAGTATGATATTGTGCCTTGGAGTGCTGCAACTCATATGCATCATTCCCTAAAGCAGAGTTCCAGCCGTTTCTGTGTTTGTTAAAAGTCAGCAGCTACAAAAAGCGTAGCTGCTGACATTTAATAAACAAACACTAACCTGTCCCACAATCCAACGATGCGGCCGCCCGAAGCCTCTCTCCTCTCAGTGGCGCTGGTATCACTAGTGTGGGCACCTGGCAGTGACAGCTTCTGGCTTCCCAGCCGGGTGCACACTGCCTATGCACGAGTCACACTGCGCCTCATGAATGGCCAGGCAATCATCTGGGACCTGTGATGTGTCCCAGAAGATTGCAGGGAGGAAGGGGGAGAGGAGAACTTCCGCCTGAGTCACCTAGGCGGCCCGAGCGGAAGTGGGAGCTGGGTACCTGTCAAAGCTAGGTATACATTCCCCCCTCCTCCCAAAAAAATGACATGCCAAATGTGGCATGTCAGGGGGTCAGAACTTAAAGCCTAAGTTTCATTTTTGGATGGAACTTCACTCTAAAGTTGCATATTTAACTATATATGATAATATATTAAGTATTAAGATCTGGATGGTCCATTCTGTTCTATTTCCATAGTTGTAACCCCCAATAACAATATAACTACTTTACAGCAAAAATCTAGAGGACCCAGGTTTATTTGGCAAGTTCTAGACATTGAACACTATGGAGCCCTGTTGCAGATGGCAGATTAAATAGGTCACCAGCATGTTTGATCCGATCGGAGTCATTGCAGCACCCTTTTAAACACATGGCTGATTCTGGAATGGCATGCAAGAGGAACATACCAAATGTCTGCTGCAGATTGTGGCACCTCACCTTACACCTTGCAACTGAGCATTCTCTGACTCCACCTCATTGCACCCACTCAGGCCCTATCATTAATCTCAGCTCCACTTGCAATCAGCTGCCGCATTTTCGAAGCTTCTTCTCACTTGCAGCCTTGAGAGCATGACAAATCCATCATGTGAGATGCCCCAATACACCCAAAAGGCTCTTACATCAAAATGATACAGCCCTTTAAAGAAAATAGATGAAAAATCAGGCTGGGTGATGGGCGATCTTCTTCAAACATAGAATGAATAAATGGCTTCAATCCCTGTCCCTTTAAGCCCAGGCAGTGGCGGCTGGTGCTCAATTTTTTTTTTTTTTGGGGGGGGGGGGGGGCGCAAACAGAAAAATCTAATAGGCATTGCTTTGCGGCAAAAAAACGCGGCAAAAAATTGCATGACTTTGAGGTCACAAAAGTGTGAAAGGGACCTTCAGTAATCAAAGTATAGTGTGCCCCCATTCAATGCAGAGTTACCACAACATGCCCCCATCAATGCAGAGTTACCACAGCATGTCCCCATCAATGCAGAGTGACCACAGTGTGCCCCCATTCAATGCAGCGTTACCACAGCATGCCCCCACCAATGCAGAGTTACCACAGCGTGCCCCCATTTAATGCAGAGTTACCACAGAGTGCCCCCATCAATGCAGAGTTACCACAGCATGTCCCCATCAATGCAGAGTGACCACAGTGTGCCCCCATTCAATGCAGAGTTACCACAGCATGCCCCCATCAATGCAGAGTTACCACAGTGTGCCCTCATTCAATGCAGAGTTAGCACAGCGTGCCCCCATTCAATGCAGAGTTAGCACAGCATGCCCACATTCAATGCGGTGTTAGCACAGCGTGCCCCCATTCAATGCAGAGTTAGCACAGCGTGCAGAGAGACCAGTCAGTGCATTTACCTGATGCAGTGGCAGCTTCTCCTCAGTCCTCCGCGTCTCCCGAGTCCTCCTCCTCCTTCTTGGCCAATCGCAAAAGTTCGCCTTTCGGCCAATCAGGAAACGGGTCTCGGACACGCTTCCTGATTGGCCAGGAGGAGAATCCTTGTGACAATAGCGAATATGCATTCGCTATTGTCACACAATGGGTGGGCCCGGGGCGCACTGCTCTGCGCCCTTGGTCCACTCTTTTCTGAAGCCTATTAGAGCGTTTGGCTCTAATCATGTGCTTCAGAAGAAAAAAAAAACCCCATTGAACTCCATGCATCTGGGGCCCCGCATGCAGATTAGGGGGCCAGGCGCATGGATGGGGGGGGCGTCGCCCCTGCGCCCCCAATGCACCAGCCACCACTGAGCCCAGGGCCCCTCTCACTCCAAGCAGTGACATCATTCCAATCAGGTGGCTGATCTTGCCCCACTTCTTGCTCAGTCCCTTCTCAGCACCTCATTCTTACATGGAGTGCTGCACTACCCCATCACCACCATAGAATACTGACCACCAGCCTGCGAGGCTGGCACTTGCTGGATCCTCAGCCTTAAAGCGCCTTGCCCCAAGTAAGTATTTGGCCACCCAATCTCCCATCAATTATTTATTTTTATTTTTTTGGGAAAGAGGGAATGGTTCAAACACCTGTTATGTTTCATGGCTAGGTAGGTTTACCTTATCTACTTGTACTAGAGAGACACAATTTGAGTTTTTTTTCCCAAGAACAAGCGGTGAAGGTAAATTTTCCCAGAAAAGAGACCTGTTTCAGGGACAACTATCTACAAGCGGATTTCCCCTCACCTCCTGATCTGGTGGCAACTGGAAAAGTTTAGATTTTCAGTTACTATCTAAATCATTGACAATGGCCTTCATGACAAATAGAGCGAGTAAATCTCCCCAGCAGACAGCAACACAAGCCTGAAAACAGAATTTAACTTTTCCTCACTCTATCCAATGCAGATGTAGCACTATTCCCTTGGGAGCTGCTGGTTACGGGTTCCCCTGTGTTACCATTAGCAACGGAATGACAGTTCAGCATTTTTCAAAGTGTTTTTGGCCACTGGCGGGTACCACTACCTGTCAGGAACACGGTGGCTTTGTATATTCCTTTCTGAATCCAACCAAGCAGGATCTCCATATTACTTGGATTTCAGCTGTTCCCAACCAGCTTTTTTGCTGGCCAGCACACACATCTGAGAGAACCATCTGGGGATCATTAGTGATTACTTATTTTCACCTTCCTGGGCAGCATACCATCGGTCAGGCCTCTAAGCATTCTGATCGTTTGTTTTTATCCATTTTGACAAGCCTACAATCCTTACTAAAAAGCAGAATATACAACCACCTAACCTAAGGTTACCCCTGAAGAAGAAGTTACAATTGACTTCGAAACGCGTTGGGTACATACCCTGGTGTCTTGCGGTTGTTATCTGCTTATTCCTGTCATGTATTGTATACAGCTTGCCTTATTTTAAATCATATTTGTATTTTCAATAAATTATATTTCTATTACAAATTATATTTTCTGATGTTGATGTTAGTTTTTTTGAAAGTGCCTATAAAGTCCCACAAACAGGGGAATTTTCCACTTCTCTCTAGTATTCAGGGATGTGGCACTCTCTGGGACAGTCTGCCAAGAGCATAATTTTTGCATGTCTGAGATAAACTGTACTATACGGCAGAACAATCTTCAGGGCCCTTCTTGGCACCCCCTTTGTTCCTATTCCTCAGGGTTCTCTACACGGCACCCCCTTTACTGTAACACTCCCTGTGTGAGCTAGCTCCTTGATTCCCTGACCTCATTGGAGTGCCCCCCCTTCCTGGGCAGACCCTTTGACAAATCTCCAGGTACTCACGTACACTGTTTTTCTCAAGAGACTCTGCCAGCAGCTCCACTTGTCAGCACTCTGGATCCTCTGCAACTCAGCTCCACACTTGGTTCACTAGGCCGACTGCCTGAACCACCTTCCTCACACCTGCAGGAGAAGAGACAGCCGTCCACCTCCTCCTGGGACTTCCCACCAAAAGACGGCCTGTCACATGTCCCATCAGTATTTATGATCAATCCCAGGATGCATTGCGAGAATTCCCTCCCACTGGGACTGCCATAAAACATGGTGTGTCACTGGCTAGGTTTCCTCCACTGTCCAACACGCTCCCTCATTGGATGCAGTGGGGACATTCCCTCAGACCCAGTGAATCACACATGGAAACACATGACAGGCAACCTAATAGATCAGGCTCCCCTGATAAGCAGAAGGAGCAGTTAGATGCTTTTTGCCTTGCAGCTACCTAGGAGGGTGCTACACGGAAAATTAAAAGAGTTGTTTATAGTTGCACCTTAATAACTTCACAGTACTCACTAGGTCATGCCCAGCAACTCCGAACACATGTTACATTTCTAACACTACTCGTTGTTTTAGTGGGTAAGTAATGCAAGAAAGGCAAAATTCAGTAGAGAATTCTCTGTAAAACCAATTTTGTAACAGCACATTCCTAGGCTGTGCCCACACTGCCCAGTAAATAATACATGCCTCATGGATTCTGAGACACAATGCTTACTACTGCCCAACAAAATGTTAGATGTATTTTAAATGGACTTTTTGAATCAGTCTTTGTTTAACTTTTTTGTATAATGACATTTATTGAGTTACTATCTATGAAAGTACCTAGCATTAAATGAATAACAATGGACCATATGAACACCTCCTACAACCTATAAGTTCAAAGAATGTCCAACAAATTTTAAATAATTAACAGTGTCCAGCAGCAGTTGGACAAGGTCCTCTGGAACCCAATGGAATTCATCTATACAACGGCCAGGCTGGCTCAGTGTGGTTGAAGGACAGCTGCTGTCCACCAGTCTTCGGGTTGCCACCATTTGATTCATGAATCCTCAAATTGGATGGAGGGACATGAATATCCAAATTGGAAAGAGGGAGCTGTTGTGATTTTGTTAAACCAGTGTCATTTAGTCATGGTAAATCCAAACTCAGTCTTCCACTTGGAAACTTGGATTTGTTTCTTTCATAAAGGAATTATAATTGTTTATCTGGCAGAAAGCCTTTTTTTTTTTTTTTTTTTTTTTTTAATTTGGCACTAGCAAGATACTGTAATATTTACACATAACAGTAAATTACAAATTACGCCCAAAAAAGTCGTTTCCATTTATTAATGAATTCAGAGCAGGACTGGGTTGTCACACTAACTGCTATAACTACAGTATGACTGCTGGTCCACTGTACGCTACGTATAAGATACTGAGTTGAGTACAGCTCTGCTGATTACACTGGGAGAGCTGCGCTCAGTGTTATCTACAGAACAAAGATTTTGGTTACACAGCCCAGTCCTGCAGAGTGCACAAAAGTAGGGTTAGAACTTTGACAATGTTTTAATTTATGCCCATGGCCTAAATGGGTATCCTAGGAACTGGAAGAAATGATGGTCCAGGGAAGATGTTGACACCAGCGAGGCTGCTCACAGACATCCCTGTGCTCTACTGGGGTTACCCCAGATGATGTCTAATGAGACGAAACATGAGACGAAACATGTCGGGTCATAACCTTGATGCCACTGCGATACCCATGATCTTTTGAAGTTCTTTGATACAAGCGCTTGTTGTCTATTTTTGTAAGTGTTTCCAATTTTTATTAAATATTTTATTGTGAAGTTTTACACTATGTGGAGCTCCTTTTTTCTTTGAGTTATTGTGACATTGAGACAGTTCAGAGAGGATTCTGTTGTTGGCTTTACTGAACATTCACCTATCCTGACGCCATCCACATATACCCACATTGGAGGAGTGAAGGCGGTTACCATTGGCTGTCTACATTTTAATTGAAGGAGTTGAGGCGGTCACCGCTGTCTGTTTACACTTTATTGGTCCATTAGGCATATGCCTATTTGAGCCCATTACATCTGGTAAGCCCCTCTCTATCGATCGGGGGACCTTTAAGGATGAAATAGATAGACTGTTGAATTTTATATAACACTCTTCCGGCAGAGCTTTATCACAAGGGACTTTGGACAATTTTTCCTTTATCAAATTTGTTTTTATATATTGTCTTTTGTTTATTTGTCCTAATTTTGCACAGGTGTGTTCACCTTTATTGATTAGCACACAATATAAGCCAACCTTCAGGCTTAAACTGATTTTTCAACATGATATATACACGTTTATTCTTATGTACGTATTTTCATATGTTGACACATAATGAAGCGAGTTTCAGAATTGAAATGTCATTTCAATTCTAATTTTATCTTCACATATGGGATATTTCACATACATCTAGACTGAGATTGTTGCAGGATTGTCACACCTGTTAAAGTCCCAATTATTTCTGAATTATAGCGCTGCACTTCTTTCCCTTTTAAATCAAAATGTGTAAATCACGTGTTCCTATGACTTGATCATCACTAAAATCCCTTTAATACTGGGCACATAATGCATTGTGCTAGCCAATTACTTTATAATGAATGTCCTACAGTACCATGGTCATAAAAACTAAATTGTGCCTCACACCATATAAGAAGACTCCTGCAGTAACCAAAAAATGACAACTGTGCCCAACACATAATGACCAACAGTGTTAAACTTGATAATCAGCAAAAATAGAAAAGCTATACATGTATTATTTTATATGATCTTTAGATAAGATGCTTGGGCACACTGAGAAAGATAATCCAACATAAAGGTACATAGCGTTTGCTGTAGAACACATTAGTAATAGAATTTGCCTGCCTGTACGATCAGTTCTCCATGGTGAAAATAAAAATAAAATTAGATTACACTGGCCCTGTCTGACCAGCTCAAGCTGGTTCCTATAAGAGACACAATTTTATTAAAAATGGGATATCCAGGGTAATTTAGCACCACTGGCAGAACTACTTAGGGAGGTTACTCGGTGTAACAGGAGAAAATAAGTAGTTATAGAAAGGCTGCAATGTAAAAAAGTTTTAGGAAAAATCAATTTTTGAAAAGAGTGAAAGAAGAACCCAGCCAAGTAATATTAGGATCTAAGATGACCTTATTATAGATTTGGAAAAACTACAATGCATTCTGTGAAAAATACTTTAGCGATTATAATACTCCATGTTTTAAAGCTGAACTCCGGGCACCAAAACGTTCAGTTAAATATCTTTTTTTCAAGAGCCAAAAAGAATATAAATCCACTTTGTGTGCCCTAAAAGCCCTTGTAAATCAAGATATTACCATGAAAAAGTAGCAGTGACATCAACCCTGTTCTTTACAGCTTTTGGAGGGACTCAACAGGCTCCACCCACTACAGGCAGCCTACAGAAAACTACAGGTTGGAGTGGATACAAGACCAGTCACCCTGATGAGGAGAGAGAGCAGCAGTAAATGGTTTTAATAACAGGAATCTGCTGCATAAAGGAAAAGTTCCATGCTTGATGCACAGATCTGGAAGAAACATACAGAGCACACCAAGATTTGAGTAACAATACACATGCCTATTTGCTTATTCCGGAGTTCAGCTTTAATTTGGACCATGAGCAAAAATGTAGATGTTGACTTTGGTCTGCAACTGAAAAACAAAGTAAAAACAGAAAAAAAAAAAAACTCAAAACACAAAGCAAGAGGAGCTTCTTGTCTTTTCTGTGTAAGCTGTGCTTGATTTCACATGAAGTAGCATGGACAAAAGTTTGTGAAGGGTTTAGGAAGTAAACTGCATATTTGAGCTTTCCCATTGCAAATAAAAAAATATGTATAAATATATAAATATGTATAAATATTAACTTGTTATACTGTATTTTGTGATTTCAAGAACTGGCTAAAAATAATATCCTACTTTTAAGTAGATCTGAGTATTTCCTGACTGCAAAACAATGTTCAGTTTGGGGGCGAAAGAGTTCATGGAGAAAAAGTAAAATTCGCTGGTGAGAAATGAAGGAATTGGCAACTCCCCAGTGTACCGTGTATAATTAAAACAGCCTCGGTTCAGCTGCAGGAAGACACTCTGGTCCCATCCACAGAGACCCCACTCTGCCAATCTGATGGTGATTTAACCTCTCCGCTAATCAAACGTTCATCCAGTCTTCTCACGCAGAATTTCCTGATCAAATCTCTGAATTCTCCATCCTACAGCCAACAGCCTGCACACACAGCGGGGTCACCCAAAGTGTACGTCCCACAAAGAAACCTAATCCGCCATGTCAACTCTTCATAGATAGACAGACGGCCTCTCCTGACATACCACCACTTACAGTAAGTGTATCATAGAGAACATCATGATCAATACTCCAGAGTGCAAATAAAACTTTAACTCATTCCACTATAGAGACCCTTCATACGACTAAAGCATCGTACATTTCAACAGATTTATTGTATATTATATTATATATACATAGTCTTGTTACAAGTTTTATTTTATGGGTAACAATAATAACGAATCATGAGCTGTATGGGTTTTTGTTTGCCTTCCTTTCAGTGATGGTATTTTTTACAACAGGAAATAGGCAGTTATAATTTTTTTTGTTTAATGTGTGTATTGTTTATGCACTATCATCATATAAATGTTTAGTGTCTCGAAATTCAAAAACAAAAATATAATATATTGCAGATTACTATTGTTTGGTGTGGGTGGCTACATATGTTTTCTTTTTTGTTTGGGCTCCTTTTGCTTTATTTTCATCTGTCAATCCTGCACACTTTAGCCTCGTACACACGCAATGAATTTCCGCCGACCGGTCGTCCGCCTTTTGTCCAGAGTGGTGTCTGTTGGTTGGAATGTGCTCTAGACTGCATACGAATTTTCCCGCACGACAGAATTCTACTTCAGAAGTGATGTCACGTGTTGGATTGCTTTCTTTGTGTTCTTTCATCTCTGAGCATGCCTAGTCTTGCTCATAAGATTTTTCCCCATCGAAATCTGTACTAATGAGACGAAAATCGGACGTGTTTTGATGGTCGACAAAAATTATATAGCCTGCACACCAGGAATTTTTCAGCTGAAAAGTCGAAGTCGGTTGTCGGAAGCATCATACTAACAAGCCGAAAATCGGCAGATCGGTCGTCGGACGAAAATTCCCGGCCGAATTTCGACTCGTGTGTACGGGCCTTTTCTGCCCCTCCTTCACTGTATCTATGGAGGGAACCATGGTTGTCCCCATAGACAGCTCTCCTGATATGGATTCCAAACATGCTCATATCTTTTCATCTTCATTACCTGGGGTGGCCTAGCAATTAGTAGTTTATATAAGATAGTTAGGAAGAAAGATATTCTTTGATGTGGCTCACAGCAAGTGGCAAGGACACTGTATTTCTGGCAAGATCAACATATATTTTCTGTATTTGCTGAAAATGTGTTTAGCTCATAAAAAAGAAAAGAAAACGAATGCAGCCTGCACATCTAAGGACAGTAAGGTGCAAAATATTGCATTTTTGTTCTTGGATTTAGTTATTCTTTAAAGTAGATGTAAACTAGATGACATTTGTTTGCTTAAAGCGGTAGTATACTGCTTTTTTTCACTTTTAACTACAGGTAAGCCTATAATAAGGCTTACCTGTAGGTACAATTAATATCTCCTAAACCGGCACGGTTTAGGAGATATTTGCAGTGCATGCAGCCGCACACGCAAGAGCATGCGCTCTGAAGGTCCGGGACCTTCAGCTTCCCTTGCCGGCAGCTTGCCGGAAAATGACGAGAGTGACGTCATCGCGGCTCTGGCCAATCACAGCGCCGGAGCCGCCGAACCCGGAAGAGATGCCTTGGGATCATATCAGCGCCCGCAGCGGTGTCCGGGGGTCCGTGTCGGGGCTTCGTTCGAAGGTAAGTAATTCATAATGAGCTAGTATGCAATGCATACTAGCTCATTATGCCTTTGTCTTGCAGTTTTTTTTGTTTTTTTTTAGGTTTACAACTGCTTTAATTACTGTGTATCTGAAACAATTGACATGTTTTTGTTTATTATTGATTTTGTTCCTCATTTGTTGCATCTCAGTGCTGCTGATCTCATGCAGCCTCTTTGAAGCCACTTACTGTCTACATGCAAGAACTCCAGTGGCAGCTGCATGTCATTTCCCAGGGTGGTGATTCTAATGGTGACAACAGTGGAACATGCCTGTGAAAATGTGCATCAGCATGGCCATTTACAATCTCCATTGGAAGTGTGTATGTGACAGAATAACATGGTAGTGAGATGCAGGGACAGAGCAATGCCACCCTAGAGCAGGAAGTGCCTCAACAAGAACCCTTATGGTAGGACCACCAGGCATTATTATAATAAACACTGTTGATTCCAAAGATCCTTTAAGAGAATACTGTTTGAAATTGATTAACATGTTAAGCATAATTACATCCTCTTTAAAGGGTTGGTTCAGCTACAATAATTTTTTCACTATTTGGTAGATGGATAAACCTGACAATTGTTTTTCATCTTTCATGGTAAGATACCTTCGCTTGAGCTATGAGGGGTTTTCTCTCTCTCTGTGCTGAATTTTGTATTTGTTTTTTATCGTGGAAAGTGCAATAGGAGAAGCTGGAACACATAGTGATTGGGAACACCCATAATTCCCAGGTGGGCAAGTAGAAAATTAGGAACTAAATTGGTTAGATTCTTCTGGAATATCCAAGACCTTTAAGAAGCCAGAAGTTGACTAAGTTCAAATTTGGGTGGGCTGACCCTTTAAATCCACAGAATCTTTATTCATATTTTCATTCCAGAAATGTGAATCAGGCAAATATGAGACAGGTTCAATTGCTAAGAGGATTGCTACTTGTTAGTTTCCTGCTATTCAAGAAGAGAATAAACAAGGTGTGGATAAAACATATGCAGCTTTTATTCAATTTTTTGAGGTTTTTCTGGGTAGTGCAATGAATGTGCAAGCCATATTTTTTCACATTTGCCTACAGTATACTAAAATCTTATTGTAGATAGTCTTTACACTTTGCATTGCCTTTGGATTTCAGCACTGGATGCCAAGATTTTGCATTCCTCTCAAAGGCAGAAGAAAATAAAGGACCATGGACTCCTTTAGTCATTAGATAAATTATAACCACTTTAATAAATCCAGATAGATTCCCAGTATAAAGGTCAATCATTGCTCAGTTAGATGTGTTCTAACTATGGTGCATTTTCTTTAATTACAAGTATTTATATTCTATATCTTGGTGAGGACAGAAAAGTAAGATTTTTAAGGTGATACACAGATAAATTATTATAAAAGTAACAACATTTTAGTTGAACATTTTTAAAACAATCAACATTTCCCTACCTTTTGATAACGTCACAGGAAGTGACGAAACGCGTCAAGGTCTTGGAACGCACGTTGACACGTTACGCACTACGTGGAACGCAAGCCGGAACACTCCGCTCGCCACTCTGCCAGGAAGTGCCTGATAGCATCTTTGCCTGTAATCCGGAGATTTCTTTGCTCCTAATTTTAACCAGCCTGAAAATAAACTTTTTAAAAATGGTATTATACTATCTGGAGCCTTTCTTTTATATAACCCCATATCCTGAGGACTGTGACCGGGTAAGGAGGGACCCAACCCGCATCCCACCAGGAGTATCCATAAAGGGGATTCCTTATTGGCCTGAATGACCTCCAAGAGCTGTAGGTCTTAGTGCTATACAGCACATAAGACCCAATAAATCTGGTAAGTCATTTAATTTTACCACAAGCCACGGGAAAAGAAGAACTCACGTCACGAAAGTCACAAACGTTTGTTTATTTAGCACGAAGCACGAAGCACTTTGCACCTGATCACCACTTGGAAAGACTCTTTATTTATTTATTTATTGATCACCACCTGAAAATACTTATTTATTTATTCATATTATTTATTATTCATTTATTCATTATTTATTTTTGGGTCTATATCAACTAGACTATTTTTCATATGTTTAATTGATTTGAAGTTTCACTATATATTCCACTGCAATTTTTTCCACTATTGTTCATATTTATAGCTAGTTGATTTAATTGAGGCAAGCGCTGTATATAGCCTAGGCTTGTTGTCACTTAACATTCATTTTACAGCTGCTGCCACACACTATTTATTTATTTATTTATTTAATATAATTCACCTACTGTATACTGATTTTAGTAATAAAATCCACTTTTACCCAGGCGCGAGGAGATACACAACTTAGCATAGTGTTATCTTTCTTTTTTTAACATTTCATAACATTTCATATGTAAAATCATCATACAATATCCACGCAATTATGATACAGATGCAGTGACTTCAGCGCTACAAGTTTCACCAAACATATTCAGCCCAACAGTCAACTGATAGAGTGCATACAGCAGGTTGACAACACTGCTGCGAATTGTGAGGCAGAGGCTTAAAGCGGAGTTCCGGGCACAAAAACAAATTTTTTTTTTGTGCCCCTCCGCTAGGAATGCCTCACCTGAAAAGGAATTGGATAGTTAATTTTTTTTTTTTGTTTACTTACCTTGCAATTGAAGATCGAAGATACTCACCTCAGAGTACTTCCTCCCTCGGAGCCGCGGCTCACCCCGTCACTTCCTGCCTCGCTATGATTCCTGGGAGCTGAACGTCACAGCTCCCAGGAATCAATGCGACGGCACCGGTCCCGCTCGTCATTTCCGGGCGACGCCGCATTCCCCTGCTAAATTGCTTCTGGGCATGCCCAGAAGCTGTTTAGGAATGCGGCGCCGCGCCGGAAGTGACGAGAGGGGCCGGTGCGGCGCATTATGGGACAAGAAGACGCGGAAGAAGACACAGAAGAGGACCGCGCCGGCTTCAGCTGCCCACAAGAGAGATGGAAACGCTGTGGAAGAAATAAGAAGTATTTATTCTAAAAGGTAAGTGCGAACCGGGACAGATCAGAGGCTAGCCATTGTGGAATGTGCTAGCCCTGACTGTCCCGGGGGTATGTTTATTAAAAAATGACATCTGTGCCCGGAACTCCGCTTTAAAGAGTAATTCCACTTTCGTGGGGGAAAAAATAGCAAATAAAGAAAAAACAATATAGTGTAAACAATTGCGACACAAATCGTATTGTAATTGAATGTTATTTAAAATTACCTTTCCTTTTAAATCTGCAGCTGTTGTATTTTCTGAAAATGCAATGCAATATGGCTACTTGGAGGTGTTCTGTACACAGAATGTGTACTGACCATACCCCAGAAACATAATTTCCTGCTTGTGTGATTGGCTCACCAATTTTCCCAGAAGTCTGCCTAAGAAACAAGTCAGATTTCTGGCACCCCCTGCAACAAAAATGTCATTTTTGGTGAGATACTCCCAATAGGAACTAAATGTCTAAAGGGATGCAGGCCCAGCAGATTTCCTCATTAGTGCCCTGCAGCTGCCGCAGCTGGTTGATAATTATGAAACCATTCCCATTTGACCCGTTCAGCTCAGAGGCAGAGAGGAACAAACAGTGATTTCTTCAGAATAACAAAAGGTAGGAATCTGTAACAAAGTTTGTTAAAATCCTTGTAATGTACATAGATCTCTGAGAGGGGAATGTTTTTTTCTCAACAAAAGTGGAGTTACTCTTTAATGTTGTCAAACTGCAATAGGAAGTGCTGTTACTGGAAGGATCTCCAGTCAAGGAATTTTGCAACAGATTCATAAAAAATAATTTGCTCAACTACTTGCCGACCAGCAGCCGTAGTTGGCTCTATTGCTTGAAACGACATACAGTATCTCACAAAAGTGAGTACACCTCTCACATTTTTGTAAATATTTTATTACATCTTTTCATGTGACAACACTAAAGAAATTACACTTTGCTATCATGTAGTCAAGTAGTGAGTGTACAGCTTGTATAACAGTGTAAATTTTCTGTCTTCTCAAAATAACTCAACACACAGCCATTAATGTCTAAACCGCTGGCAACAAAAGTGAGTACACCCTTGAGTGGAAATGTCCAAATTGGGCCCAAAGTGTTAATATTTTGTGTGGCCACCAATATTTTCCAGCACTGCCTTGACCCTCTTGGGCATTGAGTTCCCCAGAGCTTCACAGGTTGTCACTGGAGTCCCCTTCCACTCCTCCATGACGACATCACAGAGCTTATGGATGTTAGAGACCTTGTGCTCCTCCACCTTCCGTTTGAGGATGCCCCACAGATGCTCAATAGAGTTTAGGTCTGGAGACATGCTTGGCCAGTCCATCACCTTTTCTTTCGGCTTCTTTAGCAAAGGCAGTGGTTGTCTTGGAGTTGTGTTTGGGGCCGTTATCATGTTGGAATACTGCCCTGCAGCCAGGGCCGGATTAAGAGCATCATGGGCTTGGTGCTGAGGATTTTGAAGGGCCTTAAGGGCCGTGCCTTGGCATGCACCCAGAGGAGGAAGGGTGCAGCCATGCATGCCTAATTCCACATGGGATGCTGTCTCTGAACCCCATAAACACATCCATGCATCGGCAACTGTCCCTCCTTGTCCGGCCTTCGTGCTGTGTGGGGAGGTTCTGAGGGAGCTGCCTGGGGAAGCGAGCATAGAAGCCAGACTTCTGTGTTTACAAGTGACAGAAGAGCGGTAACAGTGAATATGGCCAACCCGGGGCCTATATTAAGGTAGGGGCCTGGAGCTGCAGCTCCAATAGCCCCTACGTTAATCTGGCCCTGCCTGCAGCCCAGTCTCTGAAGGGAGGGGATCATGCTCTGCTTCAGTATGTCACAGTACATGTTGGCATTAATGGTTCCCTCAATGAACTGTAGATCCTGAGTGTTGGCAGCACTCATGCAGCCCCAGACCATGACAATCCCACCACCATGCTTGACTGTAGGCATGACACACTTGTCTTTGTACTCCTCACCTGGCTGCTGCCATACACGCTTTACACCATCTGAACCAAATAAATGTATCTTGGTCTCATCAGACCACAGGACATGGTTCCAGTAATCCATGTCCATAGTCTGCTTGTTTTCAGCAAACTGTTTGTGGGCTTTCTTGTGCATTATCTTTAGCGAAGACTTCCTTCTGGGACGACAGCCATGCAGACCAATTTGATGCAGTATGCGCATATGATCTGAGTACTGACAGGCTAACCCCCCACCCCTTTAACCTCTGCAGCATTGCTGGCAGCACTCATACGTCTATTTCCCAAAGAAAACCTCTGGATATGATACTAAGCACGTGCACTCAACTTCTTTGGTCAGCCATGGCTAGGCCTGTTCTGAGTGGAACTTGTCCTGTTAAACAACTGTATGGTCTTGGCCCCTGTGCTGCAGCTCAGTTTCAGGGTCTTGGCACTCTTCTTATAGCTTAGGCCATCTTTATGTAGAGCAACAATTCTTTTTTTCAGACTCTCAGAGAGTTCTTTGCCATGAGGTGCCATGTTGAACTTCCAGTGACCAGTATGAGAGAGTGAGAGCAATCACACCAAATGTAAACCTGCTCCCCATTTACACCTAAGACCTTGTAACACAAATGAGTCACATGACACAGGGGAGCGGAAATGGCTAATTGGGCCCAATTTGGACATTTTCACTTAAAGGGTGTTCTCACTTTTGTTGCCAGTGGTTTAGACATTAATGGCTGTGTGTTGAGTTATTTTGAGGGGACAGCAAATTTACACTGTTATACAAGCTGTACACTCACTACTTTACATTGTAGCAAAGTGTCATTTCTTCAGTGTTGACACATGAAAGGATAGAATAAAACATTTACAAAAATGTGAGGGGTGTAATCACTTTTTTGAGATACTGTACCTGTACTTCGCTTCGTGTGACAGATAGTGAGGGCGTGCGCACATGTCCTGATTGGCCAGAGGGGAAGCCAATCAGTGTCTCCCATGGAGACAGAATGGCGGTCTGCCTATGTAAACAAGGCAGACCGCTGTTCTGTCAGAGATGAACACAGGGATCCTGTGTTCCTCCTATTTAGGAACACAGGTCTCTGTGTTCATCCAGTGAATCGATCCTCCATACAGATGGAAAGCACTCCCTAGGACAAGGGGTTTCAAACTATGGCCCTCCAGCTGTTCAGGAACTGAAATTCCCATCATGCCTAGTCATGTCTGTGAATGTCAGAGTTTTACAATGCCTCATGGGATGTGTAGTTCTGCAACAGCTGGAGGGCCGGAGTTTGAGGATCCCTGCTCTAGAAGCACATTTGACCATTTGATCATCCCTAGAGTTAACCCATTCTCTGCCTGTGTCATTACTGCAGTAATGTCACTGGTCCCCTCAAAAGTGTCAGGTGTCCGATCTGTCCACCGCAATGTCGCAGACCCTCTAAAAATCCCTGATCGCCGCCATTACTAGTAAAAATAAATAAATAAAAATGATATAAATATATCCCCTTGTTTGTAGACGTGATAACTTTTGCGCAAACCAATATACACTTATTGGGATTTTTTTACCAACAATTTGTGACAAAATACATATTTTGCTACTTTATAGCTTAATCCTTATAGGTTAAGGAAGCTGTTCACAGTAAGTCATTATGCCATACATATAGTACATACTAGAAAACACATGTTTTACATACACAAGGAAAATTCATTTAATTTGGAAACCTCATGTAACTTTCCAGTCAATTCATGTAATTATTCAAAGTGGCATTTTCGCTCCCTCCTTCCCCCACAGGCTCCATCACCTCTGAAGCGTCTCACCCTTAATCTATATTAGGGCAAAGCATGTCAGAGATGGGAAGTCTGTTGGAGTGGTAATGCCACCTTGAATAATAAAGTTAAAGCGGAACCTCACCCAAAAGAGAAGTTCTACTCTTCCTCCCCCTTCACATTTGGCACTTTATTGTTCTGGGAGGCTGAGCCGGTACCTGTCAAAACCACCACAGCGATCCGAGCGGAAGTTCCGGCCCCTGTCCTTCCCCTGCAGTCTACTGGAACATATCACAGGTCCCAGAAAGCTGTGGGACCATTCAGATAGCGCAGCGTGGCTCACACCAGGACATAATAAGCAATCGGCTGTGAATCCATGAGCAGTCACAGCTGGTCACCCACAGTTAGTATGTCGGCACTGGGGACCAAAGCCCAATAAAGAAACCATCCGGGAGAGGACAGCGCTGGCTCCTGGGACAAGTGAGTGTCTGTTTATTAAAAGTCAGCAGCTACAGTCTTTGTAGCTTCTGAATTTAAATTTTTTAGAAGATGGCTGAACAAGCGCTTTAGTTAAACACTGACATATAGTACATGGGATGAGGTATACACAGAGACAACAATTAAAGCGTACTAGAACTTTTAGCTCTTTCCAAAACTAAAAATGTATACTTTAAACTCTATCATTAACAATGGTGAAGATTTCTAAACAATCACAAAGTTTCATCAATATGTTAGATAATCTTCATGAGGCATTTGCTGTTGATTAGTAGGGAATCCTTACCCAGGGTCAGTTGCCGAATTTACTGCAGCAAATGGTTAAAATATCTACAAATTTACATATGACTACCCATAATTATCAATTTCTTAATTCAAACTTTTCTCTGTATGTCCTGCGTCCACATTAATTAACATTAATTAAAATTAAAAAAATCTGTTCTTACCAGTTTAATCCCTGTACGTCCCCTATCAGGGGCTGGTGTATGGAATAGATTTTAGGAACCGGGAGATGGAAAAAGATGGTTGGTCGGTCCTCTTACTTAGAATTTGGGGCACTGCGTGTGCACCGTGCAATGTACTGTGCCACCCTATATGAGTGGTGTGTTAAGTAGTACTATTCTTATCAGTTTAATCCCTGTTACGTCCCCTATCAGGGCCGGTGTATGGAATAGATTTTAGGAACCGGGAGATGGAAAAAGATGGTTGGTTGGTCCTCTTACTTCCAATTTGGGGCACTGCACGTGCGCCGTGCAATGTACTGTACCACCCTATATGAGTGGTGTGCACTCAGTATAGTCTGTGGGCCTGTGGTCTCTCACACACGGGCAGGCAACTGCAATATATATATATATATATATATATATATATATATAAAAAAAAAATTATAAATAACTGCGCTGAGCACTAAAAAGTATAAGCAGCAGCTGTAGTGGGAAACACTATAGATATAAATGGCAAGCAGAAAGCTGCGCTATAACTGATAATAACTGTATCACATTGACAGATAACAGATGAACAATGATTCATAAAAATATTTATAAAAATGTCCAAACATATGGCACAGCCTGTGCCTAAAAGTTCAAATAGGATAGTCCAAAATATAGAAGATTCAAAAGTGCAATGAAGAGGAAAAGAGTCCGCCACCATAGATCACTCTTTCAGCCATTAGTGAGGCATGCTGAAGGTATATTATGCGCTTACCAGATTGATAAGGGTAAACAGCATCATATATAATATGGACATCTTATGGGCACATCTCAATGCAGAGTTCCTCTCCTAACCGAGTCTTTATATGCACAGAGACCTGCAGCATCCAGCAAAAACCACACCAGCCACCTCGTCCCGATCATCAATCAAGCAAAGGTATGCAAGAGAAAGGGGCCACAATAGTGTAGATTGCAGATACAATTTATTATACCATAAAGAAATACACTCACAATTCGTAGTAAAATCAATAGCGCTGTCAGCAAACAATTCAAAACGACCGCCGCCGCCCGACTTCCGGGTACACCGTGGTGACGTCAGCACGCCTTCCCTACGCGTTTCATCAGAGATTACGTCTTCCTGGGGATGCGGGCGTCGCGCTGAGTCACCACTTATGTACCGTGTGAGGCGTCCGCCCCTTCCGGAGTCAATGGAAGCTGCCGGCGCCATATTGGACCATGGAAATAGCCCTTACTCCATGCACGTATAGAGCATTATTGGAAACATTTATACAGCGGCCACCGTATCCAAACTAATGGAAGCGACGGGCACCATCTTAGATAATGGAAATACCCATTCCTGGATAATACAAAACAACATTCAAAACCCTATTGATGAGCAACAAGTTATACACCAAATAAATCTATAACCCAGTGAGAGTTGCCTCCAAAAGGGACTAGTATTAAGGTCTTAATATCCCCACTTAAATTGTGGGTAAAATAACGCATTGATGTCGGCTGGATCATACAACCTAATTGAATGATATATGTGTGATAAATATCGATAGACGGATAAATCGTCCATCCTTGCCGACTCTATGCTGTCAACCCTTCCTTATATAAATAAATAAATAACAATTACATTTGGACATTTTTATAATTATTTTTATGAATCATTGTTCATCTGATATCTGTCAATGTGATACAGTTATTATCAGTTATAGCGCAGCTTTCTGTTTGCCATATATATATATATATATATATATATATATAAAAAAAAGCAGACTGATGTACCAGCCCTAAAAAGGGCTTTTTGGGGTGCTGTCAGGACGCTGTCTTTACAGCAGATGAGTCTTTGAGGACTGGAGTGGACACAGAACACTGGCCTAGCTACTAATTCCGCAGCAGCAGCAGCACTCTCCCTGCTCTAACTAACACTGCAGCTTCGCTTCAGAATATTATTATTATTATTATTATTATTATTATTATTATACAGGATTTATATAGCGCCAACAGTTTGCGCAACGCTTTACAATGTGGAGGAAGACAATACAGTTACAATACAGTTCAAAACAGGAGGAACTAGAGGGCCCTGCTCGTTAGAGCTTAGAATCTAGAAGGGAGGGTCAAGTGAAACAAAAGGCAATAACTGTGGGGGATGGGTTTATGGAGATAAGGAGGTACATTTGTTAGGGGTTGGTAGGATAGGCTTCTCTGAAGAGGAGGGTTTTCAGAGATCGCCTAAAAGCTAATAGAGTGGGGGATAATCGGACAGATAAGGACAGATAAGAATATTAGTGATACTATGCGTGCAAGGTACTGTGCCACCCTATATGAGTGGTGTGTACACAGTACAGTCTGTGGGCCTGTGGCCTCTCACACATAGGCAGGCAACTGCAATATATATATATATATATATATATATACTGTATATATATATATATATATATATATATATATATATATATATATATATATAAAAAGCAGACTGATGTACCAGCCCTAAAAAGGGCTTTTTGGGGTGCTGTCAGGATGCTATCCTTACAGCAGATGAGTCTTTGAGGACTAGAGTGGACATTGAACACTGGCCTAGCTATTAATTCAGCAGCAGCACTCTCCCAGCTCTAATTAACACTGCAACTTCAGAATATTAGTGATACTATGCGTGCAAGGTACTGTGCCACCCTATATGAGTGGTGTGCACACAGTACAGTCTGTGGGCCTGTGGCCTCTCACACACGGGCAGGCAACTGCTATATATATATATATATATATATATATATATATATAAAGCAGACTGATGTACCAGCCCTAAAAAGGGCTTTTTGGGGTGCTGTCAGGATGCTGTCCTTACAGCAGATGAGTCTTTGAGGACTGGAGTGGACACAGAACACTGGCCTAGCTATTAATTCAGCAGCAGCAGCACTCTCCCTGCTCTAACTAACACTGCAGCTTCAGAATATTAGTGATACTATGCATGCAAGGTACTGTGCCACCCGATATGAGTGGTGTGCACACAGTACAGTCTGTGAGCCTGTGGCCTCTCACACACGGGCAGGCAACTGCAATATATATATATATATATATATATATATATATATAAAAGAAGACAAATGTACCAGCCCTAAAAAGGGCTTTTTGGGGTGCTGTCAGGACGCTGTCCTTACAGCAGATGAGTCTTTGAGGACTGGAGTGGACACAGAACACTGGCCTAGCTATTAATTCAGCAGCAGCAGCAGCACTCTCCCTGCTCTAACTAACACTGCAGCTTCAGAATGAATCTAAGATTGATGCTGTCCTTGCTTTTTTATAGGAGGTGGGAGGGTCTGGGAGGGAGGGTATGCTGATTGGCTGGAATGTGTCTGCTGACTGTGAGGTACAGGGTCAAAGTTTGCTCAATGATGACGTATAGGGGGCGGACCAAACATTGCATTTGTTCGCCCGCTGCGGCAAACGCGAACAAGCGATGTTCGCCGGGAACTGTTCGCCGGCGAATAGTTCGGGACATCTCTGCTGACAGTTTCCAGGTTCGGCAGCTGGGTCCGGTGAACACACACACGGATAGGAGTCACAATCACACTCAAGTGGCCTGACAGCAGCGCAGGGCTGACAGGCGCTTGCCACCTGGTAATTTTCGGCAGCGGGATGCACATCAGGAATCGGGACTAATGCTTGGCTGGGGCTGGGTCGCTAAGCAGGTGGGGCCCCCTTGGCAAGTGGGAAACTGCCCAGCGTGCCCATTCAGTAGAATGCCACTGCACAGGACCATTCACTAAGTGCAGTGCAGCTCTAAAACGTGCAGTGGGAAGCCAACTGTAAAGGTGCAAGGAGTCACAGCTTGCATTCCACAGTTAACATGCTGGCACTGGGGAACCAAATACTGGTGGTGAAGAACTGGCTCGGGTGAGGACAGGGCTGGATCCCTGGATAAGTAGGTGTCCTTTCATTAGAAGTCAGCAGCTACACTTTTTCTAGCTGTTGACTTTTAAAAAAAAGTTCAAACAGGTTGAAGACCTTCTTTAAGCTCATTAAATCACTTTAATTCATCCTGTAACTGTTCAGTGTTATACCACTTTAAGAGGTTAGTATATTTAAGGCACAGCCTATATTTAGGGCATTACCTATGATAATCCTCATAGGTAGCAATAAATTGTTTGAGAGAGCCCTCTTTTTGCAGTACCTCTTGAGAAGGCTGAGAAAGGGATAACATGCATCAATCATTTTGTACCATAATTGATCAAAGCAGTATAACCCATAGCAAACATTTATTATATTGCATCTTACACATTTTTAGATGTGATAGCTGCATTTGTTTTCTTTTTTTTTTTTTGGCTTTCTTTCTTCTATTTTCATCTGGTGATCCAACCAGTAAGTCTGTTTTTCAACAGACCAAACTCTCTTGCAGTTACAGGGATGAGACAAATTATGACACAAACACTAACAGGGGTGCTTAAAATGATCAACTTTGTTTTATTTAGGTATAATCTTTATCCCAAAAATAACAGCTAGAGTTTGGCTTTCAAATTGTTAATGTATTTAAATCTTCTAGTACATCTAACACTCCCTTCCCCCTAGACTGACAATGCTGTTGTCCAAATATGTTGCCTGTGCTAAGTCATCCAGAGGGTTGACTCTCTAATACAGGAGATATGTTACTTGCCAGATCACCAGAAAGAACAGAGGGGAAAAAGCCGACAAAAAAATAATAATAATAAAACAGCCACTAAATCTAATGGTTGGTAAGCTACAATATATTAAATTTTTAGTTTTGAGTGTAATACTGCTTTACTATTACTCAGCAGTTCTTCTTTGTCAGACTCCTAATTCTGTTGAACCTTTCAAGTTGGTTTAACCAAGTGTTTACCTTGTCTGCTTACTTCCTGAAATGAAAACATTTCTGGTTCTTGTGTTTCAGCCTCTACAGAAAATATAATGTTTTGCTGAGATAATGTGCTGAATAGGGATGATCGAACGGTTCGGGTCGACCATCGGTTCGACCCGAACATTGGGTGTTCGAAATTCGGCCGAATTCCGAACTTTTAGCTGAAAACGTTCGGAATTCGGCAACCAGAACCGACCAAAATGCAATGGGACAGGAAATGGGCTTTAAAAGCCTGTGATTGGACCAGAACCATTAGTAAAAGCCAATTGAAGGGGCAGGAGAATGCTAGGAATGTGATTGGAGCGACTAGGGGGTCCAGAGGCCAATCAATAGTGAATACGTCCAGGTGTGTTATTGCAGGCGTTTTTTTTGGGCATTTTTTTGGGGTCTTTGGAGGCAGGCAAAACATCTGAACTTCTGTATAGGCGTATATATACACACACATGTATGTATATACACACATACACATATATAGGTGTGAAAGTAGCAGAACACTATGCTTGCGCTAATGAAATAATTAACAGGCATATGGCTCCGCTCCTATCATACCTATATATGTGTATGTGTATAAATACATATAAGTGTGTGTGTATATATACCCCTATACAGAAGTTCAGATGTTTTGCCTGCCTCCAAAGACCCACAAAAAATGCCCAAAAAAACGCCTGTGCCAAAAAAAACGCCCAGGTGTGTTATTGCAGGTGTTTTTTTGGGGCATTTTTTGTGGGTCTTTGGAGGCAGGCAAAACATCTGAACTTCTGTATAGGGATATATATACACACACACTTATATGTATATATACACATACACATATATAGGTGTGAAAGGAGAGAAGCCATATGGGTGTTAATTATTTCATTAGCGCAAGCATAGTGTTCTGCTACTTTCACACCTATATATGTGTATGTGTATATATACATATAAGTGTGTGTGTATATATACCCCTACACAGAAGTTCTGATGTTATGCCTGCCTCCAATAACCCCCAAAAAATGCCCAAAAAAACGCTTGCTACAAAACCCGCAAGGTGTGAAAATAGCAGAGCCATATCCCAGTTCTATAAGTGACCTAAGAGAAACAATCTTTTTTTTTCTGGTTCTGGACATGCTACAGAGCTGAAACTTAACAGGTACACTTTTTAGACCCCCCCAGACACTAAATCCAAAGAAATCTCTTTTTTTTTTTCAATAATTTTTTCAATAATTGGCTCTCTATCAAAAATGACAATTTTTAAGAACTTTTTTTGTGTGATTAATAGTCTCTGGGGCATGACCCAGAACCCTAGGCACTTTTTAGGGGCATTTATTGGGTTTTAGGGCTTCAAAATTGGGTTTTTTGATTACTGAAGTTCGGGTCCCATTGATTTCAATGGGGTTCTGAAATCCGGGCCGAACTTTCTGGAAGTTCTGGTGTTCTGGTCGAACCAAACTTTTGAAAAGTTCGATCATCCCTAGAAAATGAAAGAGTATAGCAGCTCATAGATTATGTGATTTTCTTGCCTTTCACCATGGGTTGGACTTACCGAACCTGCTGTATACCCAGAGTCCATATCACATCTCACAGTATATTCCAGAGCTATTATTCATTTAACCGGTTGCTGACCACCAGCCGCAGTTATACTGCGGCAGGCAGCTGCTCCTGCGTAAACCGATGTAGGCATACGTCGGTCGCTTGCCTCCAGCTAGGGGGCGAGCGCGTGCCGCCGGCGGCACGCTCTCACCCCCCGCTGGTCAGCGGGGACTCCAATGCACGGGGAAGGCAGTTCCGATTGCTGCCTGACACCCGGGATCGCTCCCCGCTGAGAGAGAAGAACGGTCAGCGGTTGTAAACACAGATGACCATTCTTCTCTCTGGAATGATCACAGAGCGCCTGTGATCCTTCTATATAGGAACACAGATCTCTGTTACAATTTCACAAGCCACGCCCCCCACTGTTAGAAACACACCCCTAGGTACACATTTAACCCCTTGATCTCCCAATGTGTTAACCCCTTCCCTGCCAGTGTCATTATTACAGTAACGGTGCATATTTTTAGCACTGATTACTGTAGTAATGTCACTGATCCCCCCAAAAGTGTCAAAAATGTCAGTCAGGGATCCGATCTGTCTGCCACAATGTCGCAGTCCTGCAAAAAATCGCAGATCGCCATGATTACTGGTAATGGTAAAAAAAAAAAACAATAAAAGTGACATAAATCTTTACCGTAGTTAGTAGACGCAATAACTTTCGCGCAAACCAATAAAAATACGCTTATTGCTATTTTTCTACCAAAAATATGTAGCAGAAAACAAATTAGCCTAAAATGTTAAAAAATTTAGATTTTTACATTTTTTGGGGGGGAATGTTATATAGCAGAATGTGAAAAATATTGTTTTTTTTTTTTTTTTCAGAATTGTCGCTCTTTTTTTGTTTATAGCGCAAAAAATAAAAACTGCACAGGTGATCAAATACCACCAAAAGAAAGCTCTATTTGTGGGGGAAAAAGGGATGTCAATTTTATTTCGGTACAGCGGGTTTCGGGAAAATGACACAAAGATGTCACTAAAATTATATATTACTCACACATGCCATGGGTATATGTGGAATTACACCCCAAAGTACATTCTTCTGCTTCTCCTGAGTATGGGGATACCCCAGGTGTGAGACTTTTTGTCATGGCATGTGTGAGCAACATATAATTTCAATGACAACTTTGTGTAAAAAAAAAAAAAAAAAAACATTTTTTTTGTCATTTTTCAAACACCTGTGTCAAAAAAATTAAATATTCAATGGGCTCAACATGCCTCTCAGCAAATTCCTTGGGATGTCTATTTTTCAAAAAGGGGTAATTTGAGGGGGTTTTGTACTGCCCTGCCATTTTAACACGTCAAGAATTGAGAAAGGCAGTCAGAAAGTAAAAGCTGTTTAAATTCCAGTATACTCTATATATACCATAGTTTGTAGACACTATAACTTTTGCGCAAACCAATAAATATATGCTTATTGAGTTTTTTCTTACGGGTAAATTAGGAACAAGGGAAAACTGGGGAGGAAAAGGGGACTTGAAAAAAAGGGAAAGACCAAGGGAAATGGGACTTTATATGAGACTCGTTCAATAGAGTCTCCATCCCTGTTATAAACATAAATGGACATGAGGAACACGCAGTGTTCACACACAGAAAAGGGTGGGACTTTATATGAGGTGTGGCCAGTTCACACATAATGCTATAGGGGTATTGCATATACTTTTGCTGGTAAGCATGAAGGCATAAGGTCAGCATTATGGGTTTGTTGACATGTTTAATATCAATTAGCATAGGTACAATGGATACAATCAGTCAAAGGGGCATAAACAGTATACAAATGAATATTATGATAAAACCATAGTAGATTGTAAAATCGATAAACCAACAGACAAAAGATATATATGGTATTGAATACAACATAATAATTGGATGCATGCTAAAATAAATATGAATATATATGGCTTCTTAGGCTCGACGCGTTTCGTGAAGAAAGTTTCACTTCATCAGGAGCAGACACCATTGGATTCTAAAAAATAGAACATTAATGACATGGCATCCAATAAGGGGATGTATTAAAAATGTAGAAACGATGACTCACAATAAAGTAAGGATTATCACTGAGGCTGTTGGTAACCCATTAATGCGTCCAAATGGGAACTGAGGGAGCAAGAAAAAACTCTGCACACGGCCAAAAGCGCAAAGTCCATATATGGAGCGTGAATTGCATTGTTGGGTCTGAGTGGTCAAGTTTGGCTCTATAAAAGAGTGTTAAAAAAATAATACATTTTAATTACAAACATATGAGTGTAGAGATGATAAAATAGACCCAAGACCACAAGTGTAGAGAATGAGCAAAGATTGTACAACTGAGCACCAAGTATCCAGACCGTGGAGTGTTGAACAGTAGAGAACCTTACAGCCAAAACAGGTAATGGCGTGGTGTATCAAAATACGATAAAAAGTGCAATAAAAGAAAAGTGATTCACCAATCAAATTGTTGATGAAAAAGAAAAAAACAGAAAACATATGTAGCCCACATATGAAAGAAAGAAGGTAGCAACCAAAGTTAGTGACCAATGTGGGTAGGATAGTAGAGATGGTAGAGATAGGTGCTGCAATATGGACCTGCATATGGCAGAGGCAGAGATAGCTCCCAGCGTCACGGGTAGTTCAGAGTCTCAGGACACCATCAGGCCGACTGCGGCTGACTAGGATGGCATCCCAGATAAGAACGCCGATGGAGAGTCACGTGCGGAGACACCGACGCCAGGATATGACATCATGCTCTGCACGGAAGCCGTGGCGCCGATGCGCCGCGGCCGTGACCACGTCCCCCGCCTCCTGCCTGACCAGTGTGTCAGGACGGGGGGGGGGGATGGAAACGGGCGGAGCGCATCGCAGTTCCCAGAGGACAACATGGGAATGACCTATTAAACCCAGTGATAACAGCTCTTTGGAAAAGGGAAGCTCTGTAAAAAGGTAGTTCAATGGGAAACACCACTGAAATATACTAAATGTAAAATGGGGGAATATTAAATGGTAATACAAATAAGATTGGATACATAAACCTTAAGTAAGAAGAATCAACTGGTAACACACCTCCATCCCTGTATCTATATAGTAAATTAGGAACAAGGGAAAACTGGGGAGGAAAAGGGGACTTGAAAACTCTTTTATAGAGCCAAACTTGACCACTCAGCCTGAGACCCAACAATGCAATTCACGCTCCATATATGGACTTTGCGCTTTTGGCCGTGTGCGGAGTTTTTTCTTGCTCCCTCAATTCCCATTTGGACGCATTAATGGGCTACCAACAGCCTCAGTGATAATCCTTACTTTATTGTGAGTCATCTTTTCTACATTTTTAATACATCCCCTTATTGAATGCCATGTCATTAATGTTCTATTTTTTAGAATCCAATGGTGTCTGCTCCTGATGAAGTGAAGCTTTCTTCACGAAACGCGTCGAGCCTAAGAAGCCATATATATTCATATTTATTTTAGCATGCATCCAATTATTATGTTGTATTCAATACCATATATATCTTTTGTCTGTTGGTTTATCGATTTTACAATCTACTATGGTTTTATCATAATATTCATTTGTATACTGTTTATGCCCCTTTGACTGATTGTATCCATTGTACCTATGCTAATTGCTATTAAACATGTCAACAAACCCATAATGCTGACCTTATGCCTTCATGCTTACCAGCAAAAGTATATGCAATACCCCTATAGCATTATGTGTGAACTGGCCACACCTCATATAAAGTCCCACCCTTTTCTGTGTGTGAACACTGCGTGTTCCTCATGTCCATTTGAGTTTTTCTTACCATGACATGTAACTAAATACATTGTGGCCTAAATGTATGACAAAAATTTAGTTTATTGGATATTTTTTTAAGAAAAAGTAGAAAATATCATTTTTTTTCTCAATTTTTTCATTCATATCACAAAAAATAAAAATCCCGGAGGTGATCAAATACCACCAAAGGAAAGCTCTATTTGTGGGGAAAAAAAGGACATAAATCTTGTTGTGTACAGCATTGCATGACCGGCAATTATCAGTTAAAGTTGTTCAGTACCAAATTGCAAAAAATGGCCTGGTCTGGGGTAAAACCTTCCATTCCTTAAAGCGGAGTTCCAGCTACCTGTCATGTAAAAAAAAAAAAGTGTAGCTGCTGACTTTAAAAAAACAGCCATATACCTTTTCCATGGTCCAGCGGTGCACTCAGCCCAGCTGTCTTCGCCCCATGTCCTCCCTCGGCAGCGCCGATATCTTCACTATGGGCACCCAGCTGTGACAGCTTGCGGCTTCACAGCCGGGTGCCCACTGTGCATGCGTGAGTCGCACTACGCATTGTGAATGGTGGATGCAGTCTTCTGGGACCTGTCAGTGTCCCAGGAGACTGCAGGGGGCAGGGAGGGAGGAGAGCGCCGCGGTGCTGGGAAGTGAAGTAGGAGCAGGTACCTGTCAAAATTGGGTAACTGCTAACCCCCCCTCCGCTCCTCAAAAGTTCCAATTGTGCAAGAGGAGCGGGGGATTCCTCTTTTGGGTGGAGTTCTACTTTAGGTGGTTAAGTAAATGCAGCTAAATCTTAATTAATAAGATCAGTGAACAGTCAAAAAGAAGAGTCTCTATTTCTTTGGTAAATCAAAGCCATGAAATCCATGGATTCTTGGAGTAGGCTTTCATGAATAATGGGACAGTTTAAACAGTTATGTTGAAGGAGGAAAAAAGTACACACACACATATTTAAGAATTTAAGAGGCACTTTTTTTTATTTAAATGGCAAAGGCATTTTGGGGTTCTTACCTATTTTACCTATCAACTTCTGTCACAGTCCACTGTCACTGTCCTGGGCAGCTTTAACCACTTGACTTCCAGAAGATTTACCCCCCATGACCAGGCCCTTTTTTGTGATACGGCACTGCGTTACTTTGACTGACAACTGTGCGATCACTGTGTGATGCTCTACCCAAATAAAATAGATTTCCGTTTTTTTCCCACAAATATAGCGTTCTTTTGGTGGTATTTGCTCACCTCTGTGTTTTTTATGTTTTGCATTATAAACAAAAAAATACTGACAATTTAGAAAAAAACAAATATTTTTTACTTTCTGCTATAAAAATTTTTTACAAATCTACTTTCTTCATGAATTTTGGCTAATATGTATTCTGCTACATATTTCTGGTAAGAAAAAAATCCCAATAAGCGTATATTGATTGGTTTAGGTGTACATTATAGCGTTATCAAACTATAGGATGTATTTATGAATTTTTTTTTATACTAGTAATGATGGCAATCAGCAACTTATAGTGGGACTGCAATATTGAGGCGGACTAGCGGACACTACCTGACACTAATACAGTGATCAGTGCTAAAAATATGCACTGTCACTGTAGTAATGACACTGGCTGGGGTTAAACATCCAGGACGATCAAATGGTTAACTGTGTGCCTAGTCAGTGTTTTTGTGTGCACAGTGTGGTGCTTTCACTAGACACTGATCCTAGTGCCTGCTTTGCAGAGACACAGGATCGTCCCTTCCCCCCTGTCAGAACTGAGATATGCCTTGTTTACATGGGTATATCTTAGTTCCTTATGCTTTACCGGCAATCTGAGTGTGCTGGAGGACATTGAGTCCCTGGGAGCCACAGATCAGGTTGTGCTGTGAATCATCACAGTAGAAGTGACCCGCCAGCGGTGTGCGCACGCCCCCGGCAGGCCGAAATGCAGAAGTGACCCTCCAGCGGTGTGCGCATGCCCTCTGCAGGCGGAAATGCAGATGTGACCCTCCAGCGGTGTGAGCACGCCCCCTGCAGGCGGAAATGCAGACTCATGTATATATACGTGACTCTGCCCACAGCTGCTACCCTGTAACAGTAAAAGTACTAAAGGGTGGTCAGCAAATGATTAAACCTGATTAGTTGATGGGGCAATTTACTATAGACGCCTCTTATTTCAGACTTTTTCATAAATAGAAAGCAATGTCCTTCTTGTAATCAATATCTCCCGCAGCTCCAATAATAATGCACAATCACTTTCTGATCAACATTTTTTTTTTTGCAAGCTGTAATTCTAAACGATGGCCAGATAAACTTCACATAGAAGAATTTATGAATTGTCCAGCTGGAGCTGTATATATTTCAGAGAGCAGAGGTGATATCTGCCGAATGAGGTCTAGGCTGATAAAGGTCAATGTGTACCTCCCATGGGACAGCTCTTTGTGAATATCTCCTCTCTATATCTGGTTTATTAATTCTTGCTCTGAAATAATAAGTCATGTTTTGCTGTCCTCTCGTACGTTTGTTTATATGTCAAGGTCAGATTGAAACCCAGCTCGGTCCCTCCTGCTGAGCTCAATCCCCTATTAAACCAGTCACTAACACTTCTGAGGATGCTATCTGACAGCTAAATATTTTCATTCGTAGATAGCAGCTCTACACAGGAGCTGCAGTACCCAAACCAATAATTATACCAAGGCTCACAATACCCACACTGTAAAAGTGTCTTGTGAATATATACACAACAGTCTGTAAAAGGATTAAATATCAAAGTGTTTCTTTTTGGAGTGCCAATAGATTCGTATGGGTCAAGTCTGTTATACATTTTTTTTATTGGCATGGTTGCATTTGCAGTTCATGCTGTCTTAGGTATACACAAATTTATCATGGCTCCTCCCCATTTGTCCACATTCGAATCACATTATTGTAAGTTTGAACTAGTGTATGCTTTTGCAAGCATCATGTTACATACATTATGGGAGAGTTTTCTTTCTTTTCTTTCCGGGAGAAAATCTGAAGATTTTGGCAAAACTTTGACAATTTGGTAAATGCATTATAGTCAATGGGATAGGTGGAATTAAGGTTGTTTTCTGTAGTGTTTAAGGGTACAGTAGCTCATAAAAAGGTTCAAGAAGTGTATTTTAATTCCATAGACCTGCCCTTGTGCCAAAAAGCATTTTACTTACCCCAATAGTTTTGGTTTACAGAAAGTAAAAACCATAAGGCCCCTTTCACACATTTCATTTCATCAGTTCAGTCACGCTTTTTTGTCATCAGTTTTTTGCAGTCAACATCAGTTTTTCATCCTTTTCATCAGTTTTTTATCCATTTTTCATCCTGTGTCATCAGTTTTTTATCCATTTTTCATCCTTTGTCATCATATTTTCATCCTTTGTCATCAGTTTTTTATCCATTTTTCATCCTTTGTCATCATATTTTCATCCTTTGTCATCGGTTTTTCATCCGTTTTTCATCTTTTGTCATACATTTTTCATCTTTTGTCATCAGTTTTTCATCCATTTTTCATCCTTTGTCATCAGTTTTTCTTTCATCTGTCGTCATCCATTTTTCATTCGTTTTCATTCGTTGTCATCCGTTTCCATCCGTTGTCATCCGTTTTTCATCCGTTGTCATCTGTTGCCATCAGTTTTTCATCCATTTTTCATCCGATCGTTTTTTTTTAACGAATGAAAAATAGGGCTTTCATCCGTTAAAAAAAACGGATGTTGACAGAAACACATGAAAACAGATGTAAATGAATGATCATCCATTTACATCCGTATTTCCATGGGAATGCATTGATGTCTGTTTTTCATCCGTCAACGAATGGATGAAAAATGGACAAACGGACAGCATGTGTGAAAGGAGCCTAAGGTAAACACATAATGACCAACCAAAAAACAAGGAAAAAAAGCATAAATATAAAGAACACTAAATTAAATAACCTAAACTACTCTAAGGCCCCTTTCACACAAGCGGTGCGCCCGACGGGCTCCGTTTTGCTCAGCGGGGGATGACAGCTCTGTCTCCACTTACTTTGCAGAGACAGAGCTGTCAGATCCCCGCTCTCTGGGAGATTGGATGAAAACGGACCACCTGTCCGTTTTGATCCAATCTTATCTGATCCGATCCTCCAGACAGATGGAAAATAGGGTTTCCGTCCGTCTGGATTTCATGGACAGGATCTAATCAGATAGCGGCAGGTATCAGCAGACATGTCTCTGCTGACATCCGCCGCTCCATAGGGGTGTATGGAGCATCCGATCAGGTCTGTCTGAAAAACTGACAGGCGGACCGGATCAGAAAGCCCGTGTGAAAGGGGTCTTAATAGACAACACCCCAAAATTAAAAACACACCCTCGAAAGAAAAGGAAAAAAGAATAGATCACACTTTTCAAGCAAATGTTGCCTAGCAACTTAATAAGCGAAATAGAGATTTTCCACTTTAACAAAATTTCACGGTTGATAAAGTTAGTAATTTTGCAGCAAAATCATTTTAGCACAAATCACCCTATTCATTCCTAATGTTATGTGCAGAATAGATTGTATAGTCCATTAGGAACATGGGGTTACTAACAGACTAGAAAATAAAAACTTGGCAAAGTGAAGCTTTGTCCACTTTGAATCACCAGTCATGTGCGGGAGAATTTAAAATCAGTTTCCTACCTTGCACATGATAGGATAATAGAAACCAACCCATCTTTAAAGGAGTTGTAAAGGCAGAAGGTTTTTTTTTTGCATTAAGATAAAAATCCTTTTGTGCGAAGCAGCCTTCACAGCACCCCTAATACTTTCCTGAGCCCCATCTCTGTCCAGTGATGTCCACAAGTGCCTCGGCTGTCTGGGACTCTCCCTCCATTGGCTTTCACGACTGTCAATCAAAGTCAGTTAGTCAATCAGGAAGAGAGAGGGGTGGGGCCGAACGACAGCTTCATGTCTGAATGGACTCAGGGAGCTGTAGCTCAGCTCGGGTGCCCCTATAGAAAGCTGCTTGCTTTGGGGGCACTCGATAGGAGGGAGGGGCCAAGAGCCCCGTAGATGGACCCAAGAAGAGGAGGATCTTGGCTGCTCTATGCAAAACCAACTGCACAGAGTAGGGAGGTATGACATGTTTGTTATTTAAAAAGAAAAAAAATCGAGACTTTACAATCACTTTAATATATTAGCGGACCATTCTACTTTCCTTTAGTAAAGATTGAAAAAATTAATTGCAGAGAAAAATGTAAGTCACAAAAATATATTATTTTGTCCGTTTATTCTCACAAGATAAACAAGTTACAGCTTTCCTTAAGCTAAGGATGGATGTCACTTAAAATATTGACATAAATTTGGTTAGTTAGACTTTTAGTTCTGTTAATTTACCCTACCACTGGTCTGACCCCCTAGGCACTGGCCACATTTTTTTTGATGATTATACTGTATGCAATTATAAGGTGAAAAATGATACCTTATCTTTGTCTTGATTGTAACTTCTGTTGCAGCTTTCCTGACCATGAAAAAACAATAAAGGAAAAATGTATTTTTTAACAATGAGTTTTTTTCTCCCTCTGCATAAATATTTCTACATGTGTAAAGAGGACAATGTGCCTAATACTTTGTATATGTGTGGACATAGCATCTGAATACTAAGCACTGCTGGTGCTGTGTAGCGTAACCCTGTAAAGATCGTTATTGGTTTATGCTATGCAAGATATATTGCATACCGCATAAAATCTTCTATGCAAATGCATCTCTCAAAATATGGAATAATTGTCTTTTCTATATCTTTTGCTGCTAAAAGAAAAACGTAAGAACCCAAAATATTTTGGACCACTGCAATCTGAATGTCCAACACTGAATACATAAAAGTTAGTGTAGGGAACTTTTAATCAAAGCAACTGCCATTTGTTGTGGTTTTGATATACAAGTCAAAATTATCATACATCACAACAGCAAAAGAGGGTCCTCTTAGCATTACTAAAAATTTGGAAAGCCTACAATTGATTGGCCAGTGCTTTTTCTTTCATCGTAATTACAGTATGTAACTATATAACTTCCATATATGTGAAACATAGCATAATTGAAAACAATAATGATATCAGCCAAGTCTCAGCAGCTCATACATCACCTCATTTGTTGTCTTAAGAGATACAAGAGTCAGATAAGTGCAAATCATTTATTATACAGCAGGTCTGTTGAAAAAGAGATTTGTTCAATTAATCTGTTAATATTTTTATTGAATTTCAAACCACTAAAGCAGCACAGAACTAAACTTTGTTCTAAAAAGTTTTTTTTTTAAATTGAGAGCTAAAAAAGTTTCTATTTTAATGTATGGCTGTCCTGGTGGGTCTTCATCGTCACGCTAAATTTAAACAATATTTTTATTTTATCTGTCTTTGAGACACCAATATATCTGAAAGAGTATTCAAGATAGATCTTTGTATCTAAGTCCAGCCTTCTCTTTGTTCCCCCACCCTGTTTTTTTTCTCCTTTCTCCTACTTTCTTTTTGTTTTATTTATTTTTTTTTTCTCTAACTGTAAAACATATTATAAAAATCTATAGAGGTAGTCTAATACGATATGATATTCGGTTTCATTAGGTTGTTGACCTTTAATGCTTTTATGACGTTCTTGCTGACAGTTCTGTCTACCTTTTTAACCTATGTGCCTTATCCATTTTTTGATAACAAGTATTGTGACCTGTTTCAGTCTTTACATCTTGCCTCTTTCAATAAATGCTGTTTTGAATAAAATTAGCCTGGGTAAATTCAGGAAGTTTTAAAAAATATAATTTCATTCATAAGGCACATAACCTCTATGTGGCAAAGTGTATGCCACTACACAGCTGCCACCTGCTACTAAGATATCTTTTTTTAGTAAAGGTATCTCTGAAAGTCATGATAAAAATCTAAATAATTAGTGAACATATTTTATTGGTGATTTGTGTTCTGAAGTTTGCTTTAAATATTTAATAAACTTAAAAAATATATATATTTTAACTTAAACTTAAAAATTATTTAAAATTAATTTAAAAAAAAATATTTGAATAACTAGATTAAAAAAAAAACAGAACTCATTACACTAAGGCCCTTATGTATCATGTGCTCTTACTAGGAATTCAAGTTATTTTTTCCCCAATTAGAATAAAAAAGAGGGTCAGAGGCATAGGATCCAATTTATCCTTCTCAAGGTATATAAAAGTCCTTACTCTAGAGTACAATTACCCTGACTAGGTGGCTCTCCAACAATAAGAGGCTTTAAGGGTTCCTCAAGTGAATACAGAAGAGTATAGGAAAACAAAAACCGCACCAAAGTACTATACGTCCAAGGAGAACAAGCCAACATATTTTACGATCTATATTGTTCCCCCTTCATCAGGACCCTTATATAACCAGCTGTTGAAGCACACTTTTGAAGGTGAGAGGTAAAAGCGCCAGTTTACTCCCATGTTTACTCACCCTCTATTTATCCTCACAAATCCATAACTTTATTCAATCCAGAACTTGAAGTCCTGATTAAGGAGGAATGTTATAGCTCCTAAAATGCATCAGTTTGTTATATTTTAACTTTCCATGATGAAATATTCTTGGACTCTTAAACCTTTTCAGTGGTAGTCTTGTTTCCCATACACATTACACCAATTAAAATACAAAAAAAAAATGCCCTTAAAGGAAAAGTTAAAGTTTTTGAATAAAGTGTATAACTTTGGAAACATATGGACACGCAGTTGCAACATATTTTACAGTTATAAGTGATACCTGCGAAATAATCTTCTTAAAGGAAGGAATTTTTTTTTTCAATAAGAATTTTTATTTAATATATTCTCAGTGCAGTTAGATACAGCTAAATTAGAGAGGCTTAGCATTTCTCCAGCTATGTCATCACAGACTGGAAGAAGGAATGTGCACAGTCACATTTTCCACTGCTAGCACAGCCAAAAATCAGAGTGAATCCCAGAGAGGCAGTCTGAAGATTGGTGTGAAAGGTAGAGATGAGTCTAAGCTATGGAGCTTAAACATTGATTCGGAACATCAGTAAGAGAAGGTTTGGGGTGGATTGAAAAAATGAAGGAAGATAGAGTATTTACCCAGAGCAACTAATTAGTTATTTGTTAGTCCATTAAGCCCAATGTGGTTCACCAATGTTTAGCAAGCCTAACAAAAAATATCCTTTGTTTATCCAAAGCATAAGTTGAACCTAACTTACATTAAAGCAATTCTAAAGTAACATCAATGCTACAGTGCCAGGCACCCTGTGATGCCTGCAAGTACTGCTGTCAGTACTTGCAGGCATCACAGTACCCCAGCAAATACTTTGTGATCTTTTACTCCAGTCAGCTTGCTAGCCTTAGTATCAAATTTACAAGTTCAGCCAAGTAGAAAAATAATACACTTGTTTTTTGTGCCCTTTGATCAATTCATCTCTGATGTATCACAATTAATATAGTTCATAGAATTTATATAGTAATACAGCTGATATTTAGGTTACATTCCTTGATCTCTACAATAATAAGGTTTTCAAGGTTGCTCACCTGTACATGAAAGGCCACTGGGCAACAAATACAAGTTAAGGTCATTCCACTGTCTCATCCCATAGAATGCACTGCCTTGCTTTTATTTCCAATGTACTAGGATATGTATAGTATATGTAGCGCTAACCCCATAGGAAATGTAATCTAGGTTTGGAATAGGTGCCGTATAGAGTGCAGTACGGGTGTGGTATGGATTGAGTACACTTAGTATCCTGCTCTCATTGGCTCAGTCCCTGCTAGAAGTATCAGCAATGGGTGAAGCACCCTCTTCAGTCCCCAGAATGCTGCAGTGACCTCTTGCTGTCGAAAGTCTCTGGTGATCAGCAGTGGGAAGCAGAGGGTGATTGCATGCTCCAGTCTCCCTGCAGCAGGGGTGCAGGTGCTGTGATGTGGGCGGTGTTGCACTGTCCCCACTTCTAGTCTCAGGCTTGGATCTCCACTAGTATGGTCTCTTTCTGGCAGGCAAATATCCAGACAGAGGTGCTCTCTTTCTAACCCCCTTGGTGCCAAGAGGAGGAACTTTCCCAGGCAGTTTAATAAAAATCATCTTTCCACTCTTCCTACTGTACAGTGCCTATTGGGATCTGTAGTGTAAATTCATTCCATTATATGGCTGTCATCTCAAATAGGGATGATCGAACGGTTCGGGTCGACCATCGGTTCGGCCCGAACATTGGGTGTTCGAGGTCCTGCCGAATTTAGAACTTTTTGCCCAAAAAGTTCGGAATTCGGCAACCAGAACCGACCAAAATGCAATGGTTCAGGAAATGGGCTTTAAAAGCCTGTGATTGGACCAGAACCATTAGCAAAAGCCAATTGAGGGGGGAGAAGAATGCTAGGAATGTGATTGGAGTGACTAGGGGGTCCATAGTCCAATCATTAGTGAATACGCCCCCCAGTATATAAGATAGCCCCTGCCAAATTCCTAGCATTGTTATACTGGACATGGAAGAGAGTGGAAGCAGTTCTGTTAATTTTACTTTAAAAGTGTCATTTAGCATTTATTAGTGTGAGGAAAGGGATATCTAGTGTATTTAGAGTGCTCCTTTACACTTTAGTTAGCTTCAAAAATTTAGTTTCTCTAGGGAAAGTATGAAGTGTCAGGGTGAACGTAATGTAGTGTAGGGTGAACTGACAGTGACTGCTATGGCAGGGTGACCAAACCCTTCCATAGCAGGGTGACCGCAATAGAGAAAAGCTAGTTTCTCTTAGGTGACTTTCGCTGCAGGGATATGGCTTCGCCGCCGCCAGCATCTTTGGCTGCAGGCGTTGCTAGTGCTTTTTTGAGCACATGTTTGGAGTCAGACATGACATCTGAACATGTGTATAGGGTGTATATATACACACCCATGTCTGTATATATACACCTGCACATATATAGGTGTGAAAGGAGCAGAAAAAACTACTTGCGCTAATGAAATAATTAACACCAATATATTTCTGCTCCTATCACACCTATATATGTCTAGGTGTGTATATACATATAAGTATGTGTGTATATACACCACTATACACAAGTTCAGATGTTTTGCCTGCCTCCAAAGAACCCAAAAAAATGCCCAAAAAACGCTAGCGTAAAAAAAAAAAAAACGCCCAGGTGTGTTGTTGCAGGCATTTTTTTGGGGGTTTTTGGAGGCAGGCAAAACATCTGAACTTGTGTATAGTGTACCTGTGAAGTTTCAGCTCTGTAGCATGTCCAGAACCAGAAAAAAAGATAATTTTTCATTAGAGCAGGGATGGTGGGACCCTACTTTTACACCTATATGATGTTTTTTTTATGGTTCTACACCCTTTAGACCCCCAAGACACTAAATCACACAAAAAAAGTTCTTAAAAATTTTCATTTTTGATAGATTTTTGATAGAGAGCAAATTATTGAAAAAAAAAAAATTCCTTTGGATTTAGTGTCTGGGGGGTCTGAAAAGTGTACCTGTGAAGTTTCAGCTCTGTAGCATGTCCAGAACCCCCCAAAAATTAGCATTTTCTTATAATTTGTATTAGAACAGGAATACGGCTTCTCTACGGCGTTTTTTCTTGCATTTATCGGGCATTTTTGGAGGCAGGCATGACTTTTTTTGGATTTAGTGTCTGTGGGGTCTAAAAAGTGTACCTGTGAAGTTTCAGCTCTGTAGCATGTCCAGAACCAGAAAAAAAGATCATTTTTCAGTAGAGCAGGGATGGTGGGACCCCTCTTTTACACTTATATGATCTTTTTTTTGGGGTTCTGGACATGCTACTGAGCTGAAACTTCCCAGGTACACCTTTTAGACCCCCCAGACACAAAATCACACAAAAAAAGTTCTTAAAAATTGTTATTTTTGATAGATTTTTGATAGAGAGCCAATTATTGAAAAAAAAAAAAATAAAAAAATAAAAATTCTTTGGATTTAGTTTTATCTGGGGGGTCTAAAAAGTGTACCTGTGAAGTTTCAGCTCTGTAGCATGTCCAGAACCATAAAAAAAGATTGTTTGTATTAGAACACTTTCAGAACAGGATGTTGGCTTCTCGCTTTTCACACCTTGCCGGTTAAATAGCAGGCGTTTTTTTTGGGCATTTTTTGGGGTTCTTTTGAGGCAGGAAATACATCTGAACTTGTGTATAGTGGTATATATACCACTATACACAAGTTCAGATGTTTTGCCTGCCTCAAAAGAACCCAAAAAAATGCCCAAAAAAACGCCCAGGTGTGTTGTTGCAGGCATTTTTTGGGGGTTTTTGGAGGCAGGCAAAACATCTGAACTTGTGTACACACACATACTTATATGTATTTTACACTTAGACAGATATAGGTGTTATAGGAGCATAACCATATTAGTGTAAATTATTTCATTAGCGCAAGCATATATTTCTGCTCCTATCACACCTATATATGTCTATGTGTGTATATACATATAAGTATGTGTGTATATATAACCATATACACAAGTTCAGATGTTTTGCCTGCCTCCAAAGAACCCAAAAAAATACCCAAAAAAAAACGCTAGCGCCAAAAAAAAAAAAAAGCCCAGGTGTGTTGTTGCAGGCATTTTTTGGGGGTTTTTGGAGGCAGGCAAAACATTTGAACTTGTGTATACAGTACCATACACAAGTTCAGATGTTTTTCCTGACTCCAAAGAACCCCAAAAAGTGCCCAAAAAAAATGCCTCCTATTAAACCGGCAAGGTGTGAAAAGCGAGAAGCCATATTCCAGATCTATAATTGCACTGGACATGCTACAGAGCTGAAACTTCACAGGTACACTTTTTAGACCCCCCAGATACTAAATACAAAGAATTTTTTTTTTCAATAATTGGCTCTCTATCAAAAATCTATCAAAAATGAATTTTTTTTAAGAACTTTTTTTGTGTGATTTTGTGTCTGGGGGGTCTAAAAGGTGTACCTGTGAAGTTTCAGCTCTGTAGCATGTCCAGAAACCCCCAAAAAAATCATATAAGTGTAAAAGTGGGGTCCCACCATCCCTGCTCTACTGAAAAATGATCTTTTTTTCTGGTTCTGGACATGCTACAGAGCTGAAACTTCACAGGTACAGTTTTAGACCCCCCAGATACTAAATCCAAAGAATTTTTTTTTTTTTTTTAAATAATTGGCTCCCTATCAAAAATGACAATTTTTAAGAACTTTTTTTGTGTGATTTTGTGTCTGGGGGGTCTAAAAGGTGTACCTGTGAAGTTTCAGCTCTGTAGCATGTCCAGAACCCCCAAAAAAAGATCATATAGGTGTAAAAGTGGGGTCCCACCATCCCTGCTCTAATGAAAAATTATCTTTTTTTCTGGTTCTGGACATGCTACAGAGCTGAAACTTTACAGGTACACTTTTTATCAAAAATGACAATTTTTAAGAACTTTTTTTGTGTGATTAATAGTCCCTGGGGCATGACCCAGAACCCTAGGCACTTTTTAGGGGCATTTATTGGGTTTTAGGGCTTTAAAATTGTGTTTTTTGATTACCGAAGTTCGGGTCCATTGATTTCAATGGGGTTCTGAAATCCAGGCCGAACTTTCGGGTAGTTCGGATGTTTTGGCCGAACCGAACTTTTCAAAATGTCGATCATTCCTAATCTCAAACTACAACTCCCAGGATTCTCCGTGCTCTGCATAGAAATCGATGGGCTTGCTTGGCTGTAGCTCTCCCCCTGCTGGCCGGAGGAGAATTGTGCATCATAGTATCAGTATCTCAGTAGTGGGAGAGAAAAAAAAAAGATCTCTCTTTCTCCATATTGCTGTAGCCCAGCACCTGGCTACATATACTTACAGAATCAAGTCCACAGACATTCAGAATTGATGTTTAATAAGGTTTTATCATTGGCACACATGCACAGAAAGCCCTAAGTGAAATGAGGCAAACTTTAAAGGTAGAAATTTTAATATAAAAACTGGGATAAAAATAATGGATAGCAACGAGGAAACTTTTCATATCCCCATAGTCAAGGTTTTTGCAACCTAGAGGCAAGTTATATTTTACCTAATGAGTGCCTTACTAGGACCTATCCAGTCAGGGGATTTCTGTTATCGTGTGTATCCAGAATTAAAAGGATGAGCTGGCAACCCTGGAGATCCACGAATACAGGACAACACTGACAAAATTCAGCACACAACCTATTAAATTTGTTTTCGGGAAAGAGGCCGGTATTACTTGAACAGGCCAGGTCAAGGTACTCCCAATGGGGCCAGTGCTGACCTCTTTAGGTCAATCAGTATACTTCTTGAACCTACAGACACTATTTCCCTTGCAATTAATCTAGTCATAGATGTTTACGCATTACCACAAACTCAGTGCATAAAATATAGCATTAAACATAAAAGCACACAAATTAAAATGTGCATTACAGCTAGCATAAATGGCTACTTATTAGAAAGACACCTACAAATGAAATAGGGTCTACCCCAAATAAAATATACAGAGATAGATGTACAGTAACTGTTATACCTTTAGGGAGCTAAAAATATATTTACAATACATCTGTATTTTTGTTAATTTACGGTACATTTCCATCAGGAACATCCGTCCCTGAGAACGACAATTGGCCGAAACATGTTGGGTGGGGCCGTCCATTGTGATGTAATTTCTGCCTACATCATTTCCAGTCTGTGGAACACATGTAGGGCGTGAACAGGAAGTTGAGTCAGTGGTGGCCATCCATGTGGATCCATGTGGTAGAGTAACCATACTGAATGTTGGCATTTGTATTTTTAATGTGAGTGCGCAATTGGAAGTGTTTTTTTTTTGTTTTTTTAACGATTGCAATAGAAATTGCTGCACTATGGCTTTCTGTTCTATTGTTTATTGATGATTGCCAAGATGCATTTGGATTAAAGGGTGCAAAGATCAGAAGCTGGAAGGAGGTGACTTGGAAACTGGAAAACTGCCTTGAAGGACAGCAAAAATCTAAGCTGTTGTGGACCCACTTATCAAGTTAAGAGGATCATGGAGGTCTGGTGGGTGCAAAATTTGAGAATGAGCACCAAGAAATGGGATTTCTGTTTTAAGAAGGGGGAGTTTTGTAGCCCACTATGCATGGTTTGCTGGAGTATCTACTGAGATTTGGATGAAGAAACACTGGATTTAAAGAGACATTTTTTTGTGATTATGTAATTTATCTAAGTATAAAGGACACATTGAACGGACTTTGATTTCACTTTATGGTTTTTCATTGGATACTTATCACATTAAATGAATTGATCATTAATCACACATGTTTTTTCACATGTTTTACTTTGATTATAATGGTATGGTACCTCAACTCAACAGTAGACACCCTATATGTAGTTGTATGAGTATGAACCTTTCCATTGGAATGTGCAGGTAAGTGGGTGGCAAGCTCCTCTGCCTTCTAATCACATTTCTGAAGTATTTTACAGGTGGTGAGGAGGCAACATGTCACCTCCTCACTGCCTGCTTTAACCCCCTAAATGCTTCACTACTGTGGTGCAATCACTTGCATTGTGCATGCTTGTGGGGCAGTTGCATGGGGGACCATTCACTTGAACGGGTTGTTTTCTCTGGGTTGTATTGCCTGCTAAACATAACAGGTGGTTAAATTCCTGCTGCTATTAGAAGCAAAACTTTACAGTCAAGACCTGCGTACACCCCTGACCACTACCTTTGCAGCTTAAGGGGGAGTGGTTTGGGGGGGGGGATCTGTAAAAAAGCAGCTCAACTATATGTTTTTACAGCTTCCCAGCCATTAGTAAATGAGAATTTAGGTGAATGCTCAGTAAAAAGCTGAACCTAAAAGCAGGCATCTATATATGTATGCTGTTTCAATATGGCAGTTCACTAACACCGGAGTTGTGTTTTAAAACATTCCTGATTTGTTTTCTTAAACAAAGTGTTACTGAAATTTTTAACATATTTCAGAAGCAGCGTTTGAGTCATAACCACATTTCTGAAAGCCTGCTTGAACTCCTTCTGAACTCTGTGTATGGACCTAAGCATTTCTCACCTTTATTGCTGCATTCACACTTGAGCATGAGTATTCACAGGCAATTGTGGAGTGTTTTTTCAGTGCATTTGTGTACATTTTTCAGAATGTGTTTTAGACAATGAAAACCTAGTTACTTTCTTTTTAATAGGGTTTTTAAATAAAAGTACCATTTCAGATTTTGCAGATGACACCAAGCTATGCAGTAAAATAACATCCTTACGGGATGTCTCCAACTCCATCAAGCCGACCTCAATGCACTGTTTAATTGGCCAACTATGTGGCAAATGAGGTTTGATATTAATAAATGTAAATGTATGCACTTGGGGGCTAAGAATATGCATGCATCATACATACTAGGGGGAGTAGAACTGGGGGAATCAATGGTGGAGAAGGATCTGGGTGTTCTGGTAGATCATAAACGTAATAATAGCATGCAATGCCAAGCTGCGGTTTCTAATGCGAGCAAAATTCTGTCTTGTTTTAAAAGAAGTATGGACTGCAGAGAGAGAGAGAGAGACATCATTTTGCCTCTGTACAAATCATTAGTAAGACTTCATCTGCAATATGCAGTTCAGTTTTGGGCACCGGTTCTCAAAAAGGATATTGGGGAACTGGAGAAAGTGCAGAGAAGGGCAACCAAACTGATAAGAGGCATAGAGGAGATCAGCTATAAGGATACTGTAGATTACAGGAACTGAATTTATTCTCTCTTGAGAAGAGGAGATTAAGGGGGATATGTATAAATACATAAGGGGGCCATATAGTGAACTTAGTGTTGAGTTATTCACTATAAGGTCATCACAGAGGACAAGGGGGTACCCTTTACGTCTAGAGGAAAAGAGATTTCGTCTCCAAATATGGAAAGGTTTCTTCACCGTAAGAGCTTTGAAAATGTGGAATAGACTCCCTCCAGAGGTGGTTCTGGCCAGCTCAGTAGATTGCTTTAAAAATGCCTGGATTCTTTCCTAGGTGTACATAATATAACTGTATACTAATATCTATAGGTAAAGTTGATCCAGGGAATATCTGATTGCCTCTCTAGGGGTCAGGAAGGAATGTTTTCCCCTGGTGGAGCAAATTGGATCATGCTTTATTGGAGTTTTTTGCCTTTCTCTGGATCAACTGTGGGTATAGGATTGTGTATATGGGATTGTATGGTTGTGTTTTTTTTTATTTTTTATTTGTTGAGGTAGATTTTTTAACTTGACTACTATGTATCTATGTACATTTCAGCTTTAAATGTGTGTGGAAATGTAAAATGGCAGTGCAAATACCTCTCTGTAGGACTGCTGTGCAAAGCTGTTCCAACATGACCTTAGAACTGTCAACCAAACTGCATTATTGATGTACATGGGAATTTGCTGACCTATATTTGATGTGTGCTTCAAACACACTTTAACCCCTTGGAGCCGGCGCCTCCTCCCCCTTTAAGGGGTCTAGGATGCCAGGAGGCGGGGCAGGGTTCATAATCATGTGACCGCAGTGATTGACTGTCATTGGTGATTGGAAAGCTCCCGATCGCAAGCAGCGCTTGGGAGCTTACCGTTAGCTGCCAGTAACTGAGTGCAGGGTGTGTGCTCTCGGTACAGATGTATTTGCACTAATGCATGCAAATATGCAGCTGCTTGAATCCAAGGCCCACCCGCCGAGAGGCCACATATTGGTGTGGTAAGTACCTTGTGGAAAACTGCAGCCAAGGAGCCCAGGTGTGTACAGATAGCTATGGAGAAGAAGCTTACACACAGCAATAGCAAGATGACAATGGACAAAGCTGTCCACTGCTGTTTGGAAATAATGACACAGGGAGCCACTGCCTGTGGATAGGTACAGATGTTCATCCCTGGCTGCAAGCTGCTAAGGGCTGTACAGAGTGTCAGCACAAGTATTGACCATTGGAGGACTGGCTGGCTGCTCTTCCAGCACAGCCAGAAAACTGGCTAGGTTGAGAAGGATGTGCTTCTATGGCAAGCATGGTCAATTTGAAATAAAAAAAGTATGGGGACTGGCAGCAACCCTAGGTATTTTACACAAGGGAAGCTATACAAAGAGAACATGATAGTTTTTAATACAAGTACGTGGTACAACAGACACATATTAGGAATATGAAATGTTGGGATAACATACTCCATAACCTGTGCAGTGTCATGCTGCATGCCTCATGTTTGAACACATTCCAGTCTGACACTGGAATGTGAAGGTTTACTCTACTATATGCTGTGCGTACAGATCAACAATGGACACCATGAAACTCCATGATCAGTGCACATCTTTTGCTGGTGGAAAACACAAGGGCAGGTAGAAAGGTTTATAATTGCAACAAAATGTGGCGCAAAGAGTGGGTTAAGGGTCTCACAGTAATCAGTAAAAATGATGACAAGGAAATAAGCATAAGTTCTGGACTAGTAAAATCACATAAAAATGGCAAAAGTCCATATAGTCCATGAGGTGTAATGTCAAACTAGTGGCAGCTCCTTTGCGAGTGAAGAAATTCTCTGGAAGGCAAATGGAAGATAACAAGGTGTGCTAAACTAAGTGTAGCAGATAAAATCAAGAAGGACATTTATTAAAAGTTGTCAATTGGCTACTCACATGATGTAAGAATAAACAAGGCATAAGTTAGAAAGGGAGTCCGTAGTCACTCGGGGGGGGGGGGGTCCCGGGGTCTATAGCAGCATCACAGGCAGTGTATAAGCAGGGCAGATGGAGGAGCTGGTCTGGGCCCCTGATGTGCAGTGTGAGAAACAGCGTGGAACGCACTCAGAGCCGCACCGCATGTGACGTCGGGACAGGTCAGATGACGCGTTTCAAAGCTTTGGCTTTTTATTCAGATCTTAAGAGAAAGAGGAAGCTTTGAAACACGTCATCTGACACGTCCTGACTTTTGCCTTGTTTATTACATCATGTGAGTAGCCAATAGGCGGACAACTTTTAATAAATGTCCTTCTTGATTTTATCTGCTACACTTAGTTTGGTTCATCTTGTTATCTTCCAGTATGGTTTATAATGCCTTTTAACAAATAGATCTCTGCTGTGAAATTCGCATTATGTCTCCTTGTCATTTTATTTACCAACAATACACGTATTTGCACAAAAAAATGAAATTTGAGCACATTACCATGTCTGAAGACATTGGCTCCAGCTAATTGTGGGAATTGTAATATTTATGTGGAGCATGAAATGTAGACAATAGAGCTGGATCGAGCACAGTGGGTCTCCATAGAGAATCAATGATAAAATCAGTTATTACTGTTTGAAAACTGGAAACGTTTGGAGTTCAGAGCCAGCCCGTATTACCTTGGCCTAATGATAAATACAGTAAACGTTTCTTAGATTGGATTTCTCAGGAAAATGGAAAATCCATGTGTGCCGATCAGCCACGAAACAGTTGGTGAATACGCTGAAGAATACGGCCATCTAATGTCTTTTATAAATACAGGGAAGTTTTAATGGATTTTGATCATTTTCCGCATATGCCCCAGAGTGTTTGTTTTGGCAGTTTTGTATTGTTTGAAAACAACATGGTATAAGATGGAATCCCTTTTTAATATAATTTCCATGAAAACACTCAGCGCAGCATAATTAAAAACACAGCGTACAGGGCTGTGCACACTGCCGGCCATGTGGAGAGCAGGCTGGAGATGTCTTTGTTGTTATACAATAGTTTTGGTTTGGCAGTAACCAGCCCCGCTCCATAATGCAATCATTTCTTCACTGTGCATTCAGTCTAACAAGCATTAACGTTTATGATCAGATTGATAATTCCTTGTATCGCACAGCCTCATGAGACCTGCTAATGCTTTTTGCTGCAATTAATAACGAGTCTAATGAGCGGACGTACGGAAAACCCTGTTCGTCCAACTTATGACCTCAGGGCACATTTAAAGATCCAAAGTATTTGCTACTTAATGCAAAACAATCCAGATTTGTTTTCAATAGATTAACTAGGAATATATTTTCACATCTCAGCCAAATTTGTCTCTCTCCAAAACACAGTGAGCTGGGGGATTCAAAAGAAGCCATCAGTTTTCCAGCCAGCAATGCGATTATCTGCCTCTTTTTTAAGGTTGAAAAGGGGGGTCAAAAGGGAAGGTAAGGCGGTGTTAACGCAATGCTGTATGATGTCACCAAGTTGAGGTTTCGCTGGTACTTATATTAAAATGTTTGTGTGCCGGCCAATGTAAACCATCTTAAATCGAAGACAGAGCTGTGAGGGGCTGAGCGGAGAGGAACTGAGAAAGGGTAGGGGAGGACTGTGGGGAGGAGGGAAAAGGGTAAGATATGAATCGTTAGGTCTGTCCCATCTTGAGTTAATTACTGGTGTCATCTTGAGCCAATTTAATCAGTCTGAGAAGGGGGAGATTGGAAGTGTTGGTCAAGCCTGCATCACCGCTAAAGTAAGGGATCTGAAGTCTTGGATGCTCAGGGATGTTACATTCTGCAATGCTAGGAACTATGTAGCACATAAAGCAGATCTATTATAAAAAAAATATTTTGAGTCAAAGCTGAAATTAAGTTTATAGCTGCTTTTATATGTAGCTTTCATAAGAAATAGAATAAGGGAAGGTTTTTGGACTTTAGATAAATAGCCATCTGGGGCTGTATGCCTTCATCCCTGATATTGATATAGAGAGAAAGGGGGAGATTGGGACTTTAAATTAGGTTCATGAGGACAATTGGCATATAGTAAGACGTAAAAATTGTCTAATATACACAGGTGGATTTACAACATGGTACACTATGAAAAATATAATTACAGTATGTTGAGAGCGGATTTTTTAAATAGTTTCATCATAAGGAACTCCATAAGAATAAGTGCACTGAGTAACAAAATTGATAAAGAGTATGACGAAGATGCCAAAAGGTCAATTGTACCATTGCACTTTTTCTTATGGAGTTCCCTTTTTATCCTCTCCTTGGTTTGGGCTTTTTATAGCAGTCACATTACTCATGCCAATTGGGCATGAGTGTATTTACTCATATTATTTATGTTATTTAATACTTTTTTTATAGAATTCTCTTGAGATTGCTATTTATGCCACTACTTATCACACAATGGAGATATGCGTTTTTCTTGAGGTCCTCCTATTGTGCCCTGGCGGTCACGGACTATACTCCCACAGTTCCCAGTGCAGGCGTTTCCTAGCAGTCTGCTGTCCATAACACCACGTGTTGTACTTAGAGGTGAGTTGTGAGTATATTAGGAATATTCAATATATACTGGGATGGTTTAATCCTCCCCTCCTTCCCCTTACCATATTACAATTTTGTTTAACTATTAGACTACAATGTTGTTTAAATATTTATTTTTTACAGTTATACATTTTACATCTGTTCCTGAGAAAGTGGAACTGATTCCATGAAACGTGTCAAGCTTGTAGGATGCATTCTTTCCACAACAATCATGTGTCTGACTCTCTGTATGAATTTTTGCTAGTTGTTTATTGATAATGTATTGTTCTATCATAAATTACAACTAAAATGACAACAAGTCAGCTCTCAATTTTTATCATTATAATATGTGTTATGATCCAACCGCACCATAGACTAACGCATTTTATTACATGTGTGTATCATTGCTATCATAAATTCCTTGTTATTAGTTCAAAAAACTTTTAATATAATCCTCTCTAAGCATACTGTAATTATATTTTTCATAATGTAACATGTTGCAAATCCACTTGTGTATATTAGACAGTTTTTACGCTCTACTATGTGCCGGTTGTCCTCACGCACCTCATTTAAACTCCCAATCTCCCCTTTATCTCTCTTTAAAATGAAATATCTGCTGTAAAAATATTTCTCTTTTTCTCCCATGTATGACATGCAGTGACATAAACTGTAACCTGGAACTTTACAAGAGCATTCTGAGCCAACCAGGAGTCAATGAGTAATATTTTCTCAAATCCTTTCAAAGTATCAATATTCTGATCAAGCTCTTTATTGATTTGCATAATTACACCTGCCTAGATGATGGTATCATCATAGACATGTACAAAGATGAATATTCTAGGTCTCAATCAAGATTGTGTTAGAGGCAAAAGCCGAACAAGGTTCAAATATTGGTATTGAGTGGATTCTGACCTATTGGAACACAATAATGGTGTCCACTATACTCTTGATGTGACACATCCAAGTTCATGACCAGTAGTCTCCCTTCTCCAGCACAGCAGATATACTTGACTAGTTTATAGATTTCACCACTGGAGTACATTGCTAACTTCGTTTCTTGAAGGCATTTGATTTTGTGAAGAAAATGAAATGCCATAAAAGAGGAAGCAGAGTTAGGAAAGTGCTTGCTTTTTTAATGCAAATTTCAGATTAATCTGCAATGGTAATATTAGGTCACACTTATTGTTCCCATTGCAATGCTTGATTCTTACTGTATATGAATGAAACCTCATACTCATATATTAGTAAATTGCACCTTTATATACACTGCTCAAAAAAATTAAAGGAACACTTTTTAGTCAGAGTATAGCATCAAGTCAAATAAACTCCTGGGATATTGATCTGGTCAGTTAAGTAGCAGAGGGGGTTGTTAATCAGTTTCAGCTGCTTTGGTGGTAATGAAATTAACACCAGGGGCACTAGATGGCCAACAGTAAGGTGACCTCCAAAACAGGAACGGTTTTACAGGTGGAGGCCACTGAACCTTTTTTCCCTACTTATCTTTTCTGACTGTTTTTCACTAGTTTTGCATTTGGCTAGGGTCAGTGTCACTACTGGTAGCATGAGGAGATACCTGGACCCTATAGAGGTTGCACAGGCATTCCAACTCCTCCAGGATGGCACATCAGTACGTACCATTGCCAGAAGGTTTGCTGTGTCTGCCACCACAGTCTCAAGAGTATGGAGGAGATTCCAGGAGACAGGAAGTTAATCTAGGAGAGCTGGACAGGGCCATAGAAAGTCCTTAACCCATCAGCAGAACCAGTATCTGCTCCTTTGTGCAAGGAGGGACAGGATGAGCACTGCCAGAGTCCTACAAAATGACCTTTAGTGGGCCATCGGTGTGAATGTTTCTGACCAAACAATCAGAAACAGACTTCATGATGGTGGCCTGAGGGCCCAACGTCCTCTAGTAGGCCCTGTGCTACTTGCCCGGCACCATGGAGCTCGATTGGCATTTGCCAATGAACACCAGAATTGGCATATCCACCACTGGCACGCTGTGCTTTTCACAAACGAGAGCAAGCTCACCCTGATCACATGTGACAGACATGAAAGGGTCTGAAGAAGCCGTGGAGAATGTTATGCTGTCTGTATGATTCAGCATGACGGTTTGGTGGTGAGTCAGTGATGGTCAGGGGAGGCAAAGATATCCATGGAGGGATGCACAGACCTCTACAGGCTAGACAATGGCACCCTGACTGCCATTAGGTATAAAGATGAAATCCTTGGACCCATTGTCAGAACCTACACTGGTGCAGTGGGTCCTGGGTTCCTCCTGGTGTACCACAATCCCCGGCCTCATGTGGCGAGAGTATGCAGCCAGTTCATGAAGGATGAAGGAATTAATACCATTGAATGGCCCCCACGCTCGCCTGACCTAAATCCAATAGAACACCTTTGGGACATTATGTTTTGGTCCATCTGATGTCGCCAGGTTGCACCTCAGTCTGTTCAGGAGCTTAGTAATGCCCTGGTCCAGATCTGGGAGGAAATACCTAAGGACACCATCCGTCATCTCATTAGGAGCATGCCTTTATGTTGTCAGGCATGCATACAAGCACGTGGGGGGCCATATAAACTACTGAGTGCCATTTTGAGTTGCTGCAATGAAATTTTTGCAAAATGGACTAGCCTGCTGCATAATTTTTTAATTAAGCCCACTGTAGGTTGATAATTTTTATTTCCATCAAACGATGTGGCATCCATTCATTCCTAACATACAGTGCCTTGCGAAAGTATTTGGCCCCCTTGAACTTTGCGACCTTTTGCTACATTTCAGGCTTCAAACATAAAGATATAAAACTGTAATTTTTTGTGAAGAATCAACAACAAGTGGGATACAATCATGAAGTGGAATGAAATTTATTGGATATTTCAAACTTTTTTAACAAATAAAAAACTGAAAAATTGGGCGTGCAAAATTATTTAGCCCCCTTAAGTTAATACTTTGTAGCGCCACCTTTTGCTGCGATTACAGCTGTAAGTCGCTTGGGGTATGTCTCTATCAGTTTTGCACATGGAGAGACTGAAATTTTTGCCCATTCCTCCTTGCAAAACAGCTCGAGCTCAGTGAGGTTGGATGGAGAGCGTTTGTGAACAGCAGTTTTCAGTTCTTTCCACAGATTCTCGATTGGATTCAGGTCTGGACTTTGACTTGGCCATTCTAACACCTGGATATGTTTATTTGTGAACCATTCCATTGTAGATTTTGCTTTATGTTTTGGATCATTGTCTTGTTGGAAGACAAATCTCCGTCCCAGTCTCAGGTCTTTTGCAGACTCCATCAGGTTTTCTTCCAGAATGGTCCTGTATTTGGCTCCATCCATCTTCCCATCAATTTTAACCATCTTCCCTGTCCCTGCTGAAGAAAAGCAGGCCCAAACCATGATGCTGCCACCACCATGTTTGACAGTGGGGATGGTGTGTTCAGGGTGATGAGCTGTGTTGCTTTTACGCCAAACATAACGTTTTGCATTGTTGCCAAAAAGTTCGATTTAGGTTTCATCTGACCATTCTTCCAAATGTTTGGTGTGTCTCCCAGGTGGCTTGTGGCAAATTTTAAACAACACTTTTTATGGATATCTTTAAGAAATGGATTTCTTCTTGCCACTCTTCCATAAAGGCCAGATTTGTGCAGTATACGACTAATTGTTGTCCTATGGACAGAGTCTCCCACCTCAGCTGTAGATCTCTGCAGTTCATCCAGAGTGATCATGGGCCTCTTGGCTGCATCTCTGATCAGTCTTCTCCTTGTATGAGCTGAAAGTTTGGAGGGACGACCAGGTCTTCGTAGATTTACAGTGGTCTGATACTCCTTCCATTTCAATATTATCGCTTGCACAGTGCTCCTTGGGATGTCTTGGGAAATCTTTTTTTATCCAAATCCGGCTTTAAACTTCTCCACAACAGTATCTCGGACCTGCCTGGTGTGTTCCTTGTTCTTCATGATGCTCTCTGCACTTCAAACGGACCTCTGAGACTATCACAGTGCAGGTGCATTTATACGGAGACTTGATTACACACAGGTGGATTCTATTTATCATCATTAGTCATTTAGGTCAACATTGGATCATTCAGAGATCCTCACTGAACTTCTGGAGAGAGTTTGCTGCACTGAAAGTAAAGGGGCTGAATAATTTTGCACGCCCAATTTTTCAGTTTTTTATTTGTTAACAAAGTTTGAAATATCCAATAAATTTCGTTTAGAAATTAGATAGGTTGGTGGGTGATGTGGTTACATACAAAAAACTAAAAAACAATCCCACCCCTAAATTAAAAATTATTTTTGAAAAACGCTAAACGCTGGTGAAAAAGGCTAAAAATAAAGGAATCCTAACAAAGAAAGAGGCTAAGTATCTAGTACCCGAAGCACCTAGGCTACCCACTATATATCAGCTCCCTAAAGTACACAAACATAAGAAAAATCCTACGGGGAGGCCGATTATAAGTGGGATAGGGTCCATCTTCTCCAGAATTTGGGGAATACGTGGACCACTTCTTGCAGCCTCTGGTGCCCACATATCCCTCACATCTAAGGGATACTAAACATTTAATCAATATTCTGGAAAACCTCCCGGTTAATAGTGACACAATTATGGTCACTATAGATGTAGAGTCACTCTACACAAGTTTAAAGCAGCAAGATGTACTTTCTACCACCACGGCTGCCCTAGATCGAAAAACTAGCATGAGGAATGACCAGAAGAAGTTCATTTATGACTCGTTGAACTTGGCAATGAGTAATAATTTTTTCTGGCATCAAGGTTCCTGCTATAATCAGATCAAAGGGGTAGCTAAGTACGCACCAAGTGTGGCTAACATCCTGCTGGGAGAGTGGGAGGACAAGGCTATTTTTTCCAGACCAGATCCCTCCCTGAGGTTATACAGGAGGTATATTGATGACCTCCTAGTCCTCTGGGACGGACCTGAAGATTCTATGCGGAGATTCATAGATGGACTCAATAATAATGATTTTGGTTTGACTTTTACTGCCTCATGGAGTAAAGAGGAGGTACATTTTTTAGATTTGACTTTAGAGAAATATGGTAACACTATCAATACCAAAACCTATTTTAAAGATACCGATAAAAAAAGTTACATTCCTGTCACAAGCTGCCACCATCCACAATGGTTGGGAGCAATCCCGAAAGGGCAGTTTATGAGGATCTGACGTAACTGCAAAAAGGATGATGATTATGTAACTCAGTCTGACATACTTATCAAAAGGTTTACGGAAAAAGGGTACAACAAAAGTGATATACAGAGAGTAAGAGATAAAGTCAAAAGAATTTCAAGAAAAGACCTATTGAAGGAGAAAATCAAACAGGTCCATAACAAAGGAGAATTAGCCATACTCACTAGTTTTAATCGCAATTACAAGCAAGTGGAGGCCATTATACGAAAGCACTGGCCCGGTCTTCAAAAGGATAGAATTTTAAAAAGTTTACTTCCTAGTAAACCCCAGTTTTTATACCGGAAGGTTCCTAATTTGAGACACAGTCTAGCCCCTAATGTTGCTGACCCCCCTAAAAGACTGGTAACCTTTTTAGACCAAAAATGTTTTTATCCTTGTAAGAACTGTAAAGTCTGCTCAACGACAAAGAATTTTAAGAAAATATCCCATTTTAAGTCTCATACCACCGGGCGGGTTTATAGCATTAAAAAGTTCATATCATGTTATTCTACACATTATTTTACGTTATTTGGTGGAGCACATCTAGGTGGCACACTATTGTTTTTTTGCACTGAGAAGGAATTGCACGGCGGATCAAGCAAGCGGGTCCTTAAAGTGCCAGCACATCCTTTATATTGGTGAACACCGGATGATTGGATTCGTACCGGAGCTGACTTGCTGGATACAGGCGAAGTAGTCCTCTAACTACTTACCGTGTATGCCCCGTCTCTCTCTGGTAAGAGGCTATATGTGGTGAAGGTTCTCACAAGCGTCTGTCTGCAACATACACCTGGGTGATATGACCCCGCATTCTCATGAACTGTATACCCATCAAGGCTGAATGTGGCTGTGATGTGATTCCCAGTCATTGCTGTTTTTCTTCTATGGGATTTATTGACTGTTCTATTAAGCGCGACTCCTTTCATATCAATTTTTGTATACATCCAGCTGTATGAGTTCGCTGCTATAAGGGCGCGGGTTTTATATGTATATTTTATTCTACACATGTAACGTATTTGTTATCCTGCCCATGTGGTCTTCAGTACGTTGGGAGGACCACTCACCAACTAAAAACGAGAGTCAATGAACATCTCAATAATATTTTAAAGGGATTTCCCAAGCATAGCTTGTCTAGGCACTTTCGAACCCATCATAATCGTAACCCAAAACTTTTAACCGTTTGTGCTATAGATAAAATAGAACCTCACTGGAGGGGGAGAAATCTGACCCAACGTATCTCTATGAACGAAACCGAATGGATATATCGGTTAAATACTTTACAGCCCTTTGGCCACAATATAGATATTGATCTTAATTGTTATATTTCTAATTATTGATTTTATTATAGATTTAATCAATTTAAATACTGATCTTAATCGCTATAAATTCAACCATTGGCCTATCCTTCCATTTTTATAATATATATATATTTTTAGTATTCATCTATTTTATAATTATTTATATATTTATTGCATATATACGATAGGAAGGAGTCTAAATCTATCAAACTAATCTTTATCTATATTGCGGCAATGTTTTATTAATATTATTAATTTTACCATTAAATGTTTCATTATTATTAATTGTACTTAGATCAGAATATACATTTGCCCTTTAATTAACACCATCAATATAATGTAATTTATTATACATATCCCGCCTCTGAAGCAACCTATCTATACTATGTCATGTATTGTGTATTATTCTATATGTAATTTTAATAGATCGTTTATAATTTTAATAGATCTGTTTTAATTTAAAATTAATTTTAACCATAGTTTGAGCAATTTAATATATATGTTTGTTTAGCAGTATATGTATATAAAATGTCATGATTGCCATATACTGTTATAATTATTGATTTATGTATTATTTCCGGTTGTGTAATTTCCTCTGATACCAATTGCCCATAGTTTTGCCAGTATATAATCACAGTCTTTGACTATAATGAATTATGTTTTAGCCATTGGTTTAATTGACAAGACTCCACCGGGACCATCGGTTATGTTTGCCCATTAATCCGGAGGCTAACAATGTTGCTGACACTTTGTTTGCTGTCCCTGATTGATCCGGACATTAGAATAAGGGTGGAAGTGAGATCTACGTTATAATTCTGCCCTTCTTCCGGGTTTACACGATTGAGCAGGATGTCTATCGATGCCCTGCTTTCGGTGGGCGTACAAGGCGATTGGCTGAAGGAGGGGGTTGAACTGCATATTAAGATGTCCAAAAGATGTCCAATAGAGTGCTTGCGACCCTATGACCCTTGACAACGACGGCCTGCGTGCTGACGAAACCGGTCGGGACTCTAGGAGCGCAATCACACTGCCATGTTATTTCCGGGACCGGATGAGACGCTTTGAGATGTGGAAGCGCCACTCGTCATCCCCAGAATTTGTTTGATCCAATGCCCGTTTTTCCTGTTTTAGTGCATCTACCTTACTTTAATAAAATTGCTTGAGCCTACTTCACCGTATTGGCCATTCCTTTCTTTTATACCGCTGAGGAGCGTGGGGCTGGCTAAGTAATCTGAAGCATATCTGTACACTGGCGATTGTAAGGTGGATCCTTCAGGAGGGCTCAGACCTACTCTGGATTCTGATTATTATTCTGCTTATACTGACCCCCTATAATTAAGGGGTCAGTGTTTTCTGGTAAGCCTTTTCACACATTGGGTGTCCATGTGGTGAAGGGATTGAAGATCTGATTATATGTGGAAGAATCGTCCTTTAGAGACTGCACTAAAAATCTGTTGGTGTATGGGACTTTATTCGTGATTCACTCACTTATTGTTGATGCACTTTATATTTGCTTATGCACTTTAATCAACTGTTGAAGCACTTTATATTTATTTTTTTATATTTATATATTCATATTTATAACTCTATTTGTTAATGGCTCACAATGTTTGACAATCTTAAAACACACAGTGCACCTTAGATGAGCGCGGCTTTGTACACCTCAGCAGGTGTATTTATACCAATACATTTTGTTTCACTTCATGATTGTGTCCCACTTGTTGTTGATTCTTCACAAAAAATTACAGTTTTAAATCTTTATGTTTGAAGCCTGAAATGTGGCAAAAGGTTGCAAAGTTCAAGGGGGCCGAATACTTTTGCAAGGCACTGTATTACCCAGTCCATATCAGTATAGATATCCAGCATGATATTTTTCCACATTGAAATCTGATGTGTTTTCAAAGTGTTCCTTTAATTTTTTGGAGCAGTGTATAACCATGAAGGCATTCTAGGTTGTGGAAGAGTTTGTTATACTTAATTCAACTACGAACTGTCCTGGTATAGCTGGCAATATATAGCTACACAGCTTGTGTGTAGACCTTCTATGCTTGTTCAAAAACACAATATGAACCTAGCCATTGCAGGAGCCAAATACAGTATCTACTTTGCTTGCTGTCCTCCTTCACAGAGTTATGGCAGGTATGCAAATGTGCCGTCTACCTTCCTTACCTTCTTCAATCAGAGAGTTATCACAGGTATACTAGTTTAGTGCCTACCGCCCTTACCTTACTACTCCACAGAGTTATCAGAGGTATACAAGTGTAATGACTTCCTCCCTAACCTTCCTCCTTCAGAAAGATATAGCTGGTATACTAGTATATTATCTAACCCTTCTAAACCTTCCTCCTGCATAGACATACAGTCTCTCATGTATATGAGTATAGTGTCTACCTTCCCACTTAACAGAGTTTTTTCAGGTATACAAGTGTAGTGTTTACCTCCCTTACCTTTCTCCTTTCATGCAGTTATCTCAGGTATACAATAACAGTGGCTTCCTCTCTAGTATGATATCTACCTCACGTTCTTCTTCACAGGGTTCAAGGTTATCTTTTTTTGTATGCCCCATAACAAATGCAGGAAGAGCTGCAGGCACACAGTCTAAAGCTGGGTATACACTAGTAGAATTTAATTTAACATCTTTCTCTGTAAGAATGTACTAAGAGCATTCATTCATTTTTCTAGTCATTAGTGGGGTCTAGTCAATGTTCATTTTCAACCACAGTAATAAGAAAATTCAAAGGAGCAGGATGGAAAATGTTTCTTGAATGTAGGAATATCTGACAGTGCATGTGATTTTTGTTTCCATCGATTCCAAGATTGAATGTTAAAAGCAGACAAAACCATGAACTACTTTTGAATGATATTCCTTAGAAAACCCTCCTGTTGAGTGCCCCCACAGCAAGCAGCTTGCTGTGGGGGCACCCTAGCCAAGCTGCAGCTCCATGTGTCAAATCAGACACAGGGCTGCTATTTGGCCCTGCCTCTCTCCTGATTGGCTGAGTTTGATTGATAGCAGCGGGAGCCAATGGTGCCGCTGCTGTGTCTCAGCCAATCAGAAAAGAGAGTCCCAGATGGCTGAGGCATTTGTGGACATCGATGGATAGAGAGGGGGCTCAGGTAAGTATTAGAGGGGCTGAGAGGGGCTGCTGTATTAAGATAAAATACCTTCTGACTTTACAACCCCTTAAATTGCTTAGTGTGGGACAATATGGTAGTATGATGGACACCACATCATCCAACATTCCCATTTTAGTGCGGTCATTTTTTAATAATAAATTAGGGCTACATAAAAAAGAGTACTAAACCCAATATCTGAATAAGACATTCTAACAAACTTCTGCTTCATACAAAAATGCATAAGAAAATCAGGTTTTCCAGGCAGAAGCCATTTGCGGATTATTTAGGCAGATTTGGTGGGCAGTGTTCCTGTAATGTGAAAATTCTGTGCAGGAACAGTGAGGCAGCTGAAGAAAACAACCCATGCAACATTAAATGACACATAATGGGCCTCTTACAATGAAAACAAAAGAACATGTAAAATGTAATGCCATATAAGTCCATCTTCCTATAGAAACACAAAACACATTCTGACACATCATGGAAATGTATCAGTTGATCCGTAACACTCTGATTTTTCTGAATATCTGAGGTTTTAAATAACAGTCAAGATAATAGTTACAGTGACCCAGATCTTCCTATATATACATCATCTTGTGGATGGAACTATCTGCAGTTTGGTTTAGTGAACTTTTCACTCGGAGTGAAGGCACGAAATTTCCCCAATAGATATATTTGTGGTATGGGGCCTGCTGTTTTGAATTTTGTCTCAACACATGTACTTTTAGGGGTCTTTTCATCTCATAACTGTCAATGAAACAAAGTTTGGCAGCAGTAAAGAACATATTCTGAAATCCTGTCCCACTACAATTCACTGCAAAGCCACATAGTTAAAATGAATTTTACTCTCTTGCAGGGTAAAGTTATTTTTCTACAGAACTTTTTTTCCTTCTTATTATTCTTTTTTATATTGTATTGTTCCCTAAATTGTAAATAAATATCAAATGCTTAAACCAGATATGTTGTTCCACATGTCACTATAACGTCAAAAAATTTAATCTATTTTTATTCTTCCCACTTGCTATTAAATTATACCTTTTGATCTTACCAGCAACGTATTTACAAAGGCACTTCCCTTCTTAGGGTGACTACCCTTACTCAGTTCAGATGCAGTATTGTTACTCTTTCCTGTGTGCTCCAGATTTTGGGTACAAGCAGCCATACTGGCACTTCCTTCCAATTCTCAATACTTTCATTAGCTGCAAGTACTCCATTGCAAGTACAACATTTTAAGTACAGTGAAGAGATATTGCAGGAGACTGAAGAGATTGAAGAGATACTGAAAGAGATTGGCTTGGAGTTTGCAACCAACTCATCTGTGTTTCTTTTTGCTGACCATTGCTTGAGAAGAGGAAAGGAATTTGGTCAGGTGTCTGCTATTGTGCATTTACTAATGAGACCAGCTCATAAGGTGTTACATTCGTTGCTGGGGGAGGAGCTGTGAAGGAGTGAGTGTATATATATAGACATACTAATTAGCTGGCCTAATTCATTAGCTGCAAGTACTCCATTCAAGTACAACATTTTAAGTACAGTGAAGAGATATTGCAGGAGATAGTCAGGAGGTAGGCTGGAAGGTGGAAAAAAGAAAAAAAAAGGTAAGATTTGTTTGACTTAAATTTACAAATTTTTTTTTCTCCTCTTTAAAATGGCAGACTTGGTTCAGTGCAGGAATTGTTGTGCATTTATTTCATGTTCCACTCTTTGGAGATTCGGATGCTGTCAGATCTGTAGACAATTCTCCTTACTGCAGCAGGAAATTGCATTTTTGAAATCAGAGATATTTAAATTATCTGTTAAACAAACTCCAGCTGGGACTGCTGCAATGCCACTGCCACAGAGGACCCCCAGAAATGGCAGATGGGTTACTGTAGGTTCTGGAAGACTTAAAGTGGTGGATAGAAGACATGTCCCACAGTCGGTGGTTCTCCAAAATTCATTTGCAGCACTCTCAGAATGTAAGGACAACATGGATATGGACTCAAGCACAGAGGGTGAGAAAAGATCGACTCCTATGTCTAATGTATGCAAGACTGCAGCCAAGGACAAAAAAGATAAAGTGAAGTCTCAAAGGAAGCAGCTGTTGCTGGGTGATTCAATCATAAGAAGTGTGGAGCTTAAAGAAAATGGTTTTGTGAGATGTCTCCCTGGTGCTACTGCTAGACGAGATAGAAGACGTATTATTAATATTGTTAAGCAAGCAAAGCAGGAAGGGGACGTGGATGTTCTTGTCCATCTAGGGACAAATGACCTGGCTTACAATGAAGTGTCAGAGGTGAAAAAATCTTTTATCACACTTGGTAACGACGTACAGGATTTTGCATCCACCATTTCATTTTCTGAAGTTCTGCCTGTGCATAATGTTCAGAATGATAGGCAGAGGCGCATAAAGGAGTTCAACATATGGCTTAGTAAATGGTGTCAAGAGCAAGGATTTGGCTTTGTTTCTCATGATAGCTCTACTTGGAATAGAAAGGAACTGTACAAAAAAGATGGTTTGCATCTTTCTCTCAAAGGAACAAATGTACTTAGTGAACAACTCCAAGAATTTGCGAAAGAGTATTTAAACTAGGAAGGGGGGGCAAAAGAGTGGAATTACAAGAGTCCAATTGCCCCCCGAAACAATGCCAGAACAGGTCAGAAGCACAGAGGTTAAGAAATGATAAGCTCAGAGTCCTGTCTACAAATGCTCGCAGTTTAGGTAAAAAAATCAATGAACTTGGGTCAATAATGGCATCTGAGAATGTAGATTTAGTGGCTGTTACGGAGACATGGTTTAATGAAAGAAATGACTGGGACATAACCATACCAGGGTACTCTTTATACAGAAGAGACAGAGAAGGCAAGAAAGGAGGAGGAGTGGCCCTATATGTGAAAGATAGCATTAAATCTAACCTAATACAAGTTGGTGAGGCCAACATAGAGTCAGTTTGGGTTACGTTGCAGTTTGCTAATCATGCAGTAACTCGTGTAGGTGTGATATATAGACCACCTGGTCAAGTCAAAGAACTAGATGATCTACTAGTTGAAGAAATAGCTAAAATGACAATGAAAGGAGAAGTTATCATTATGGGAGATTTCAATCTTCCAGATATAAACTGGAAAACCAAAATAGCAAGTTCTACCAGGAGTACAGATATTCTAAATTCCCTACTGGGGTTGTCTCTGCAACAAGTGGTTGAGGAGCCAACCCGCAGGGAGGCCATTTTGGATTTGGTATTCACAAATGGGGATTCGGTATATGATGTCATTGTAGGCGAAACCTTGGGATCTAGTGATCACCAGTCAGTGTCGTTTAATATAAAAACTGTGAAAGAGTCACACCACACAAAAACAAAAGTTTTAGATTTTAGTAAAACAGACTTTTCAAAAATGAAATTAGTCATAAATGAGTCCTTATCAGACTGGTACAGATTACATGGAGTCCAGGAGAAATGGGACTACTTAAATGGTGCATTATTGAAGGCAACAGAAAATTGCATTAGACTTGTCAGTAAAAGCAAAAAAAGGAAGAGACCACTGTGGTACTCAGCAGAAGTGGCCCAAATCATTAAAAATAAAAAGCTAGCATTTTGTAATTATAAAAAAACCCAGAGCAATGAAGATAAGGAAATCTACAAGATTAGGCAGAAAGAGGCCAAGCAAGTTATAAGAACTTCTAAAGCGCAGGCAGAAGAAAAACTAGCTCAGTCTATGAAAAAGGGGGATAAGACATTCTTCAAATATATAAATGAAAAAAGGAAATTAAAACAAGGAATAACTAAATTAAAAACAAAGGACGGAAGGTATGGAGAAGAGAATAAAGGGCTAGCCGACTGCCTTAATGAATACTTCTGTTCAGTTTTTACAGAAGAAAAAGAAGGAGAAGGACCTCCACTTGAAAGGATGACTAATGAATCGTTTGATGCATGTGTCTTTACAGAGGAAGACGTTCTAAGATTGCTGTCTAAAGTCAAGACAAATAAGTCACAGGGTCTTGATGAGATACACCCAAAATTATTAAAAGAGCTTAGTGGTGAGCTGGCAAAACCATTAACAGATTTATTTAACCAATCATTAGTAACAGGAGTCGTCCCGGAAGATTGGAAATTGGCAAATGTTGTGCCCATTCACAAGAAAGGTATTACTGAGGAATCGAGCAACTATAGACCAGTGAGTCTGACATCAATAGTAGGCAAATTAATGGAAACCCTATTAAAGGATAGGATTGTGGAACATCTTAAATCCCATGGATTGCAAGATGAAAAACAACATGGGTTTACTTCAGGGAGATCATGTCAAACAAATCTTATAGTTTTTTTTGACTGGGTGACCTAAATAATAGACGGTGGAGGTGCAGTAGACATTGCATATCTAGATTTTAGTAAGGCTTTTGACACTGTCCCACATAGAAGACTTATCAATAAACTGCAGTCATTGAGCATGGACTCCCATATTGTTGAGTGGATTAGGCAGTGGCTGAGTGACAGACAACAGAGGGTTGTAGTCAATGGAGAACATTCAGAACAAGGTCATGTTACCAGTGGGGTACCTCAGGGATCTGTACTGGGACCAATTTTGTTTAATATCTTCATAAGTGATATTGCAAAAGGCCTCGATGGTAAGGTTTGTCTTTTTGCTGATGACACAAAGATATGTAACAGGGTTGATGTTCCTGGAGGGAAACACAAATGGAAAAGGATTTAGGAAAACTAGAAGAATGGTCAGAACTCTGGCAACTGAAATTTAATGTGGATAAATGCAAGATAATGCACCTGGGGCGTAAAAACCCAAGGGCAGAATATAGAATATTTGACACAGTCCTGACCTCAGTATCTGAGGAAAGGGATTTAGGAGTAATTATTTCAGAAGACTTAAAGGTGGGAAGACAATGTAATAGAGCAGCACGAAATGCCAGCAGAATGCTTGGATGTATAGGGAGAGGTATAAGCAGTAGAAAGAGAGAAGTGCTTATGCCGCTGTACAGAACACTGGTGAGACCTCACTTGGAGTATTGTGCGCAGTACTGGAGGCCATATCTCCAGAAGGATATAGATACTCTAGAGAGAGTCCAGAGAAGAGCTACTAAACTAGTACATGGATTGCAGGAAAAAACTTACCAGGAAAGGTTAAAGGACCTTAACATGTATAGCTTGGAAGAAAGAAGAGACAGAGGGGATATGATAGAAACTTTTAAATACATAAAGGGAATCAACTCGGTAAAGGAGGAGAGCATATTTAAAAGAAGAAAAACTACCACAAGAGGACACAGTTTTAAATTAGAGGGGCAAGGGTTTAAAAGTAATATGAGGAAGTATTACTTTACTGAGAGAGTAGTGGATGCATGGAATAACCTTCCTGCAGAAGTGGTAGCTGCAAATACAGTGAAGGAGTTTAAGCATGCATGGGATAGGCATAAGGCTATCATTCATATAAGATAGGGCCAGGGACTATTCATAGGATTCAGATATATTGGGCAGACTAGATGGGCCAAATGGTTCTTATCTGCCGACACATTCTATGTTTCTATGTTTCTCTACCACTGCTGGAGTCTACATACCTTCACAGGAAGTTAACAGATGAAGGCTGATTTACTAAAAGAGTTGAGAATCACCCCACAGTAAATTGTGTGAAAATTCACTTCAGTTATCCAATTATGTGAAAATCAAAGCCATTTATTTATTTCATGACTGAATAATTGAAATAATTATGCATACTGTTTTCTGTGTGAAGATTCTTAGCTTCTGTAGCCAGGTGCTTGGCTAGAGATAGAGAGTGATTTAGGACACTGTTCTGTAGCGCTCTCTGTGCTCCCAATGGAGTTCAGTTAATACTACCTCCACCAGGGGGAGCTGACAAGCAGAAGGAGCTCAAGGCACTTGATGGTGGGCAGCACTGAATAATAAGAGATGTAGTGCAGGGGGAAGGATCATGCTATGGGAGTCAATGGACTTTAGAACTTCAACTCCCAATGAGAGCTAGGTATTAAGAGGGCGAGAGCTGTGATTTCACAGGCTGATTAGCAAGTAATTTACTCCTTGGCTGTAGAACAAGGTGTGAACATTGCTGCTTATGTATGCACATTAACTTGCTACAAGCCTGCAGCTATATGCTGAGGACTGGAGTGAATTGAAATCTGAGTAGTGGAACCCCTGTTGCTGTATCATTGGAACTGGTGAAAGAATACTGCTGCCATTAACCTGTTGCTGCTATCAGAGAATGAGCACATAAGCAGCATTATTTACTGCATGCAGACTTTACCAGGACTGTAATCATGTGCACCACCATAAAGACTGGGCCTCAAATTTAGCTGGCTGAAAAATTAGGGCTAAAAGCTGTTTCACAAGAACTTTGCCTATTTGCCAAAGAAAAAAAACCTCTTTAAGGAGTCTTAAATTTAATTGTTGCCATTCATTTACTGCAAAGTGCACTCTAAATTGGATATAGCCTACTGTTTACAGAAGAGTTATCGCAGTATTGATTATCGTTTCTGTTACTGTTTTCCAATGGCAATACATATGGAGTATTCTGTCCAGTTCTGGTCACCAGTCCTCAGAAGGGATGTGCTGGAGCTGGAGAGATTGCAAAGAAGGGCAATGAAATTAATGCAGGGGATTAGAAGACCTCAATAATAAAGAACGACTACAAGCGCTAGATTTATTCTCGCCGGAGAAGAGAGGTTAGGAGGGGATATGATTTACAAATACCTCTATGGTGATCCCAGCATAGGAAAAAACTATTCAGTCTCAGGGAGTGTAAGCGAACATAGGCGCACACACTGTGACTGGAGGAGAAGAGATTTAACTTAAAGCTGCTCAGGGTTTTTTTCACTGTTAAGGCGATAAGGAGGTGGAACTCTCTTCCACAATTTGTGGTGTTAGCGGGGAGTATTGATATTTTTGTAAGACTCTTGGACATGAATCTTTGTGAACACAATATACAGGGATATGGGAAATGATTATCGACACTGACACACGTACACCAACACATGGTGAACTTGATGGACTATTGTCTTTATTCAACCTTACCTACTATGTTACTTATTGATGATTTGTGTATTACCAGGTTTACTCTAATTTAGCTACATAGAACTCTATGCTATGCTGCTATAGCCTAGTGCAAGTCCTGAGCTACTACCCAGGCCTTAAGTGTAAATTACCACAAATTTCCCCACCCTACCCCCACCCTGTCAGGCCTATAATTCCACCCCTAAATGCACCCTCATAAATAATTTCATTTAATTATGCTGTTAAATGTATGCATGGTTGGCAGAAGGGCACAGTACAGAGGGGCAAAGGGTACAGTATGGAGGGGCCAGAACGGCACAGTACAGGGGGTAAGGAGGGCACAGTATGGTGGGCAGGAGGGCACAGTACAGGGTGGGCAGGAGGGCACAGTAGGGAGGGGCAGGAGGGCACAGTATAGAGTAGGTAGAAGGGCACAGTACAGGGTGGGCAGGAGGGTACAGTATGGGGGTTAGGAGGGCACAGTATGATAGACAGGGGGGCACAGCACAGGGTTGGCAGGAGGGCAAAGTATGGGGGCAGGAGGGTACAGTACAGGGGGTTAGGCAGGCACAGTATGGTGGACAGGAGGGTACAGTACAGGGTGTGCAGGAGGGCACAGTACAGTGGGTTAGGAGGGCACAGTATGGTGGACAGGAGGGTACAGAACAGGGTGCACAGGAGGGCACAGTGCGGGAGGCAGGCGGGCACAGTACAAGGTGGGCAAGAGGGCACAGTACAGGGGCGGCAGGAGGGCACAGTACAGGGGCGGTAGGAGGGCACAGAACAGGGCAGGTGGGTGCAGTATGGGGTGGGCAGGTGAGCACAGTATGAGGGGGCAGGAGGGCACAGTACAGGGTGGTCAGGAGGGCACAGTACAGGGGGGGGAATGGTACAGTACAGAGGGTAAGGAAGGCACAGCATGGTGGGCAGGAAGGTACAGTACAGGTTGGGCAAGAGGGCACAGTATAGTGTAAACAAGAGGGCACAGTACAGGGGGGCAGGAGGACACAGTACAGGGGGCAGGCAGGAGGGCAGAGTACAGGGGTGACAGGGGGCATAGTACAAGGGGTTAGAAGGGCATAGTATGGTGGGCAGGAGGGCACAGTACAGGGTGGGCAGGAGGGCACAGTATGGGGTGGACAGGAGAGCACAGTAACAGGGGCAAGAGGGCACAGTATGGGGGGCAGGAGGGCACAGTACAGGGGAGCAGAATGACACAGACAGGGGGTAAGTAAGGCACAGTATGGTGGGAATCAAGGTACAGTACAGGGTGGGCAAGAGGGCACAGTACAGGGTGCACAGGAGGGCACAGTGCAGGGTAGCAGGAGGGCACAGTACAGGTGGGGCAGGAGGGCACAGTATGGGGGGCAGGAGGGCACAGTACAGGGGGGACAGGAGGGCATAGTATGGTGGGCAGGAATGTACAGTACAGGGTGGGCAGGAGGGCACAGTACGGGGGGCAGGAGGGCACAATACAGGGGAGAACAGAAGGGCACAGTACAGGGGGTTAATAATATGATCTTTTTTTATTTACTGTGCTCTATAAAACAAAGGATTCTTTCATGAGAATTCAGTACTACATTTTTTACAGAAAAAATGAAAAGATGGACTAACACCGGACACCTTCAACCTGGTCCCTGCTGTACTTACCTTCGGGGATGCCCCTCCAGTGGTTTGGGGATTTGAAATCCATGCTCTTCTACCTCTTCTCCATAAGTAGGTCTTTGCACATTAATGGACTTATGAATTGCATTATGAACTGAGTTCTTGTGCTTTTAAGTATTTAGTTCACACAGTATTTTTGGACTTTTTATGCATTCGGTACTTTGTATCACAGTACTTATGATTAGGGATGGGCGAATGGTTCGGCCCAAGCATGAGCTTAGTCGAACATTTGCCAAACACCAAAGTTTGCAGGATGTTCGCCCCGACAACCCTGCAATGCTGCGCCCTGATGAGGGAGCAGGAGGGCACAGTACGGGGGGCAGGAGGGCACAGTATAGGGAGGGTAGGAGGGGACAGTACAGGGTGGTCAGGAGGGCACAGTACGGGGGGCGGAATGGTAAAGTACAGAGGGTAAGGAAGGCACAGCATGGTGGGCAGGAAGGTACAGTACAGGTTGGGCAAGAGGGCACAGTACAGGGTGAACAAGAGGCCACAGTACAGGGGGGCAGGGGGCACAGTACAGGGGGGACAGGAGGGCATAGTACAAGGGGTTAGGAGGGCATAGTATGGTGGGCAGGAGGGCACAGTACAGGGGCGTCAGGAGGGCACAGTACAGGGTGGGCAGGAGGGCACAGTACAGGGTGGGCAGGAGGACACAGTATGGGGTGGACAGGAGAGCACAGTACCAGGGGCAGGAGGGCACAGTAAGGGGGGCAGGAGGGCACAGTACAGGGGAGCAGAATGACACAGTACAGGGGGTAAGTAAGGCACAGTATGGTGGGAATAAAGGTACAGTACAGGGTGGGCAACAGGGCACAGTAAAGGGGGAACAGGAGGGCAGAGTACAGGGGGGGCAGGAGGGCACAGTATGGGGGCAGAAGGGCACAGTACAGAGGGGACAGAAGGGCATAGCATGGTGGGAAGGAAGGTAAAGTACAGGGTGGGCAGAAGGGCACAGTACTGGGGGCAGGAGGGCAAAGTACAGGGGAGGACAGAAGGGCACAGTACAGGAGGTTAGGAGGGCATAGTATGGTAGGCAGGAGAGTACAGTACAGGGTGGGCAGGGGGGCACTGTATGGGGGTGCAGGAGGGCACAGTACAGAGTGGGCAGGAGCCCCTGGCCTATGGAATGTGCATAGTACAAGGTTAGATAACATGAAAAAAGGGGCAAACTATTATTTTTAACAAAAAAATAATATGATCTTTTTCTATTTACTGTGCTCTATAAAACAAAGGATTCTTAAATGAGAATTCAGTTCTACATTTTTTACAGAAAAAATGAAAAGATGAACTAACACCGGACACCTTCAACCTGGTCCCTGCTGTACTTACCTTCGGGTATGCCACTCCAGTGGTTTGGGGATTTGAAATACGTGCTCTTCTACCTCTTCTCCATAAGTAGGACTTTGCACATTAATGGACTTATGAATTGTGTTATGAACTGAGTTCTTGTGCTTTTAAGTATTTAGTTCACACAGTATTTTTGAACTTTTTGTGCATTCGGTACTTTGTATCACAGTACTTATGATTAGGGATGGGCGAATGGTTCGGCCCAAGCATGAGCTCAGCCGAACATTTGCCGAACACCAAAATTTGAAGGATGTTTGCCCCGAGGACCCTGCAATGCTGTGCCCTGATTGGGCAAAGCTTTGCCCAATCAGGGCACAGTATAAGCTGGTTGTTCAGGAGTGGGGCCGGGAAGCCAGTCGCGGCGTCCTTAACAACCGATGAGTCAATGGGTTTCCCTGCTGACAGCAAAACAAAAAGAAAAGAAGTGCCCGTTATAAAAAAAAAAAAAAAAATCCTTTAAATATAGTGTCTGGGGGGGTCCCCTTAGTCTGCCTGTAATGTAGCGTTCCTTTAGCATGCATTAAACATGCTACAGCAAAAATTACATTTCTAAAGAAAAAAAAATGAGTCAAATCACATTTCAAATGACTTGCGGTTTCAATTGCCGACTCCCGGCTATTAAAAATTTTAAGAAAAAAATGGTGAAGTTCCCCCCCCCCCCCCCAGTTCATACCAGGCCCTTTGGGTCTGGTATTGGTTTTAAGGGGAACCCCACAATACATTTTTTTTTTTTAAATGGCGTGGGGTCCCCCCCAAAATTGATACCAGACCCTTATTCGGGCATGCAGCCTGGCAAGTCAGAAAAGGGGAGGAGACAAGTGAGCGTCCCCCCCTCCATACCAGGCCATATCTTTTCAACATGGGGGGGTGCTCTGGGGCAGGGGGCATCTGCCCTTCCCCCACACCCCAGAGCACCTTGTGTCTATGTTGATGGGGACAAGGGCTTCTTCCTGACAACCCTGGGCTGTGGTTGTCGGGGTCTGCGGGTGGGGGATTTATCGGAATCTGGAAGCCCCCTTTAACGATGTACCTGATACCCATTCACATTGGGGGAATCTGGGAGCCCACTTGTTAAATAAATCCCCACCCGCAGACCCCGACAACCACAGTCCAGGGTTGTCAGGAGGAGGCCCTTGTCACCATCAATCTTGGGGTCAATGTGCTCTGGGGTCCCCTGCCCCAGAGCACCCCCTCCATGTTGAGGGCATGTGGCCTGGTATGGTTTAGGAGGGGGCACTCGCTCATCCTCTCCCCTCTCCTGACCTGCCAGGCTGCATACCCGGATAAAGGTCTGTTTTTTTTTTTTTACGGGGACCTCATGCCTTTTTTTTTTAATTTTGGCGTGGGGTTTGCCCTAAAACCCATACCAGACCCAGAGGGCCTGCTATGGACTGCGGGGGGGGGGGGGAACCCTATGCCAAGTTTTGCTTTTATTTTTTAATAGCCTGGAGTTAGCAATTGTAACTGCGAGTCATTTTAAATGGAATTTGACTCCCTTTTTCTTTAGAAATTTCATTTTTGCTGTAGCAAGATTTATACATGCTACAGATGCGCCACTTTGCAGGCACATTAAGGGGACCCCCCAGGCATTATCTTTAAAGGAATTTTTCATTTTTATTGTTGCACTTTAAGCATAATTAAAATCACTGCTCCTGAAAAACGATTGCTTTTCTTTTTTTTTTTATCGATACACGTCACTCAGGACTGTACCCAGACCCCCATACCCCTTTTATGGCCAATTATTTGCTCATAAGCCAGAGGCGTAACTATAACCCTACAGGGCCCCGGTGCAAGAAACCATGAAGGGCCCCCAACCCTGGCAGGGGCCCTTTCCTTTGAGTCCGGGCCCCTCTATCTCCTTCTCTGCAGCCTCAGCCGCACAGAATGAATGGACAGGAATAGCTCTGTACAGAGCTTCCTATTCATTCACAACTGAGCAAAGTAAACAGATACTATGCTTCAGTTATGAATGGACATAGTGAGTACGGTACCGATCACTCACTGTGTATTCTGACATCTTAAAGGGACAGTCACACTATTAACTCACACTATTAATTGAAGCATAATTAGCACTCTCTCTCTCCCCCCCCCCCCCCCGAGTTTTTAAAACCTGATAGGCATATTGAGACGTCTATCATAATTGTCTCACCTGATTTTGCCAATTATTTAGATGTTGGAAACCACTGCAGCAGCGCCATATCCACCTTTATTTCTGTAGCACTGACCTCATAGGGCCTGCTGAAAGATAACTGGATGTGCTCCCCTGAGTACCAGCACATGGTTACCTTGAGATATAGTTCATGAATTACCTCCTTACTCCTGCTGGCTCGTCACTCAAATAAACAGTCTAGGGGTAATGGATTTTTTATGTTTATTTGGAACTGGGATAGGAGAAGGGAATAGTGGGATACTCCAGTTGAACTATTCACATTAGTTGAGGACTTCTATCTTCAGGCCTTCTAGGTTAATTGGAAGCAGATAGGCTGCTTAATCCACACTGCAACAAGTGTAGAAAGGGGTTAAGTTTCTTGCTCTTTACTTCCTAACAAGACGACTTGGTGGATGATAACTTATCTTCAGGACACTCTCACTAGCTTCTCCTTCCAACCGACACCCAAACGCTGACTATCCCAACAGCAGGGGATGCCCCCCCCCCCAGGTCAGGACCCTTGACACGAGATCCTGTACTCACTGTACTGCAGAGACAGATCCTCCAGTGTCTCCCCTCTCAGTCAGCTCCTCTGGACCTCTGGGTTCAGTTCCTCAATGCTATTTTCCAGGCCCTCAGGACAACCCCCTGAGGCCGGATGGCACCTCTACAGAGGAGGAGGCAGCCGCCCCCTCCCTCCAGGACTCCGCTATCCAAACGAAAGACCATGAGCACATGTGCTCCTGGCTTTTATACAGTATCCCAGCATGCACCGAGGCATTTTTCCTCTGCCAAATCACCAGGGCTGTATCAAACGCCTGTGCACCCATTCGTCAGGTTTCCTACCATTATACAAAATGCCTCCCTATTGGACCAGTGTAAAACACTCACCAGACAGAACAGGTTGCCTCCGGAGCACAATGAGCTGACCTCACTAACAGATTCTGCTCTCTGGTAGGCAGAGAACAATATAGATTTACCTGCAGCCCTTCTGGTAAGCAGACAGCTCAAAAGTACACTTTCTCACTGACCCCTACCTAGGAGGGTGCTACATTTCATGGTCTATGTAGATGGCTCGCACTAAGTTCCAGTTGGTCTTCACAGAGCAGAAGGTGTCCCATAGTTCAGGCCTTTCTTTGTTCCAGTATGGCTTGGGAATATAAAGAAACTCCCAAATCCCATCACTGCACCACTCCTCTCTTCTGGCCTCGACCTCCAACATGATCTCCCGGGGAGCATAGGGGTAGTCATACCCATATTCCAGGGCCACCTTCCTCTGAATCAGATGCTGGCACCTTGACAACCTGGGGAGGGTTTGTCTGTTTCCTCTCCCAGGTGGGGAGTACAGGGTCTCTTGTCTCCTGGAGAGTCTTGCATAGGCCTCGTTTTGATCCCGAGCCCAGGTGTAGGTACGAAGTGGGGATAGATCTGGAGCCCTTATAGCAGGGGTAATGAATTAAAGTTCAAGGAGGTCCGGTCGCTAAAATTTTCTTTGGGCCGAAGTCCAAATCTGAAGTCTGTGCTATGACTCAGAAAGATGGGCAAAACAAAACGTGTCCATCAGCGTTGCTCTTAACATAAAATATGCGCATTTGAGTGCCCCTTAACATAAAATGTGTCCATCAGCGTGACCCTTAACATAAAATAAGGGGCACGCTGATGGGTACATTTTATGTTGGGGGGCACTCTGATGGGCACATTTTGTGTTAGGGGGCACGATGATGGGCACATTTTATGTTAGGGGGCACTCTGATGGGCACATTTTATGTTAGGGGGCACTCTGATAGGCACATTTTGTTAGAGGGAACTCTGTTGGGCAAAACAAAACGTGTCCATCAGCGTTGCTCTTAATATAAAATATGCCCATTAGAGTGCCCCTTAACATAAAATGTGCCCATCAGAGTGACCCCTAACATAAAATGTGTAAAATGTGCCCATCAGAGTGCCCGCTAACATAAAATGTGCCCATTAGCGTGACCCTTAGGATAAAATTTGCCCATCAGCGTGCCCCCTTACATAAAATGTGCCCATCAGCGTGCCCCCTAACATAAAATGTGCCCATCAGCGTGACCCTTAGCATAAAATTTGCCCATCAGTATGCCCCTTAACATAAAATATGCTCATCAGCGTGACCCTTAACATAAAATAAGGGGAACGCAGATGGGCACATTTTATGTTAAGGGGCACTCTGATGGGCACATTTTATGTTAGGGGGCATTCTGATGGGCATATTTTATGTTAAGGGGCACGCTGATGGGCAAAACAAAACCTGTCCATCAGCATTGCTCTTAACATTAAATATGCCCATTAGAGTGGCCCTTAACATAAAATATGCCTATTAGAGTGACCCTTAACATAAAATGTGCCCATTAGCGTGACCCTTAGCATTAATTATGCCCATCAGGGTGACCCTTAGCATAAAATGTGCCCATCAGCGTCATCCTTAACATAAAAAAGGGGTAACGCTGATGGGCACATTTTATGTTAGGGAGCACTCTGATGGGCACATTTTATGTTAGGGGGCATTCTGATGGGCATATTTTATGTTAGGGGCACACTGATGGGCAAAACAAAACGTGTCCATCAGCGTTGCTCTTAACATAAAATATGCCCATTAGAGTGCCCCTTAACATAAAATATGCCCATTAGAGTGCCCCTTAAAATAAAATTTGCCCATCAGCGTGACCCTTAACATAAAATAAGGTGCACGCTGATGGGCACATTTTATGTTAGGGGGCACTCTAATGGGCATATTTTATTTTATGGGGCACTCTAATGGGCACAAATGTGCCCATCTGTGTGCCCCTTAACAAAATATGCCCATCAGTCTGCATTTTATAAAAATAAGCAACCCCCTAAAAAAATGTGCCCCACACACCTTTGGGAGCGGAAAATGCCAGAGCCACGAGCCTCGAACATCAGGAGGGCGGGGCATGCATGTGATGTCACGCCCCAGCTCGCGGCTAGGCTGAGTGTGAGAGTCAGGAGCCGCAGTTAGGAGCAGGGGGGCGGGGCGCGCATGTGACGTCACGCCCCAACTTGCGGCCGACTGGGAGGGAGCCGAAGAAAGAAGCAGGGGGTGGGGCGCACACATGGGATGTCACTGGTTGCTGGGACACCCGCGGTCCCAGCAAACCAATGACTACTTACAGTGGCGGGCTGATGGGTCTGGGCGGAAGCATCGTGCGGGCCGTTCCTGGACAGCGGGCCGCCATTTAATGACGGCTGCCTTATAGCAAGACCTCACAGAACCCCAAATTTCGGGCACACTGCATGCATACCACCCAATCCCTTGTCTTCTCATCCGGGAACCTTGGACTTGTAGAGCTGCTCCTTTCATTTGCTCCCCAGACCCACTCTGTCCCTTTCTCAGACACCCAGACATCTATTCCTTCCACTAAGAATCCAAACCAATGGGGGGCATGGCCTGAAGCTCGATGTGAACAGACGTGCGTGAGCTCCTCTCTCCCGGCACTTATGCTTTCTATCCATCCTGTGCCCGCTACCTGCTGTTATCCTGCCCTGGTATACTCACCTGCCTGCCGTGCTTCCCCGCCGACATGTCCCCGCCGCGCAAAGGACCTGAAGCCGCCACTAAACTGGATCGATTTCGCCGCCAGGAGGAAGGCGGGCAGGCCCAAGATGGCGACGGTCCATTCCCCGCTCCGGATCCGGCCGCGCAACTTTCGGACAGCGGTAAGATCCTGGAAGCCATATCACACTGCCAGGCCACTCTCACCTCAAAAATAAAGGAGGTTAAGGTGGACATATCTTTAATCCGCCAGGACATGCAAAAGCTTAAGGGGCGGGTGACCGAGGTTGATAACCGTTTGGGGATGGTGGAAGATGAGCTCCCTCCAGTCCGTACATCAGTGGAGCAGGCCTCTAGGGACATTGCACAACTATTTTTCAAGCAGGATGGCCTAGAAAACCATGCAAGGCGGAAAAACATACATTTTATTGGTGTCCCTGAGGGGACAGAAGGTGCAGACCCTGCTACATTTTTGGAAAACCTGCTGGTCACCACCTACAGCCGAGCCGCCTTTTCCCAGGCATTCGTGGTGGAGAGGGCCCACAGGATGCCCGCCAAAAAAACCCTCAAGGTACCCCACCACGTGTATTTATAGCCAGATTCCTGAACTACAGAGACAGGGATGCGGTGCTTCGTCTATCCCGTGAGAAGGGCAACACTCCCCTGGATAATCACCATGTCATGGCATTCCCTGATTTCTCTGCTGAAGTTAAACGGCACTTACGAATCCGCAACCTCAAATATTCAATGTTATACCCTGCAAGGCTGCGTGTGGTTGCTGAAGACAGAGTGCGTTTCTTTGAAGACCGTGATGCTGCGGTGGCTTGGCTGGATGGACTTCCGTGAGGCTGCTGTTTACTGTGCTCTACATCTGCCCTGTGTCTCCCTGTGTTGCAGCTGTCCTCTCATTGCAATTTTCCTGAACTTCCTCTGCCCCTTCAGCTGCTGCATTTGCTGTTTGAAGTGTCATTTTTCCTATGGACATGCCTCTCTGCTGCGGGATGGTGGATCTCCTGCCTGTCTATGCTCTTTGTGCTTTTCCTGAACATGCCTCTTTGCTGCTGGACGACTCCTCTCCTGCCTGGCTGCACCTCTCTTCCACCCTGTGAACATGCCTCCCTGCTGTGAAATGTCAGTCTCCTATTTGGCTAGGGTGGGGGGGCATCCTGCCTCGGGTCACCCGAGTGATCCGCAACCTAACTTCTACTTCCCTGAGCCTCTTTCATCCCATATGTGTGGGACTTCACTCAATTGCTGACCGGGATGCCTTAGGCTCGTGCTGAATTTGTTCTACGTTTGATCACCTGAATGACTGCAGGGCCCTGGTTTAGGGCTCCTCCTTTGGAGAATGTTCGCCCCCTGCTCCCCCTGTTATGGGTCTAAGTCTAAGTCTGGTGCCCCAGCTGGGAGCCCGTGGCCCCTGGTGGATCGGGTCGCCCTGCTGGAGTCTCTCATTTGTGCTTTACTATTTATTCCTTTGGTTCTTGTTTTGGGTTGATGCTCCCATGTGTTGGGGTCTGTGTGGAGCCTGGTGGGTTGGGTTGGGTAATGTATTTGGGACCTGTTTGTTCCTGCTCATGTGTTTCTCTTTGGGTTCACCTTGTATAGTTTATAATTTTTTTTCGCTGCACAGTCAACTCTACTTTTTGCATGTGTCTGGGGCGGGTGCAGTTGCCTGCTCTGGGGGTTCTTGTGGTTCCCTCGCCTAGTCACTTTTTGTCCTCGCCACCATGGCCCCCTTAAAAATACTTACCTGGAATGTACGTGGGGTACGGGACAAGATTAAACGGTCCATTGTCCTTTCATATTTGAAGGATCAGCGAGCCGACATCATAGTCCTGGTTGAAACGCACGCAGAGGGTCACTAGATTTAGTAGACTGCTTATGGACTTTGACTTAGTGGACACCTGGAGACATCTCTACCCTACTACTCGTGCCTACTCCTGCTTCTCTGCCACCCATTCCTCCTTGTCCAGAATTTACTCTATTTGGCTCTCGCGCTCCCTAACACCTGGTCTGCGGGCTGCAGGGTTTGGGCCCCCGCCTGCTTTCTGACCATTCCCCGTACTGGATTTCTTTGACCTCCTTTCCCAGCTCTCCTCGGGGCCACTGGCACCTGAATCCTTTCTGGCTCTCTGTGGTCCCGGGGATGGATGACCTTGAAAGGGAATGGACGTACTTTTTTGATACTAATGCCCCTACAGCCTCTCCTTTAATAGTGTGGGAAGAGTTTAAACTTCATGCTAAAATGCTCTTATCGGAGCGCATCTCCAGGTTCAAGAAGTCCTCTCGATTGGAATACTCCTCGGCGGAGCGCCAACTTGCAGCGCTGGAGAGTCAATCTGCAGACTAGGGAAATGGAACAGCTCTGCCGGGAGTGTGCCAAACGCAAGCTCTTTTTTTGCAAGCAACAGGCTTTTGAATTTGGTGAGAAGGCAGGTAAACTTCTCGCGTACCTGGCGCATCTTAATGACAAACCCCCGGTGGTTATTTCCCTCCACCGGGTCGCATCTTATGGCAATGTCTGGGGCGCTTCGGCTTCGGGCCTAACTTTGTGAAGTGGTTGACCATCCTCTACCATAGTCCCTGCGCTCGGGTGGTGGCGAATGGTCATACCTCTCGGTCGTTTCCTCTTTCCAGAGGGACTCGACAGGGTTGCCCAATTTCCCCACTCTTATATGCCCTTATATGCACTCATTGCCATACGGGCGCACCCCGCTATTACTGGACTTCACCGCGGCGACCATGTTGATAAAATAGGCCTCTATGCGGATGATATGATCCTCTATTTAGCTGACCCTGGCCCTTCTTTGTCAGCAGCCCTGGCCCTTATTACCACCTTTGGTGGGTTCTCGGGCCTAACCATCAACTGGGATAAATCACAGATTTTATCCCTGGGTGTCTTCCCCCAATCGAGAGAACATTTCCCGTTTGCAATTGCTACGCGGATCTACCCTTAAACATCTTGGTGTGTACGTTACCCGTACCCTTACGGATTACATCTCTCTTAAAATTGAGCCCTTGTACGCCCTGGTTAAACATAAAACTCAGATTTGGTCCCCCCTTCCCATCGGAGTAATGGGTCGCGTGAACTTAATTAAGATGATCCTTCTACTTAAAATCCTCTACGCCTTATGGATTCTCCCACTTATACTGAAGACTTTCGTATGGGGTTCGAGTAGACATAAGCTGGCCTGGCATCATGCTCAAAAGTCTACCAAGATGGGTGGACTTGCTGTCCCTGATTTTGGGGCGTACGACCTCGCGTCTCAATTGTCCCATTTTCATCATATTAATGCCTTGGAAGCTCCTAGGTACATGGCCTTGGCTTGCTCTTCTGCCGTAGCCTCGAGCCCCCACCCCTTCTGCGATGTTCTCAGGGGGACGGGTGGGCCCTCGACTGCCCCAGTGCCGAGCGTTGTCTCTTCTCATTATAGGAGAATATGGGATTTGGCTCTTACTAAAACGGGTGACCAGTATTCCACACTAGGACTCCCCTGTGGTTTAACCGACACTTGCCTGAGCTACTTCAAATACCGGATTCTGGGCTGTGGATGACCAAGGGGGTTTTGTATCTTTCCCATGTTATACGGGAGGGGGGCGATTAGACCCTTTTCTCGGTTGTGGACCGAATTCGACCTTCCCCCTACCATGTATTACCGTTACTATCAACTCCGACATGCCCTTCACGCTCAATTTGGAGGCCGCTATCCGGACTTGCCCACCGTTGACCTTTTGGACGTTCTGACTGGATCTGACTCCCGCAAGCTTATATCCCTTCTATATGACATGCTGACATCTAAGACCGTTACGACCCTGGCATTTAGTATTCACCCTCGCTGGACAGCAGAAACAGGAGACCTTGACGACGACGACGACTGGACGGAGGCCCTTGAAACCTGTACGCTTGTTTCACCCAAACTGTCTGATAGACTAACGCAGGTATACATACTTCACAGAGCATACCTCTCCTTGGATAGGATAGCTAGATTTGCTCCCTCCAGGGACCCCACGTGTCCCAAATGTCTATTGTCTCCGGGGCACGTTTGGACATTTGATGTGGCACTGCCCCCGTATCCAGGGATTCTGGGCACAGGTTATCCGATTCCTACATGACCGCATGGGTGCTCCTGTCTCGCTGGATCCTAAAGTCTGCCTTCTGGGCATATTTCCTGATGAGGACATTGATAAACATATCACTAAATTTCTCCATGAAACCCTCTTTAGTGCCAGAAAACTGATTGCCCGTACATGGATTCAACCTACGTGGCCTGATTTGGCTATGTGGAAGGCGGATGTTAATCAATCCCTGCCCTATAAGAAAGTTATTTACACCAGCCGGGGGTTCCCTTGGCCGCTATCACAAAGTTTGGGACAGGTAGCTTGGATACTTGCTCCTCTGCTTGATTGCTCGCTTCTCCTCTGCCATCCCCCCTGCTTGTGCCACACCTGCTATGTACATCCCTGTTTTCTTGCTTCCTATGGTGGGTGGGTGAGGGTCAACGTTGCATAATGGTTTGTGCTCCTCTCATTTACCAGTTATTGTACTCACATGCCTTAAATGTGCTATGTTTTTCTTGTATGCTGGCTTTGTTTTCCTTTTCTTGTTGTCTTTATATTACTGCCAAATTGTAGCTCTGTGCACTGACTGTATTTGTATTTATCTTTTTGAACCCAATAAACGTTTGTTTTTTAAAAAAAAAAAATCCAAACCAATGCTGAAAGCTAGGGGACCCAGTATCATTGGCTCCGGCTTCCCTTCACTCGTCACACTGGGAGCCTTCTTCCTGGGAGCCCATTGATTCCCCTCTGCTTAATAGAAGTCGGTTCTGCTCGTGTAGGTGTAACTGGCCCTTTTCCTGTCCGCGACTCGGTCTGAATCACCAGGGTGCATTTCACCTCCAAGGTGTGATTCTCCCTGGTCTGGCAAATGGCAGTGTAATTCAGCATTACCGGCCCCGGCTCCGGCAGCGCTCGCAGCACTCCTCTTCCTCTGCCTACAGGGATCCTCATGGGCGCCCATGCTTCTTGAGTGAAGCCTGTCTCCAAGATCACACACAACTTCCTGGGCTGACTTTCACTCAGCACCATCTACACCAGCAAATCACCGCAGTGTCTGCATGTACTCCAGGCCTGCAGCCTGCATTTCACCTCCAAGGTGTGATTCTCCCTGGTCTGGCAAATGGCAGTGTAATTCAGCATTACTGGCCCCAGCTCCGGCAGCACTCGCAGCACTCTTCTTCTGCCTACAGGGATCCTCATGGGCGCCCGTGCTTTTTGAGTGAAGCCTGTCTCCAAGATCACACACAACTTCCTGAGCTGACTTTCACTCGGCACCACCTGCACCAGCAAATCACCGCAGTGTCCACATAGACTCCACGCCTGCAGCCGCATGGACACATTTAAGCATTGGTGACATACTAGCCTAAGATGCACCTTGTCTTTCCTGCTGCACAGTGCCAGTCCTCCCTTGGGCACCAACCACACTCCGGTGTCCCACAGGACCGACTCTGGTGATTCTACCAACATCTTAGGTACCTCGCCAAAATGTGGGATAGCCCCTGCGCTCCGGCTCCCTCTGACATACACCATCTTGCTCCTCCACACACGTGTCTCCCTCTCAGTTACACCCGAAGGCGGAAGTGATGTTTCAGCTCTCTTCCTCCATTCGGATTGGCAGTCTGTGGGCGCAAACCCCGCCCACAACTCCAGACTAGCTGACTCTGTGGCGGTGGCTCCTCCTGTTAGGCAGATCTCTTCAGAGGACGCTTTTCTGCGCAAGTCAGTAGCCTCTTCACTGCTGCTCCAACTCCACTCAGCCAGCACGAAGATCACTGCCTGGCAGATTGTGTTCCTCAATTCACACATCCGCCATCTCTGTCTGTACTTGGGCCTCAGTGGCACTTCCATTTCGCCAAGCCAACTGACCTCCCACACTGTCTAGGAAAATTGTCCCGCTGTCATAAATTGCACGGCCGACACTTTTCTCCACAGAACATGTACAGACATAACTTCCCATACTGTTAAGAAAAATTGTCTCGCTATCATGAATTGCACGGTCAACACTTTTCTTCACAGTACATGCACAGACATGACCTCCGACACACCGATCTTTGTGTCCCGGGTCACTACTCTCTCCATCCACACTTACACCGATTACTGTAAAGCAGACACAGTCCTTTAGTACAATACAGTGTATCTCCTCTTCATCTACTCTCCTGCATTTTACTTGAGAACAGATACTGTTTCTTGCGTAAGTGTCCATTCGTTGCCCATGGCAACCACCGTTACTAAATTGACTTGACAGCACACTTTCACTGATCACTGTAAGGCAGACATTATCCTCTTCACTGACACTCCAGTACATTACTTGGGAAAACATGGCATTACTTGGTGGAATTTCTCAGCCGTTGCTGCTCGCAACCGTTGTGGTAACCCAGGAGTGCATCCCGGACAAGCTCCCAAATGTAGCACTGCCCCCTTGAGGACTGCTGGATAATACACTCACGGGTCCCCCTGGGTTACCGTTAGCAACACTGGCATTCACAGATTAACACTTTACTTCTTGGCTCAGTCAATGATCAATCCAGGGGTATGTAGTTGTTTTTGGTGTTTTATTTTAAATAAGGATGGAAAGAGTGGGATACTCCAAATTGAACTATTCACAATAGATGAGGACTTCTGTCTGAAGATGCAGCCGGCTGCAGATTCACCTTGCCACTAAATACATTTAGGTTAAGTCTCTGCACAGATTACTTAGTTGGGTAGATTATCTTTGGGATACCTGCCTAGTATCCCTTTCACTCCACAGACTGACACCCATCCTCTGACTATCCTACATCAGGGTGGCCCCCTTCAGGTCATTCCCCTAGACACGATCCCCTGTACTCATGATACTGTTTTTTCAGGGTCTCCAGTAGTGATCGACCGATATTGTTTTTTTAATGCCGATACCGATATTTTGGTCATCGGATATCGGTATCTGCCGATATTTTTGGACATGTAAAAAAAAATTTTTTTTATTTTTCTTTTTTTCTAAAGTACGTCTTGTGGAGGGATCTGGGACCCCAAACCAAGTTTCGCTGTTTTGAATGCTATCAGCTTTTTTACTTCGGCGCAGAGTACCCGGAAGTGATGTCATGCCATCACTTCCGGGTTTTTTACATGAAGACCCGGGTCTTCTCTTCGGCGGTGGTGGAGGTAGGATGCCCGGGTCTCCCGGTGGGATGGGAGACCCGGGCGAGCCCCGGAAGGTGGCAGGAGGGGGAACAACCCCTCCTGCTCCTTGTAATGACAGCCGAGCAGCTTCTCAGCCGCATCGGTTGTCATTACAAATCAGCCGACCGTCGGCTTTGGACACTGGTACCGGGGTGATGCCTCTAGCTGCAGGCATCACCCCAGTACATGCACTTTCCCTAGATATCGGCAATATCGGAAACCTCCGGGGCCGATTAAGATTTATCGGGGAAAGAGCATATTTAGGGCATATTTAGGGCTCCCGATATAACGGTGTTGCTGATAATCGGTCGATCCCTAGTCTCCAGTGTCTCTACCCCCTCCAGTCAGTTCTCCTAGACCTCTGGGTTCAGATCCTTTTCTCTGGTCCCCAGGCCGACTGCCTGTGACCACGTGCCACTGCTACAGAGGAGGAGGCAGCCGCCACCCTTCCTCCAGGACTCTGCTCATCAGCCAAAGACCTTGCAGCACATATGCTCCTGGCTTTTATACAGTATTCCATAATGCACTGACACAGCCAGTCTCTACTAATCACTGGGACTGTATCAAGGCCTATGTACTCATTGTCTTACCCTCTGCAATCCTCTCCTACACCTGCTGTCCCTATCTTACCCTCAGCACTCCTCTCCTGAGCCTTTCGTCCCTGTCTTACCCTCTGCACTCCTCTCCTACACCTGCTGTCCCTGTCTTACCCTCTGGACTCCTCTCCCACACCTGCTGTCCCTGTCTTACCCTCTGCACTCCTTTTCTGCACCTTCTGTCCCTGTCTTACCCTCTGCACTCCTCTCCTGCACCTTCTGCCCCTGTCTTACCCTCTGCACTTCTCTCCTACACCTTCTGCAAATGTCTTACTCTCTGCACTCCTCTCCTGCACCTTCTGTACCGGTCTTACCCTCTGAACTCCTCCCCTGCACCTTCTGTCCCTGTCTTACCCTTTGCACTCCTCTCCTGCGCCTTCTGTCCCTGTCTTACCCTCTTCACTCCTCTCCTGCACCTTCTGTCCCTGTCTTACATTCTGCACTCCTCTCCTGTGCCTTCTGTCCCTGTATTACCCTCTGCACTCCTCTCTTGTGCCTTCTGTCCCTGTCTTACCCTCTGCACTCCTCTCCTGCACCTTCTGTCCCTGTCTTACCCTCTGCAGTCCTCCCCTGCGCCTTCCGTTCCCGTCTTACCCTCTGCACTCCTCTCCTGTGCCTTCTGTCCCTGTCTTACCCTCTGCACTCCTCTCCTGTGACTTCTGCCAATGTCTTACCCTCTGCACTCCTCTCCTGCACCTTCTGTCCCTGTCTTACCCTCTGCACTCCTCTCCTGCACATTCTGTTCATGTCTTACCCTCTGCACTCCTCTCCTGCACCTTCTTCCCCTGTCTTACCCTCTGCACTCCTCTCCTGCGCCTTCTGCCAATGTCTTACACTCTGCACTCCTCCCCTGCGCCTTCTGTCCCTGTCTTACCCTCTTCACTCCTCTCCTGCACCTTCTGTCCCTGTCTTACCCTCTGCACTCCTCTCCTGCGCCTTCTGTCCCTGTCTTACCCTCTGCACTCCTCTCCTGCGCTTTCTGTCCCTGTCTTACTCTCTGCACTCCTCTCCTGCACCTTCTGTCCCTGTCTTACCCTCTGCACTCCTCTCCTGTGCCTTCTGTCCCTGTCTCACCCTCTGCACTCCTCTCCTGCACTTTCTGTCCCTGTCTTACCCTCTGCACTCCTCTCCTGCACTCTTGGTCCCTGTCTTACCCTCTGCACTCCTCTCCTGCGCTCTCTGTCCCTGTCTTACCCTCTGCACTCCTCTCCTGCACCTTCTGTCCCTGTCTTACCCTCTGCACTCCTCCCCTGCGCCTTCTGTCCCTGTCTTACCCTCTGCACTTTTCTCCTGTACTCTCTGTCCCTGTCTTACCCTCTGCACTCCTCTCCTGCGCCTTCCGTCCCTGTCTTACCCTCTGCACTCCTCTCCTGCGCTTTCTGTCCCTGTCTTACTCTCTGCACTCCTCTCCTGCACCTTCTGTCCCGATCTTACCCTCTGCACTCCTCTACTGCACCTTCTGTCCCTGTCTTACCCTCTGCACTCTTCCCCTGCGCCTTCTGTCCCTGTCTTACCCTCTGCACTTTTCTCCTGTGCTCTCTGTCCCTGTCTTACCCTCTGCACTCCTCTCCTGCGCCTTCTGTCCCTGTCTTACCCTCGGCACTCCTCTCCTGCGCTTTCTGTCCCTGTCTTACTCTCTGCACTCCTCTCCTGCTCCTTCTGTCCCGGTCTTACCCTCTGCACTCCTCTCCTGCACCTTCTGTCCCTGTCTTACCCTCTGCACTCTTCCCCTGCGCCTTCTGTCCCTGTCTTACCCTCTGCACTCCACCCCTGCGCCTTCTGTCCCTGTCTTACCCTCTGCACTCCTCTCCTGCGCTCTCTGTCCCTGTCTTACCCTCTGCACTCCTCTCCTGCACCTTCTGTCCCTGTCTTGCCCTCTGCACTCCTCCCCTGCGCCTTCTGTCCCTGTCTTACCCTCTGCACTTTTCTCCTGTGCTCTCTGTCCCTGTCTTACCCTCTGCACTCCTCTCCTGCACCTTCCGTCCCTGTCTTACCTGATGCACTCCTCCCCTGCACCTTCTGTCCCTGTCTTACCCTCTGCACTCCTCTCCTGCGCCTTCCATCCCTGTCTTACCCGATGCACTCCTCTCCTGCGCTCTCTGTCCCTATCTTACCCTCTGCACTCCTCTCCTGCGCTCTCTGTCCCTATCTTACCCTCTGCACTCCTCTCTTGCACCTTTTGTCCCTGTCTTACCCTCGGCACTCCTCTTCTGCGCTCTCTGTCCCTGTCTTACCCTCTGCACTCCTCCCCTGCACCTTCCGTCCCTGTCTTACCTGATGCACTCCTCCCCTGCACCTTCTGTCCCTGTCTTACCCGATGCACTCCTCTCCTGCGCTCTCTGTCCCTATCTTACCCTCTGCACTCCTCTCCTGCGCTCTCTGTCCCTATCTTACCCTCTGCACTCCTCTCTTGCACCTTTTGTCCCTGTCTTACCCTCGGCACTCCTCTTCTGCGCTCTCTGTCCCTGTCTTACCCTCTGCACTCCTCTCCTATGCCTTCTGTCCCTGTCTTACCCTCTGCACTCCTCCCCTGCGCCTTCTGTCCCTGTCTTACCCTCTGCACTCCTCTCCTGCGCTCTTTGTCCCTGTCTAACCCTCTTACACTGCCTGCTAAGACTCTGATTTGATTTTCTTTACCAATGTTTGTAGAATAGGCACACTTTGTTAGTAATCTTTACCAATTAAGTGAGACTTTATTAAAGGTTGTTAAACAGATTTTACATTAAAACCCAAACAAATCTAGTCATGGTTGGTGAGCCTTTGCTCATGCTTGTGCCGAGTTGGTAGACACAAATAGCCTCTTGGGTTTACTGTTTGATCTTTCTGCTAATCTTTGTACATGAAGCTGTTTTTCATTTTACAGGGGAATATTTACATATTTAGCCGGCCTCAATGGTTTGCTTTGAGCCAGAGTTTGTCCACATCCTCTTTTCTTGTCGAAGCATCAATATTTTTCTTTTTCTACTTTCAGTTTCTAATCATTTTCATTTAAGATCTGCACTCTGTTTAACCTTTAAATGTCAGTGTGATTCTGACCGCTGCATTGTACAACAGAACAAGGGGTTAAAGTGTGCCCTAAGTACAAACTTCCCAGAAGACCCATGTTATACTTATCCCCCCGGACAGGTCATAATAGAAGTCTCCCGTCATCTGTTTGAAGTTATGAATTCTACAATTGCAAATGCCACTTTCACCTCTAGCTTTACGCTGACCCACCTCAGTGTCAGAAGAGATTAGACTCCAGCTCACCCACGACTGCAAGGTATGGCCAGTGGGAATGAAGGTAAACTGGTCACTGGAAAGATGAATCCTTGTCCAAAGGTGTCTCAGCTATGGGGACTGCCAAAGTGCAAGCAGTCACAACAACAGGATTTGTTACAATAGAGTTTATAAAAGTAATAAAAACAGACTACATGACACAACGATACAAAAGAAAGGCTTATACTTTGTATGGCTATAATAAAGAGAGACAGCACAATTAAAGGATTGGCAAAGCTAAAATGAGAAAAAAAATGTATTATATTTATGCATGTAGCACTACGTCTTGGGGAGCTGCTGGTGATGGGTTCCCCTGGGTTACCTATAGCAGACAAAAAACAGTCTAGGGGTTTTGTTTTTTGTGGTTTTATTGAAAACTTGGTCAGGAGAAGGGAATGAGTGGGATATTACAGCTTGAATAACTATGCACAATTTGCTGGGACACTTAATTGTACTTGAGTGCGGCAAGGCCGCTGCTTCACCTTGTCAATAGCGATGAAGTAGTAATAAATGAACCGCTTTAGATTAGCTGTACTGTACTGTAGAACACACTTCAGGGCCCTTCCTGGCACCCCATTTTTTTCCTATTCTTCAGGGCTTTCTACATGGCACCACCTTTACTGTAATACTCTCCGTGTAAGCTAGCTGCTTGATCCCCTGACTTCATTGGAGTGGTACCCCTTCCTGGGCCAGACCCTTTGGCAGGTCCCTCAGTACTCACGGACACTGTTTTTTCCAAAAGACTCTGCCAGCAGCTCCACCGTCAGTTACACCGGATCCTCTGCAGCTCAGCTCCACACCTGGTTCACTAGGCCGACCACCTAAGACCACCTTCCTCCTACACAGCAGGAGGAGAGAAAGCCATCCATCTCCTCCTGGGACTCTGCTTCCCGCCTAAGACGCCCTGTCACATGCTCCCTCCGCTTTTATTAGCAATCTCAGGATGCACTGCAAGAATACCCTCCCACTGGGACTCCCATAAAAGCTAATGTGTCACTGGCTGGGCTTCCTCCACTGTTCAACAAGCTCCCTCATTGGATACAGTGGGGACACTCCCTCAGACCCAGGGAATCACACCTGGAAACATGTGAAAGGCAACCTAATAGATCAGGCTCCCCTGATAAGCAGAAGGAGCAATAAATGCTTTACCTAGCACCTACCTGACTAGGAGGGTGCTACATGCACTATATATATAGAGGAGACACAAGGGTTGATTTACTAAAGGCAAATAGACTGTGCACTTTGCAAAATGCAGTTGCAGAGTGCAAGAGCAGTTGCTTCAGAGCTTAGTAAATGAGCAGAAGCTCTGCTGATTTCCATTATCCAATCATGTGCAACAAAAATGCTATTTTTTAAAAAAAATTCATTTCACGTCATTGGATATTTTTTGCAAAGTTTACAAAGGTCTGGAGCAACTTCAGTTTGTAAAGTGCTCAGTCTATTTGCCTTTAATATCTCAATCATCTGCAAGGATTTGGAGAAAAAGCATTGGTCCATTCACCATAGCAGTCCCTATCCAGCATCTGATCAGTTAAATAAAAACTGATTGATTGCTATCCGTTTCTGCATTTTGGCCACTGGCATTAGAGTTTCTAGTGCCCTGAAATAATCTTAATGTTATGGGTCCTATTTTGTTGTAAATTTGAAATTCCAAAAATTTAGCATAAAGCATAAAATAATGGAAACAGCAAAGTGTTAACCACAAAGTACAACGGGGGAGATTTACTAAAACTGGTGCACACAGAGTCTGGTGCAGCTGTGCATAGCAACCAATCATCTTCTAAATTCAGCTTGTTTAATTAAAGTGATTGTAAACGATCACCTTGTAAGACAACGCATTCAGTTTAAAATAGAAATAAAGACAAAATATTTTGTATAGAAAAAAAAAAAAAAAAAACATTATGAATATCTTTTTTCCCCTTTTTTATAAGTGATCACATTCCCTCTTCTCTCAGACGCATAAGAGCTGGGGGAGGAGAAGCCGAAGTACACTGAGCTTCCCAGTGAATGGCTGTGCAGCGGGGGGCCTGTCAGCAGGGCGGGGAAAAGGTATGGGCAGAAGGGGGCGGCTGCCCTGGGCCCAGCATGTATTGTAGGGATGGGGCACAGTAAGTTCCTTCTACTATAAGGCTGACAGGAATAAAGACAGCAGCATCACTACTTATGTCAGCTCAGCACTGACAGTAGCAAGGAGAGGAGGAGAGAGCCGGGAGGAGGAGCGGGCTGTGCTCTCTCTCCCCCCTCCTCCTCATAAGTTTGCACAATATGGAAGGGGGTGCAATTTGGCATCTTTGCCCTGGGCACTGGATAATCTTGTCCTGACACTGCCTGTCAGGACAAGGCGGATCATTGGAGGAGAGCACACTGAGTTTCCAGGAAAGCTAGAGAGCTGACCACAGTGTGTTGTCCTGCTTTGTGTGGTCAGTTTATAGTAGATAAGTGGAGAGAATAGCAGGATCGATCACCAGGGATTTCACATAAAGGAAACAAAACAAAAAGAACAGGATACTTTTTCATACAAGTACATGGTACAGCAGGCACGAATCAGAAATATGAAGTGTTGGGTAGCAAACACTTTGAGCTTTGACAATACGACCTAGAGCCCCTGTTCACATCGGCACAGCTTGACAGGTCAAATCACATGATAAATCGCAGCCTATTGCTGGCAATGGCACCGTCCCAATCGGTCCGACGCCAACTTTCGCACCGATTTCCAAAAGTAGTTCCTGCACTACTTTTGGCAACTTCAATAGACATCTGTACATGAACCCGCACAGATGTCTTTCAAGTCATCACCCTGAAGTCGGACTGAAATAGGGCTTTGCAATCATGCGAGTTTAGATGAAGTCGCAAAAATTCAAAGCCGCGTTCAATGTGAACGAGGTCAAAAGCCAATTGGTTACTATTTACAGCTGCACCAGATTCTGTGTGCACCAGTTTCAGTAAATCCCTCCCCCCCCCCCACTGTCCATTGCAACCGATCAGAACTGCTCTTGATCTGGTTTGACTATAGCAAAGTGACTGATTGTTATGGATCTTGGCTCTTTGCACGGTTCCTTGTACAAAGGCTGCATATAAATAAATACAAATTGTAATGCACTGGACCTGAGATTCCCTTTACTACCAAAATCAGGAACATGTACCTTGAAGCCATCAACAAAATCAGCTGTCCAAATTGTTTGAGGTTTTTCTTGTCAAAGGGCAAAGAGATGTTCCACCATTTACGCCCACAAATGAGAAGAGGTTCACCACAGTTATTAGTACACAATGGCCATGATTCATCAAGCTGTGATAATACTTAATACATGATAAAAAGTCTTAAAGGATTAGTGTACTGTTAGAGAAAGTTATTCTTTTTTACCTAGGTAACCCCTTTCCACCCCTCACACCCCAGTTACAGGGTTCCGGGTTCCTGCTCTTCTGTAGACCTAGTTCTAGTACTGAAGTAGAATGCACAAACTGAGCCTGATTTACTGTAAGAGTTCAGAATATTCACATAAGGAAATATTGAGGGCACCTTTAGATCTACGTATGTGTCTAGAGATCTTGTCATGTGTCAATGTGCGTTTCCTTTGTTCGTTGACATGCATTGTTGATGTGCATTGTCCATGTATTTTTGAGTTTAAGATTTGGAGTGGATAGAGTTACCAGCCATTGACCAAGGCATGTTCATACCTGTTGCCAATGCATAAAAAGGCATGCTACACATGTTTTGATGCACTGCCGTACATATTTATGGGTCTCCAAATACACTAAAATGCAAAAATAAAATTGGACTATTTTTTTAAAATACACCATACTGCAGTCCTGAGATTAGATCCATCACTATTTTAAATATTGAGAAGTTGGACACGTGTGTAATGCATTTTAACAAGTGCATTAAAATGCAACAGTGTAAAAGGGCCCACTTAAAGTTGTTGTAATCCCTTACAAATAAGAAGTGACTGGCCTCAGCTGATACACAGAGATGAAATACATCCTTCTACATAAGTTGTATCTGTCTATCTGCAGTCTTCTCTTCTCTTCTCTACATCCATTCAAAGTGATGGGAACTAGGCAGCAGACAGAAATTACACTCTAGATTGAGCCAAGTACACACTATAGAAGGATATGCTTTGTTCATGTTTCATATCTAAGGTTTATAACCACATCCTAACCATAGCAGAAAGACAGCTACAGAGCGACTTTCTCGTTCACGGAGCGTGTCCATGGACATCCTTCCTAAACCACGCCTCTTGCTCACTCCCCAGGGTGTGCATCCAAATCACAAGCCAATCACAGCAGCCCTTTACTACGTGATCAGCTGTGTCCAATCACAACTGATAACAATATAAAAAGAGCAGTCACTGCGTGAGGATAGGAGAGCCAGTAACCGGCAATCCTGGCAGGGGACATGTACACAGATAATCAGGGCACTGGGGGTTTAACTCCACCCTGACTAAATTTGTCAGTGTTGTAGGAGCAGGAGGGCATTGTTGGTCACCAGTTCCCGGTCACAATACATAGACATAGGCTGATTTTCTAAAAATGCAGCTGAAAATGAAAAAGAATACAGAACAAAAGAATGTGACACGCTGGATGAGCAAAAAAATGCACATAAGCCAAGTATAGGGGCCTGCCCTAAGCAGCACTAGGCTGTAGTTAGCTGGATCTTGGATTATTATAGTTCTGCTTTCATTGCATTTTCCCTAAGCTGACTTTATTGTTTGCTTCTGCTTGTTGCTGGGGAATGTTCCTAGCAATAGAACAAGAAAATACAGTAATTCTGAGTTATGAATGTTTATTTCTCCCTGGCCAACCACTAGATGGTTCATTGCCAATGGTGCATGATGGTGGAAGATATAAATATTTTGGATCACTTTCTAGAAGAGTCTTTTGCCCTTTCCTCCTGGGCTGTTGTCAGGAGAGGAGACTGTGTTGGAAGCCTCTGCCTCTCAAGCTTTTTGACTGTGGAGTGTGAAGCTGAGAATGGGCCTGAGTCTTGGGCCTAAAGGGCTTGTGCTGCTTTTCTGGAGAGTACATCCAGGAGGAGTGAAGCTAAAGCCTTGCTGGAGCACCATGGGATGGAACTTTATTGCTGAAGAATGTCCCGCAGAACTGGGTACAAGCTGCTGCTGTACAGGAAGTCTTGTAGCTCAACTGAAAAGGTATTATCTGAAAATGCTCAACAGTCTGAGGAGTACAGATTGCTGGTCTCGACCTAAATGTTCCCATTTCTGTATTGGCTGTTGCTTGTGGACATGCCTGGAGTCAACTTTGTCGCTTTTTGGATATTGTATGGCCCAACCCTCTCTGCTTGAGTTTATGTGCCCTCTAAAACTCTTTAAATGTTCTAGAGTGACTGGCATCCAGTTCCTTTTGCCCCACATAGATTTAAGAATTCAGCCCTCAGGTTTGAGATGCTAGCCCACCAAGTTCTTCAGGGGTCCCTAACCACCTCCTAGGGGTAAGCAACATAAGAAAAGCAGCAGATAACAAAAACTGTATTCATTGCTGTTGGATTAAAATGGCAATGTATGTACAAGTAAACTAATAGTTTTAGACGATTTTGTCTGTTACCACTTTGCTATATGCCTATAAGTTCTCACTCAGGCATGGTGCCCAATGATGTAAGAATGTTACCATTCTAGCAGAAAACCAGCAATGTGCACTTGTGCTTGTTCCTAGTTCTCACACCTCACTATCAAACTAAAAAATTAGGAAACTAGATGGTGCCAACTATCATAAGTGTGTTCCTCATTGCCATCTAGTGGCCATAATCCAGTATTTTCTGCATTTGGATTACATTTGGATTGCAGAGAATATAGCCTAAGAACATTGGCTTTTCCCTCATTTACACAGAAAGAAATTACATGATGGACAAACAGCTATGCAGTTTTTTTTTTAATTAAAACAACCCATATTATTGATGCTGGTAAATTTGCCATGCCCATAGGCTTCAATGAGCTGTAATCATGACAGTATTAAAGCACAGTGGAAAAAATAACATAGGATTTTTATATATCAGAGCAGGAACTTTGCTAGTGAAAAAAAAAGTAAGGCCCCCTTCACACATACGAAAAACAAACAGGCGGAGCACTGAAAAAAGAGCGTGCATGCTCACCGTGAGCTTGGTGCATGCTCACCGTGAGCTTGGTGCATGCTCTGAAACGCGTCGTGTGCAAATCCCTCTGGTCTTGGTGACGTCACGCTGCAGACGCTGCTTTTTTAGCTTGATACGCGGAGATTAGCTGATCCCGGAAGACAGCAGCCGGCTTCTTTGTCCTCCGATTCCATTCACCTGCTTCAGTCACCTCTCCTGCCGGACTTTGGGCACTGGACTTTACCACCATTTCCCAGCATCAGATCGAGCCTGTATGTACCCCCTTATGTACCCCATGTGAGTTCTTATATTTTGTGTGCCTGTTAGATTAAAAACTTAACTGCACTTAGAGGCGCTCCGCCTTTTTGTTTTTTGCATTTTCCACAGAACCAATTTCCCTGTGCTGTGGAGCCGGCCCTTTGCTGCAGACTGACACTCCAGCCATATTGGCACACTTATTTCCCTTGTCTTACTTACATGATGGACTTGAGTATTTCCTATGAAAGTATGTTATGCACATAAAGGTATTTTGCCTATTATGTATGTATTTTTATTATTTTAGCCTTTCATACACTGGTCATACCGACTCCACTATAGCAGCCCAGAGCACCAGCTTTTCTTTTTCTTTCCTTTCACACATACGGACCGTTCGTCCGTTTTTCATTATTCTGTTGACGGATGAAAAACGAACATCCATGCATTCCTATGGAAAAACAGATGACAACGGATGATCATTCATTTACATCAGTTTCCATCCGCTTCCGTCAACATCCGTTTTTTTGAACGGATGAAAGCCCTATTTTTCATTTACCAAAAAAAAAAAAACAGATCGGACGACAAACAGATGAAAAACGGATGATAAATGATGATCATCCATTTACATCCGTTTTCCGTCAACATCCGCTTTTTTGAATGGATGAAAGCCCTATTTTTCATCCGGTAAAAGAATGGATCGGATGAAAAACGGATGACAATGGATGAAAAACAGATGAAAAACTGATGGAAAACTGATGACCAAGGATGAAAAATGGATGTGAAACCGATGTTGACTGAAAAAAGTGATGACAAAAATTGTGACTGAACTGATGAAATGAATGGTCCATATGTGTGAATGGGACCTAATGAGTTAAAAAAAAAAAAGCACACACACGCAGCCAAGTTGCACACACATGTGTGAAGACACATCAGGTCTGATATTTACACCTCAGCCATCTCCCACTTAGAAACCTGTTTGGAAAGAGTGGTTTTGTGCCTGATTCCAGAGCCTGTCTGGGCTTCATTACAAGCACTGAGAGAGGGTGATCAGGCCCAGGCTGAAATATCTCTGCTTGAAAGCAAACACCACTCAGGACAGAATATTATTCTCTATGCCTAGGTTGAAGTACATTACGAGTTTATTGAATTAATTATGATAAGGATCATAACGTTAAACTAGGGGTGAGGCGCTGGCTTCCTCCTAGGATCGCTCCGAGCACTTTTCATCTGAATATTTCTGTGGACTTATTAAATCTGGCAGCTCTGAACTTTCTGGCGGAGCAGATTTCTCTCTGACTTAAAAGAGATTGGATGCTGAACGGACCAAAAGTTCTTCGTTCTGCCCTGTCTCTCAGGGAGTAAAGGAAGAAAAAAAAAAAACACATGAAGAATATGTGAGATAGAAGGTATAAAGCACAGGAGAGAATGAATACCATCTTGGGGATCAATCATACAATCCCCTTCTCAGAGCTGCAGGTCAGGGTGAGGAAGAGGAGGGGGTTGGACACAGGGAAAGGGGGGGGGGGGTCCTTTGGAAACGTGATTGGGAGTTCACTCACGGGCCGCATTGCGAGCCGGGAAATCTGATCTTTTAGCACGGACCGATGCCAGCTCCATTGCAAATTTAATAAAAGGGTCTCCCCTCCTATCGGGGGGTTTCATTAAAATAATTTCGGGGCCCAAGACCAGAGCAGGTCTAGAATTCAAGATATGGCTGATTTATATCTGAGGCGCCCAATATTTTGTGTTAATTTTAACCCCTGGCATGCCATATCCTTAAACGCATTCAGAATGACAGTATGGCCAAACACGCTAAGCAAGCAGTAGGCATATCATAGCTTTGATGTGTTCTGGGTTATATTTTGGAAAACCATAAGGATACTTGCATACTATTATAATTTATAAAGTTAAATATGTACTGCCACTATTTACTACTTGTTAGGTGCGGTAAGAGGAGAATTGACAGGTGCAAACACAGAGGTGCAGACACAAAAGATCAGAGCTATAATAATAAACCAGGCTGTTTTCCTAAGGTCAGAGGTCATTAATTCATGGATGCCTCAAAATTTAGCAGCATCAGTATGCATTAGTTAACTTGACAATAACTATTTACCTATCTAAATCATAAAAGTATGTGTTTTTTAAAGAATATATAAGGATCTTATTTGGCACACTTTTTTTTAATAAATACTCCACTCGTGTTTTTATTTTAAGCTGACATCAAATTTTAGGTACATTTCAAATTCAAGTATTTTTATTTACACATTGGGGTTGGTTTATTAAAACTGAAGAGTGCAAAATCTGGCACCGCTCTGCATGGTAGCCAATCAACTTCTAACTTCAGCTTGTTCAATTAAGCTTTGGCAAAAAAAATAATGGAAGCGGATTGGTTTCTATGCAGAGATGCACCAGATTTAGTTAATAAACCCCATTGCATGATATAATCACAGCTTTAGCCCATTGGCCTCACTTGTCAATGGGTCTCTCCATGTGTGAAGGACAATGACAGCTGCAGATTGGAAAAATACTGGTATCATTGGCTGGTGATCACATGGAGGAAAACCAAGCCGCACTGATTGGTTCCCTATTGTTAGCTGAGACAAGAGCCTATCAGTAAAGGCACACAGATGTGCTCTTCTACTTCTACTATGTCTTTTAGCACATGACTGAGATCATTAGGAGACCAATCTGATAACATTCTACGAGGAAGTGAGCTGCCATCTAGATAGAGGGAGGTTTGTGGATGTGGTGTATCTGGATTTTGCAAAAGCATTAGATACAGTTCCCCATAGACGCTTATTCTACAAGCAGAGGTCTGCAGGCATGGACAATGAGGTTTGTTTGTTTTGTTGGATAGAAATCTGGTTACAGGGGCACGTCCAAAGGGTGCTGATAAACAACGTGTACTCAGACTGGTCTAGAGTGGTAAGTTGGGTACCCCAAGGCTTTGTCTTGGGACCAATTCTGTTTAATTAATTCATAAAATGATATAGAGGATGGGACAAATAGCTCAATCTCAATATTTCCAGATGACAAAAAAATTAGCAGGGCAATAACTTCACATTAGGATATAGAAAGTTTACAGAAAGACGTGAACATAATAAAGGAGTGGGCAACTACATGGAAAATGAGGTTTAATGTGGAGAAATATAGGGTAATGCACATGGGGGCTAAAAACATGAACACAAACTACTCACTAGGGGGAGAACCTTTGGGGTAATCAAGGATGGAGAAAGATCTGGGGGTCCTAGTAGATGACGGGCTGTGCAATAGCATGCAATGTCAAGTGGCAGCTACCAAGGCCAGTAGAATGTTAGCATGCATTAAAAAGGGGATATACTACAGAGATAAAACTATAATCCTGCCAAAACTATAATCCAGGCAACACTGATGGGGAGGGCACTGGCAGGCAGCACTGATTGGGAGGGCACTGGCAGGCTCCCTGAGCCCTGATTGCCATCCCTGGTGGCCATGGTGGGCATCCCTGGGGTCATGGGTGGGCATCCCTGGGGTCATGGGTGAGCATCACAGGTGGTTCTAGAGGCACCCCCCCCCCAAGGGTCTGCACTGGTAATCAATGATCTGATTACCAGTGCAGACCCCCCCCTGTCAGGAGAGCCGCAGATCGCCTCTCCTCTTCTCATGCCTGTCAGGTACGAACTAAGGAAAGCCAATCAACGGCTCTTCCTGTGTACTATGTGACCAGCTGTGATTGCACACAGCTGGTAACATGGTAAAGAGCCTATGTCAGTAGGCTCTTTATCGAGATCGGAGATGCGGTGTGTCAGAGTGACACACCACAGCACTGATCGCCGCTCTGCACGCCCCCCGGGGGCGCGCAGAGCGCATTATCCGGCCGCTGTCATATGACGTCCAGTCAGGATAATGCAGCCACCTTCCCGCCGTCAATCGCCTATAAGGCGGGCAGGAAGTAGTTAACCTTAAACTGCACAGTGGGGTTTTCATTGTCAGGGCAATAAGGATGTGGAACTCTCTTCCACAATTGATGGTGTCAGCGGGGAGTATTGATATTTTTAACCACTTAAGCCCCGGAAGATTTTACCCCCTTCCTGACCAGGGTTTTTTTTGCGATTCTTTACTGCGTGACTTTAACGGACAATTGCGCGGTCGTGCGACGCTTTACCTAAACAAATTTGACGTCAATTTTTTCCCACAAACAGAGCTTTCTTTTGGTGGTATTTGATCACCTGTGCGATTTTTACTTTTTGCGCTATAAACAAAAAAAGAGCATAAATTTTGCAAAAATAACAATATTTTTCAAATTTTTTTATATGAAATTCCCCCCCAAAAAAATGTAAAAATCAAAAATTTTTAACATTTTTGGCCAATTTGTTTTCTGCTACATATGTTTGGTAAAAAAAAATGCAAAAAGCGTATTTTGATTAGTTTGCGCAAAAGTTATTGCGTTTACTAACTAAGGGAAAGATTTCTGTCATTTTTGGTGGGTTTTTTTAACGCGTAATGGCGGCGATCTGCGATTTTTTTTGCGGTACTGAGACATTGCGGTGGACAGATCGGACCCTTGACTGACATTTTTGACACTTTTGAGGTTACCAGTGACATTACTACAGTAATCAGTGCTATACATATGCACTGTTACTGCAAAATGACACTGGCAGGGAAGGGGTTAACTTTATTGGGGAGGGAGGGGTTAAGTGTGTCCCTAGGGGCGTGCTTTTTACTGTGATTGGCTGTGGCTACTAGTGTAGGAACAGTGATCAACGGTCCTACATAGTAGAACCGTATGATCACTGTTTCTACACAGGGGAGAATGACAGGCGGCTTGTTTACATCAGCCGCCTGACTTTCTCCCTCTGCAACGACGATCGGCGAGTGACCGGCGGACATCGGTTCCGCCGGTCACACACACTGACTTCCCTGTGAACGAGCCGCTGGGGGGCGTGCGCCTCCGCGGGCGCGTGCTCACCCGCTATAGGCTCACAAGGAAGTGACAGGCAAGTGACGTAGATCTACGTCACTCTGCCTGGCCGGGGCTGACCGCCGCAGTAAATAGTCGTGCGGCGGTCGGCAACCGGTTAAGAGACTCTTGGATGTGCATTTTAAAGAACACAACAAACAGGGCTTTGGGAAGTGATTATAGACACTGACACACACACAGGTTGAACTAGAAGGACTATTGTCTTTATTCAAACTTACTTACTATGTAAGTATTAATCTACAGATTGTGGACAGGAAGGGGTTAAAGTAAACCTAACCCCTAATACTAACATTATCGTGAACAAAAAATATCAATAGAACACAAATAAAATTGATCACAATAATGATAGTGCACTGAAATTTCCCAACCTTATTGATCCACTGATATAGCTTTAATACCTTGAGCCACTGACCTAGAACAAGTATGCAGATCAGGTCATTTCTTACATGCTTGTTCCAGGCCATTGATTTTGACATCATTTAAGCTATTTCAGGAGTTCAGAAATAGCTACCTACATATTTCTTAAAAGACATAACTATTAATATTAAGTATCCCTTTTTTTTTTTTTTACAGTATTCAGTTCCTGATGGAATAGAGGGTGGCATTGCCTCACCTCCTTCTGCATTCTTTGTGCCAGTGCTTGCATTGGGCAAATGCTGGGAGATGGAGATAGGTGCTTGCTAGCAAAGGTGGCAAAGTGGGGTGGGATGCCCTGTCCAACGTTGAACATGCTTTTACAGCGCATCTAGGAAGATGAGACATACTGCATACTACATGTATTTTATCCAATTTGGAACTGGATACTGTTAAATATAAGTGATACTTCTTTTGTAAAATATATCTAAACCCTTACTGGACTGCATTTAATTAAATAAAGTGCTCTGTATCATAAACAACTGCTATGATTTGCTTTCCATCAAATACCATTTTCATTTTTCTTTTTATGCATCACAGTTTTGCTGAACATCTAAAGAGACTTTCAGCCACTTCCTGTCTACATGCATTCGCACCAGTGACAGCTGAGCACCATTGCTCTAGGCTGGGTTCCTGATAGTGACAACAGTGAACCATGCCTGCACAATGTGTATGGGCATGGCTGGTTGTAGACTACAGCAGTGACTCATGTGAGATAGTGACAAATCAGAGACACAATTGGAAAATAGCTGTCAGCCCAAAATAAGAGGTGCCTAAACAAGGACCTTTATAGCAGGATCTCCAGGTCTTCTTTTAATGATTTGGAAAAATAAATAACAACTTTGAAAATCATATTAATATGTTAAAGACAAAGCTTGCATGATATTTTAGTAATTGTTCTTAGATCTAAATTAAATAAAGGCAAGTCATACATGACCAGATCGCTCACCAAGATCACAGAGTTGTAAAAAAAAAAAAAAAATACCTTTCTCCACACTTCTTTTATTACAGGTAAATCCAGGAATCCAAGCTGTAATATACAGTACCAGTTTTGGACACTCCTCAACTTTTTTGGGACAGCATATAGCCCTCAGTGTGGATGGGATTTTGGTGTGGGTCAAATATGAGTTTGACCCACACCCAGCCTGTTTGTTGTTACCTGAATCAACTGGCCCTAACTGTCGAGTTTTCCCACCCAAATGCTCAGCTGCTAGAATGTAAAGATGTAGAATCACATCACCCAAGATCCCCAACTGTTTCTTGGATCTGTGATTTAGTGATGAGTAAAGCGGGGAAATATTGTGACACAATGGGTCATCATGGTGGCAGGGAACATCATGTGCTGTCATTTAGCAAATGGAGTGCAATAGTAAAACATCAGCGGGTCATCGTGGATAAACATCGTCAGGTGGCGGTTCCTTATAACTGACAGCTGGATAGTGTGATTGATGATGAGTTGACATTGGAGAACTTTATATTTTTTTAAATAGTATTTTTATGTAATTACACTTCTTTTTTTTTTGTGGTGTTAGCGTGTTTATTTGTGGTGTTAGCGTGTTTATTTACATTTTATTCTTTCTGGGAATGGGTAATACGGGGTACTAATGTTGCCCTGGACCCATTCCCCTTTTTATGTAATTACACTTCTTTTTTTTTTTTTTTTTTGTGGTGTTAGCGTGTTTATTTGTGGTGTTAGCGTGTTTATTTACATTTTATTCTTTCTGGGAATGGGTAATACGGGGTACTAATGTTTATTAAAAAAGAATAGCGTGCAAATGCAAAAGAAATAACTACCAAATCTGAAGACAATCCATAAATAAAAATGGGGGTTTGGTCCCACCATATGGCCATATCGTGCTCAAGCCCACTACTGCGTCAAAGTACCCCATTATCAGTGGGTCCTACACTATCCATGAAAAAGAGATGAATCCAGCCTAACCCTTGGAGATAATACTCCTTGCTGGGAAGGATGTGCAAATGCACTACAGGGGACTCCTCCTATATCCACTTGATGGTGGACACTGATTGAGTACAGGTGTGTGTGGGGGGGTGGGGAGGGTTGCTCAACCTCGATAGTCTGGTCAGACCGAATACATAATAAACAGGCAAAAAATGTTTATTATGGGTCAGGGGTACTAATGTTGCCCTGGACCCATTCCCCTGGGAGGGGAAAGATATCTCTGGGTCCCCTTATTCTAAAGGGGGCTTGCACAAGTCCTCTCCACAAACCCACACATCCTTTTACGGGGGCTGGATGTGGATAAGACACTCTTATCTCTTAACATCGGAACAAGGTGCCTTGTAAGGGGGCAGGTGGCTTAGAATTGTCACCCTGAAACAGTAAGTGCTGTTACTTGCAGAATCTCCCTGTAAAAAAACTTTACAACAGATTGCTAAAAAACTATTTGTTTTAGAAAATATATACAGTGAGGCATGATGCAAAACATGTTTACGGTTTAAGTGCATAAAAAATGTTTTAAGATCCATGTTCCTAATTATACGGGCTGTAAATTCAGCCAACCAGTGCTGACAAAATAAACATCATAATGGGCACTTTTTTTCTTTTATGTTGATGGATAGCTTAGGAAGAAAGGAGGCTGGATCCGCCCCTACCAACTAGGCAAAAGGAGAAATCCGATTGGCTGTGGAGGCCAGGAGGATATCTACCAGCCATATTTAGCCTTGCCCACTGCTTGGGAGAAGAGCAGGGACTGACATGGGGTACAGGGAGAGTTCAGCTAGGACCTGCAGGTGGAAGAGGTGCTATGGGGGTGTGAGCTCAGACTTTGCTGCCTGGAGCTTAGAGCTGCAAGACTGAACTGACAGCCAGTGTAGAGAGCTAAGTGCTGACCAAGTCTGCTACTGTTAAAGGTTGCAGCTGAAAGCGGCTGGACCATGTGTTGCTGAGACCAGAGCTGTTAGAGACTGCCTGCTGCTGCGGAGAGAGAGACTGTCTGCTGCTAACTTGTACTTCAGAAGGAAAGTTGCCAGAAGATTTTGCTACTGAGATCTCAGGCAGAAAGACACTGGTCACTGAGGGTACTGTGCTACTGTGTACAGAGGATTCTGCTTTTGCTACTACATTACTGTATGTCCACAACTGGAGGCATGAGCCTGAGAGAACCCAGACCACATGCAGAGCTGCTGTTCCAGAGCTGATCCAGTTTCCTTTTACAGATGCATAGGGCTGGTTAGAGGGGGAGGCCCCTTTGCATGGAACAAGAACTGGTGACACCAGTGGTGATTGGCCTTTGGCCCTCATTTTGTTCATAGTGCTCCAACGCAAGGGCCCCACTGCCGGCAGGACTAAAATAGTGTTCCACTAGCCAGTGGATAAACATAGTCTGTACATAGTAGTTAGGTTGTTAGTATTCTTGTTGTCTTGTCTATTACCTCTGTTAGTTTTGTGGTATGGTCATTCCTCCATGCTGGCTTAGTGCATTCTGGCTGGGTCATTTTACAGATGGCTGTGGAGGATAAACAATGTCATTTTGCAACTGGTGTCACATATCAAACTGTATTTGCTCTACAGTTATTCTACTTGTTTAACCCTTTCTTCTACATGGCTTTTCCAGTTAAAAATAAAGCCATTAAAATATTTATACAGTAGGTGTGTTAATGTAGTCTCAGGTCCACAGATAAACATGGTCTGCTTTTCTGCTTTGCAGTGTTACACGGTGGGTATGCTGTATTGCTCCTTTTCACATTGCAAGTCCCTTTTTCAACAACACACAGAAAACAATATATTTTTTGTGGAGCTTATGTCCTATCTCACAAGTTATTAAAGTGGTATTAAACTTAAAAATAAAAACGCATTCTCTGCATTAAGGTAGAAAACGCCCCTAACTGTCCTAGTCCCCCTACCCTTAAATACTTACTTAGCATCTCTCACAAATTCAGCGCTGTCCAGCTGACAACACTGCTGCTCCCTCTTACTAGTCTCACAGAGCCATAGGCTCCTGCTCCTGTCAGTCAAATCCTGTGAGGAGGGAGCTGGGGGCAGGGCTAACTGTGTGTGTCTATGGATGCACCAAGCCCTGCTCATGACGGTGCCCACATCGATGCCCCCTGAGCACACAGGTGCCCCCTGAGCACATGACTTGCTGGAGGGACATTCAGAAGAAGAAGGAGCAGAGAGCACCAGCGGGGGTCTCCAAAAGAGGAGGTAAGAGACTGCTCTATGCAACACCACTGCACAGAGCAGTATTCCATTTTTTATTTTTTTTTTGTATATATACAATAATATTAAAAAAAAAGCCTTTAATATCACTTTAAAGCTTAAAACTAGGCTGATATAAAAGGCACAAATTGATGCAGCTCTAAAATAATACATTAGAAAATGTATTAAATGCAAGCGGAGTGACAATGTGATGAGTTCATCCCTTTGCTGCTTCTCCTTTGCTGTCCAGTCACAGGCTGGGGGCAAATCGAGGAAGTTGCAAATTGAAGGTAAGTATTGCAGCATAAACGGCTTTTTATTTTATCTTTTATTGGGATATTCATTTGTTTTAAAGTGGGACTTAAGTTTTTTAACGTTGTTCACTGCAAGTAGGCAGGGTTTTTTAAATTGCAGAAGAGACAATAAAATGCACCTACCTGCCTGTTTGCAGCATCCCTCGGCATGTAAACTGAGCTGCGCAGCTCAGTTTACAGCAGCCAGCCCGAGAAGGAGAAGATGCCAGCGGCGATAAGGTATGGTTTAAGAAAAGATGAGTATAAACTGCCTTTAGTCCTGCTTCAATTTTGACTGGAGTTCTTCAATAAACCCCTCAAGGGGTAAATTAAAGTAAACGGCTGCACACCAATGACATCACTCGTATCAAATCTTTATTGAGCCAGCGCAGACACACTGAGAGTTCGCACCTACAAATAGCCCCACCTACAGACTGCCCCTAGCTGATGTGCTTCACCCTAAAGCCTCGTACACACGCGTCAAAATTCGGCCGGGAATTTTCGTCCGACGACCGATCCGCCGATTTTCGGCTTGTTAGTATGATGCTTCCGACAACCGACTCTGACTTTTCGGCCGAAAAAAATTCTGGTGTGCAGGCTATAAAATTTTTGTCCTCCGTCAAAACACGTCCGATTTTCGTGCAGTCAGTACAGATTTCGACAGGGAAAAATCTTATGAGCAAGACTGGGCATGCTCAGAGAAGAACACAAAGAAAGCAAACCAACACATGACATTACTTCTGAAGTAGAATTTTGTCGTGCGGGAAAATTCTTGTGCAGTCTAGGCACATTCTAACCAACAAAACACCACTCTGGACAAAAGATGGACGACCGGTCGGCGGAAATTCGTTGCGTGTGTACTAGGCTTAAGGGCTTATTTGTAGAGACTCTATAACTAAATCTGTAAGGGTGCAGCATGTTAGATGGTCAGCCTGTAGGTGGGGACTCTCAGTGTTTCTGTGCTGGCTCTATAATAATTTGGTACAAGTGACATCATTGGTGTGCACCCACTTACTTCAATAAGAAACATGGAGCACTGGTGGGCTTTTTTCACCCAGCCCCCAATGTACTTGAAGTGGTTACAGATTTGTGAAATTTAAAGCAGTTCCTCACTTTTGACCCATATGAAGTTGGTTGCATAGGAACAAGAGTTTATGTTTAACCGCTCTAAACTTTACTAAAGCAATTTGCAAGGTAACAATAATGTATGAGAGCAGAGCAGGCAATAAGAACTGTAACATAACTACTGCAAATTTGTCCCCAGCCATACTGCAAATGACTCTTCAATAGTCTTAACCCTGCCGCTGTGCGGATATAATGCACATAAAGCACTAAGTGAGTTTAATTACCACCTTAATCAGCCACAGAACCTGTGTAATTAATGTGTGTCCTGGTTTAAAGGGATGAGGTGGCAACCCTACCTGCCGCACCCAAAACTTAGTAGGTGCTCAGAAGGGACTACAATTGGTGGGGTGGCTCAGACTGAATTTGTCATGCACCCAGAAGTCTGTTTACAGCTCTGGCTGTACTTGCTCTTCAACCTCCAATACTTGCTGAAGAAACACACCAGTAAGACTTGTACAAAAGGGTAACAGAAGGTAGGGACCCACCACGTTTCTACAGAAAATAACATTGACTATATAGAAATACAAAGTCATGGAAATTCCCTTTCACAACTGAGGAACATATTTTAACAAATAAAACAAATAGCAGAAGTTTATTCGGCATTATTATCCACTTTTGAAGAACCTGCATTTTTTGTTTCAGCCAAATCTGGGCAAGCGCTATTGTCTACACAAACAAAATCTGGGAAACAAGGTGGGAGTTTAACCTGTATATCGTCAGCTGCAACAGGTGTCCACACCCCCATCAAGGCTGCTTGTTTAGGAGAGAAAAGGTTAACCTTGAAGTATGTGTGGCAAGGGAAAGCAGTGATGAAGTATTGCATTCCTCTGTGCAAAGTTATCACGACCTTCCTCATCGCTGCTAATTGCAGGAAATGCAGCTGTTTATCTGCACTGGGAATTTGTCTCTCTTTCTCTTTTTTTTTGGGTAACAAAGAAGCATCAGCACAAATCTGTTTTTCTTTAATATTAAAACAGTCAAGGCCAGTATCAAACAAGAAAATGCCTTGCATTCTAGATGCACAACAGAAATCAATGATATATGATCCCACGTGTTAAGGGAATAAATATACCTCTTATTTTTTTAAACTAAAGCTGATAGTCACCACATTTGATTTTTTTTGTCTTTAATGGATCACCATCAAGTGTAAAAATAATTATATAAATAGGTGCCTCGCTACATAAATTTCTGTGCTGTACACACAGCATGTATATACATGATGTATACAGCAAAAATTATATAATAATACCTATGTGATGTTCTCACAAAAAAAAAAAAAATTAAAGAACATATATGAGCACGAAGTATTCAAAGCCCAATGTGTATTGGGAAAATACAAAATATAGTGTCCAAGTGTATATAGTGAAAAATGTTTACAATTTCAGTGCGATCTTCACCAGAAAAATCAATAAATTCAAATATGAACTTGTAAAACTCCTGTGCTCCAAGTGCTGATAACAAGATACCTCCTCCACATTTAAAAAAGTGCTTTCAAAACTTCCTTACCAGGTTTTACACTCACCAGGTTTTTTTTGGTGACTCCTTAGTTTAATAAGCAGGTCCAGAACATATTTTTTCAGTTTATTGCTTCAGGCAGCTTTTCCCCAATTCTCCTCCACATAAAAGACTGCTCAATTCCTCCAACTCCATCTTCTCTGTTCTGAAGAAACATCAGCTTGTTTCATTATGTCCACACTGATTGAGGCTAAAGGTAAATAGGAGTTAATAAATGTTGCTTTTAAGAGAAACAGGACTTACAGGGTATTTCCCATGTACATCAATTAAGTTTTTATGGCATGTAGAAGGTAGGTCTCTATTACAAATAGCCAATCAGAACAGAGAAGGAGGAAAAGAGGGCCACCATCGCCCTAAATTGACAATTAAAGAAACCAGAGACAACCCCCAAACGGTCAAGAAAAAATGGAAAAATTAACCATCCCGGTACCCCAGGGCAACATGAAAAAGCAAATAAAAAAATGTATATTTTATTAATACAAAATCAAAAACTTCATATATCCAGATACAGTAAAATGGCAATCATCTCATATACACAGAGAATGAATTTGAACAAATAGAAACATGGATAAGATTAAAGGTGCTATTGATGATGTGTCATAAGGACAATGTTGTTGCCCTTATCAGATGGCTTGATTATAATGGTGTGTTGGCGTTTCCACCTCGGCCTCTCGTAGATGCTGGTCCTCGTTGGTTATTTTGTGTTAGATCAGGCTTATTATATGGCTTCCCCCTGCAATATTGTTGATATTATTTTCCTTTTGTATTATGTACTACATGTTATATGTTTCATTACAGACAGTATTCTGAAAATGCTCCTCCTGAAAGAGTGTTCTTGCCAGCGAAAACATGTAGAGGATAAATGGTACACCACAAGGATTATTGTAAATCCCACCCTGTGTTTCTCTACCTTGAAGGGTGTTACACCATTATTGTTATCCATGTTTTTACTTGTTCAAATTCATTCTCTGCAAATTTGAAGATGATTGTTATTTTATTGTATCTGTATATATGAAGTTTAAGATTTTGTACAAATAAAATATACTTATATTTTTTAATTGCATTTTCAAAGATTGTTTTCAATTTTTTTCTGGGGACCTTTTCGGGGTTGTATCTGGTTTCTTCAATTAAGTTTTGTATGGCATACATCATACTCCCATAATCTGAATCTAGTTTAAAAATAAACTTTGTTACATTTTATTATTTTATTATTATAATTACCACTAACTACCACTTTCTTAATTTCATTTTTGTTTTTTTTTTTTCAAATATTTTATTTATGAAAAAGGAACAACAGTCGAGAAACAATCTGTGACAGGTACCATACAGACATATGTAACAAACATATCATTGAAAGAAGAAACATACTAAAACAGCAGATCGAAGATCAATGAAGGTCCTGGCGAAATCATAGGACCCATCCCCGAGGGCGGGGAAGGTGCAGGCACATCCAACCCGATTCACAGATAGCCAGGCACTAATACAAGCATATGAAGAAGCTGCATTACGGAGAGAGAATAACCGTTTCCGGCCGTCGCTCCCCAATTTTATCTAAAAAATGGAAAAGATAAAAGGGAACAGAGCCCGAGAATGGGTGACACACAGAGAAGACAAAGAAGGATGGTGAAAGGATAGGGACGGGGGGGGGGAACGGGGGGGGCAGAAGGGACAACTCCCCGCATGGACAAAACCCACGGGCACTCCCGAGGTGAAGATCAGCCGCACATCAGAGACCTGCCCTTGTCAGAGAGCACGAAGACATTCCAGAAACCCCAAATCCTATCGTACCGCTCCCTGCGATGCTGCCTCGTGAGGGTGAGGTCCTCCATTCTGTTCACGTCCTCCATCCTGCGCATTCAATCCCCTATAGTCGGTACTCTAGTCGTCTTCCATAGCACCGGGATGCAAGCCTTGGCAGCACTCAGAACATGGGGGATAATCGTTCATTTTTGTTTTTACCTAAAACGTATCTGAACTAAAAAAAAAAAAAAACATGAATAGTTTTAAATAAATGAATGAATAAATTAATAAATGAATGAATAATAAAAAAAAAACATGAAAAACATACAATAGTAGCTTATCAGCCCTGAAATACAGTGGCTGCGTTAGTTTTCTTTTTTTCCTGCTGTTCTCTACTAATATCCCCTGGTAATCCTGTGAATAACACACTTCCTGTCATTCATTCCTTTAATGTATCTATGGAGGAAGCCATGGTTGTCATCCAGGATGGATTTCAAACATGTCTCCCTTTGTTCATCTCCATACCATAGGGAATGATGGGAATGTAGTTTACATAAATAAGATAACATTGTCAGCTTACAAGAAGTAAAGGCACTGCATTTCTGTCAAGATCAGTGTGGCCCTGAAGAAATGCAGATGAACCCTGGTGTTACATGGGGAGGGGGCAGCACCTTTCATTAACACTGGAAGGGGCCGTGTGCCTTTAAAGTCTTTCAATTCACATCACTTTAACTCTTTGACTGCTTCAACACATTGTGAAGCAATAACCCAATGTAGTATTGTTTGTACCTAAACAAATTTTCCCATGTTGAATTAGCCTCATCAGTGTGATAATGTCATAAAAAAATAAATTTCTGATCATAAAAAAAGAAAGCACACCTTGGTAATGAGAATGCCACATGCATTATCTGTTCATGCCTTGATAGCGATGAAATAGAGGTATGGAATACTACACTGCAACAAGTAAAACGCTAAGTGCAGTAAGCATAGCAATAGCAACCAATCATACACCATCTTGGTACTGGTCTCACTTTAATAAAGTAAATTGTGATTGGCCACAATGGTTTACTGCTATTTGTGCTTTGCTGTTTGCACTGTTTAATTAATAAGGCTGTATGTGAGTCTACCTACAGCATGTATACGTTTTTAGTTTTACATACCAGTTATGATCTTATATAACCTCCTATCAGAAGATTTCATTAGACAGATTTAAAGTACTCCCACGCTATATCTTTTCCTCAGACTGAGTAATTGGATGGAAAAGTTAATGCCTCTGAACTACTGGGAATTAATGGGCCTAAAGTGTCCCTGACCTGCTGACATTTGGATGAAATGTGATATTAGTCAGATGCAGATAAGCAGCAAGAGAGGGTTATTTAATTTCCAATTATTGCTCACGCCTCACTCTAGTATATCTCCCGGCTCTCCTAGCCGCACGTCCACCCTTATGAGCCCCTTCTTCAATACTGTAGCAAATGTACCTCGTCCTCTTACTTCCCACCACCGTTATATTACTTGCCGCTGCTCACATCATCCCTTCAATTACACCATAGATGTTCCCATAACTACGTCATTAAGTCTCAGACTTCCTAAAGTTGTTGGACTCTGATTACAGTTTCTCAGTACATTCCGCCTCCATTTTCATCTTTTAAAAACAGTGCAAGTAACTCCTCTGTGTCTAAATGTCTTTTTTACTACTAAAACGACTTGTGTTCTGAAATCAAACCCAAAATAAGGCGTAAACCACATACTTCTGCCCAGACTCATACAAATATATTTATTCTGACAGCAGACATGTCCACTTAGAAGTTCTTGGCAATCGCCTTTGGCAAACTTTGGCAAACTGGCAATTAGGACAGTAGGCAGGTGAGTTCTTAATTAGACTGCGTTACAAACAGATCAACCTCTGCACATCTAAAGACTCCTGTATGACTATTTAAACAAGTTCCAAATTCACTTACTATGTGATACACACATCTCATTAAAAAAACTTCCTTTACCACCACTGAGTTACCCAAATTCACCTTTATTTGTGTCTCTTATGCTCTGCTTCCCAGAACTGCAGTTTTCAGTGGGAGGTTTTCAGCAGCAGATCAAGACCTGTCAAATCAGAAAGCAGTGGTCAGGATTAGGTGTGGACAGCTGTTGATTGACAAGCTACATACAGGCTTATAAATCTGCAATGCACAAGTGTGTGAAGTCTATTGCATTAGGGTGGGCACCCCAAAGCTCAAACACACATACATGCTTGTGTGTATATGCATATATACAGTATAAATATATATATATTTATATATAATAATCACACACACGTATATACACATAAATGCATACAGTATATGCACATACAGTACATACACGTACACACATATATACAGTATATACACGTGTAGCACAATTCCCACCGTTTTGCTGAATATGGGTCCCCCTGGGTTACCGTTAGCAACAACAGCACATTTAAGCATGTTTCTCCAAGTGTGAGCACTTAGACAATGACCAGTCCAGTATCTTGGGTTTTTGTATTTATTTTGTAACTTGGATAGGAGAAGGGATGAGTGGGATACTCCTTGAACTGAACTATGCACAAATTGGCGGGGACACTTGAAAACGCTATTTGGCACTGACTTGACGCTGGCTGAATGCCTATCAACGCTGGCTTGATGCCTGCTAACGCTGAACTGACTTGTGACTTCTTTCTGACTAAAGAAGTCCTCCTTGAGCTCCCTTAAGCACTCTTGCTGAGGTAGCTACTTGTATACTGCTGCACTGCTGAACACTTTAGGGCCCACAACGGCACCCCCTTTTCGCTCACTTGTCTTCAGGGCTTAGACACTGGCACCCCCTTCTTCTAAGCCTCCTCTACTGTTAGCTGGCTCCCGGATCCCTTTGACCTTCTGGAGTGGACCCCTGTCCTAGGCAGACCCCTGGGCAGGTTCAAGTACTCACGACACTGTTTTTCCTGGAAACTTCTGCCCAGCAGCTCCACTTGGTCAGCAGCAATCTGGATCCTCTTCCTGCAGCCCAGCTCAACCTCCGGTCCTCTTGGCCGAATGCCCAGGACACCCTCACTTGCTCTGACAGGAGGAGAGACAGCCGTCAGCCTCCTCCTGGGACTCTGCTTACCGCCAAAGACACTCTGTCACATGCTCCCCTCAGACTTATATCCGATCCCAGCGTGGCAAACTCCGCCCACTGAGACAGCTATAAACCCTGGTACGCTATTGGCCAGGTTTCCTCCACTGTCCAACAAGGTCCCTCATTGGATACAGTGGGGAGACTCCCCACACTCAACAGAACACACCTGGAAACATGTGACAGGCTAACTGACAGATAAGACCCTCCTGATAAGCAGAACAGGGTCACATATGTGTTTTACCTAGCACCTACCTAGGAGGGTGCTACATATAAAAAGCAAAAAATTATAAAATGAAAGAATGTAGCAGCATTCAAAAAGGTTTTTCCAAGAAAGCCAACATGAATACAGACAACAGAAGAAGACATCCAAGAATCCATTATGGGTGTCACCAGTACAGACTACATAAATGAAGGTACAAGATGACCAGTCATAATAAATTGTATTAAGAAATTAATATGTAAAGGATATCCAACACAACAGAATAATTAATCAGTAAGTGACATAAAATCTAAACATGTAGAAGTTAAGAAAAAACCTGCAGGTATTGCTCTAATGCCATGTAAAAATGTACATAGCAAATAATAAGTAAATAAATAGAATAGATAACTTAATTATACATTTAATCAACATATAAATGTATCATATACACAAATATTGAATGAAACCTGAAGAAAAGATGGAGAGAATGTGAATAAATATAACATATTAAAGGTAGAGGGATTATACATACACAACCAAAATAATGATCCATGGACTGTGTGTATAGTGTTGTATGGAAAACCTCTCAGAGAGCTCTAAAAGAAAGGGCCACTGCGCAGTCAGAAAATTGTAGAAAATGATGACAGTCTATTCGATATAATCTATATGGTATAATCCATGGACTGACTACAGAGGACCCCACTAAGTACAGTTGGGAAAATTAATATCAATATGTAAACATGGAGATAGTGAGAACACCAGAATAAACATAGAATAGATAAACTTCAAAAAAATAATAATAATATAGGGACTCCAAACTAATAGAATGTGAGATACCGAAAAGGAAGATTACCAACCATTATCATTCATAATAATGAGTGACATCACATTCAAAGTTTAAATCGTCTGGAATCCTAGTATTATAATTATTTTTATTATAAATATTATTATAATACAGGATTTTTATAGTGCCAACAATTTGCACAACGCTTTACAACGTAATGGCAGACAGTACAGTTAAAATACAATTCAATACAAGAGGAATCAGAGGGCCCTGCTGGTTAGAGTTAACAACCTAAGAGGGAAGTCAAGTGATACAAAAGGTAATAACTGTGGGGCATAAACTGATGAAGAAAATGAAAGAACATTGTTAGGTGGGGGGTGGCGGGATAGGTTTCTCTGAAGAGAAAAGTTTCAGGGATGGCCTAAAAGTAGATATACTTGGAGATAGTCAGATACATCTGACCTTCTGTATAGGGATATATATACACACACACTTATATGTATTTATACACATACACACATATAGGTGTGATAGGAACGATCTTTTCTCTATAGCGGTCAACCTGACATGGAAGGGTTTGGTCACTCTGCCATAGCAGTCAGAGTCAGTTAACCCTACACTACACTACAGTCCCCTGACACTTAACACTTTCCCTACAGAAACTAGATTATTAAATCTAACTATAGTGGAAAATAGTACCCTAACTACACTAGATATCCCTTTCCTCACACTAATAATTGCTAAATGACACTTTGAAGCAGGAGTAACAGAACTGCTTCCACTCTCTTCCACAGCCCCTTTATTACAATGCTAGAGATTTGGCAGGGCTATCTTATATACTAGGGGACGTATTCACTAATGATTGGCCTCTGGACCCCTAGTCACTCCAATCACATTCCAAGCATTCTCCTGCCCCCTCAATTGGCTTTTACTGATGGTTCTGGTCCAATCACAGGCTTTTAAAGCCCAGTTCCTGTCCCATTGCATTTTGGTCGGTTCTGGTTGCCGAATTCCGAACTTTTTCCGCAAAAAGTTCGGAATTCGGCCGAATTTCGAACAGTCAATGTTCGGGTCGAACCGATGGTCGACCCGAACCGTTCGATCATCCCTAGTAATAACATAAATAACATGTTTCATATTACAACTGTAAAAATGATTAATCTTGAAACAATCACCGTTACTGCGGAGCATATATTGTCCCCCAGCAATATATGAGATCAACTCGGACAATCCAAGGAACCACATTTAAGTTCTCCTTAAAGTGGAGCCAAGTAAATGAACAAGAAGACACAGAACTAGGTGTACAAAAACTAGATGATAGAAAATTAACTAAGGACAGTGCTCTTCTGGCCACAATGTTGACACCCCTTTAGAGACCAAATTGTACTATCCTTTAGGGGAGGGGATATTGTAGAGGGGATATATAGCTTACATCTTTTTGGCATTTTTGAATGACAATGTTTGCAATCTTAGATTTATGGGACAGCTAAATTCAGATAAATTGATTTTCTGGATGTACGTTTAACATATTTTTCTCCATCTTTTCTTAGGATTTCGTTTAATGTTTGTGTACATTTATATATTGATTACATGTATAATTTAGTTATCTATTCAATTTATTTACTATTTGCTATGTACATTTTGACATAGGAAACTAGATAATTGCTCAGATGAAGCTATACTTTTATGTAGGTACCCACATCCTAAATAACATTGGAAAAATTGTAGGAGGGTTGGGGCAACAGAATTTTATTGGTACCGTCATAGGGCATTACAAAGGAATTTTTTTAAAACAATCAATTTTTTTGTATACAATCAGGTTCACCCACCCAACCGATGTTTGAGGGGGAGTACGCCAAGCACTGCACTTCCGGGTGAACTGCACCAGCAACGGACTAACGGTCTTGTCGGCAGGCACGCCCGCACGTTGATACGCTTACTCTGGCTACCTAAATATTCCATGCGCTATCTGTTGGTGGACATGTGAGTTGCCATTTTTACTTTGCCTTTGTATATAATAAAGAAGTTTACTATGCCATTGTAGTTTGTTCTCTATCTTTGGAGGTATATGGGTCATGTAAGGCTGAACACCTGAGTGGAATTTTGGAATCGCTACCTGCATTGATTTGTTTGCTTTCTGGGGATTTGCCTGTTCCAGGGAATCATTTGAACATATGCCTATTTTGACCTACCCTAACCGGTGGTCAATTGGTTCTGGTAAGAGGACATCTTTATTGTTTGATGCACGTGGTGATTTCCTTCTCCTATCCTGATACTATCTCCTGGTGCTGGACTTTCTGATATCTGACCTTTTGGATTATATCTGCATTCTTGTTGGACTATACATTAAGCAGTGTGGTGTACCTTTATGCTTGATATGAGTTGGCACTGTACCACTATCACTTATTTATGATTTACATTTACTTTGTACTGGCAGCCTTTATTTTTGCTATTTCATCTATAAAAGCTTGCAGTGTGACCGAGCGCGGTTGGTTTATTTATCCATATGTATTGATAGTGCTGCCCACCGGAACACCCAAGTAGGTGGGTGAAAAGTACTGACTTATCCAGTGTATACCAACTCCTGAGAACCGGCCAAAGTGATCAAAAAGAGCCAGTGAGGATTGGAGAGAAGAGGAGGCATCTGCAAGATATAGGAAATCATCAGCATACAATGACAGTTTGGCCTGTTTTGTTCCAACGACTATGTCAGGTCAGGTTTAGCCAGAATCCAACATGGCGGCATCAAGGCATGTATCACCGGGTGAGCATGGGAGCAGACAAAATAAGACAAATCCATCTAGTTGGGTGTTTGTTGTAGCACATCTCTCTGAGTAATATATGTTTTACACTTTAATGCCTAACCCCAGTGATAATTATACATGGGGGAGTTGGTGTCTCTCCTATGTGTGAAGTTGGGAGCGTTTCTTTACTACTATCATTTTTTTATTTCATTGTTACACATAGATATGCCATGCTGTTAAGTCTCGTCTACACTCTAATTCCAAGTGGAATTCAGCCTCTTGTGAACACTTTACCTCAGCCACTTGGGATCCAGCCATATTCCTTCTTACCCATCTATCAATATTTATTATTGATTTTAAACACGTACTGCTATGGCATGTATCCTGTACCTCTTATCCTATCGGTTTTAGTATGACAGAAGATTTCAATCCTGATATGCGTCATATCTTTTCATACATACACAACAACTTCAGTGGTCTTATTATCTTATCTTATTTTGTCTGCTTCCATGCTCACCTGGTGACACATGCCTCGATGCCGCCATGTTGGCCTCAGGCCAGTGACGGCTGATGTGAAAATCTGTGCCTCCAGTACTCTGGCCATGCGTCTCCTCCCTCCTCCTCCTCCACCTTGGCCAATAATATCACTTCTCCTTTCGGCCAATCGGGAAAGGGGTCTCACGACCAGCTTCCTGATTGGCTGGGAGGAAAATCAGTGTGACAATAGCGAATTTTAATTCGTTATTGTCACACAACTGGGTGGGCTCAGGGCGCAGTGCTTTTTTTTGAAGTCTACTAGAGCCTCTGGCTCTAATCCCCCTTTGGAATCCATGTGTCCGGCGCCCTGCATGTAGATTAGGGGGCCAGATGCATGGATGGGGGGTGGCGCCCTTAATGGACAGGCCGCCACTGCCTCTGGCTAAACCTGGCCTAATGGTGGGGTAAGTGTTTTCCATGCCACTGTTTGGAATCAATATAGTCTGTGCGAACCCCACGATCTACACAGAATATCTGTGTCAGTATGAAGCTGTGTGTATATATGTTTATATTTCTATATTTAATTTCCAGTGCTTTACTCCCTCTGTCCTTCTCCTGAAGAAGCAGACGAAACATGTCAAGTTAAGGAGGCCTACACATAGTTATCCTCTCTGGAATAGCTTCCCAGGTAGAAGTGACACCAATCTTGGGGGTGTAGTAACCATCAGGCGGGATATTTTTGTATACTATACTATGAAATTTTATGGTCTTTCTTTGTGCATCGTGTTATAAATATAAAAACTTTTTTTGTATACAATAAAATTGATTGTTTTCAAAAATGCCTCTGTACTGTCCTATAACGGTACAGATAAAAGCATTTTTTTTCTTAACTGGTATCTGTTGAGCTTTTATTTCACTTCATGAATAATAATTCTATTGTGTTGGGTGTCCTTTACATATTCAGGTGACATCCATAGTGGATTCTTAAACGTCTCCTGTTTTCTGCATTCATGTTGGCTTTCTTGGAGAAACCTTTTTGAATGTTGCTACATTCTTTCATTTTATAATTTTTTTCCTTTTTATATATTTTACACATAGTTAACTTTCACCTTGTGTTTTTTACATGTTATTTGTGTTTGTTTTGCTTGTCTGAGGCAGCTCACTCAAAGCACTGATTAAGCTTATTTGATTCAGCTGTCATTTGGGTACATAAGAGGTATCCACACATGTGCTTTAAGGGTTATGCTTAAGCAATTTGGTTTGTGAAACATGTTAACCTTGCTGCCATTGTCCTCTTTTATCGTGTGAAATTGGAGTGCGGTCATCTTCTTTGCATATATCTTCAAGTTACCCAATTCACGACTGGACCGGAACCTGACCTTTAGTCTATTGATCAGATCACCTGGAGTGATGTTGCAGTTTTCTTTCTTCTTCTGTTTGCAGAGTTAACCACATATGTGTTTTGAGGGTTACGAATTAAGCGTTTGTTACCCTAAAGGAAAAAAAAAAAAGGATCCTGCTCCTTTAAAGCATGTATAAAAGCACAGTGCTTGTGCTGTGTCATTTGGCCCCTTCTATCACCTGCAATATGTATATAAGGTGCATAAAGATCCACACAGCCCGAGGGCTAAAATACTCCTTCACACACTAGCAGCGCTATAGTCCATGAATGAACATGAATGAATAAAATAAACAAATGAAGTGGAAGTCCATGCATACAGTCCCAAAATGAAAAAGGTTGCTGGAGTAGGTGTATCCTTGCAGAGAACCCAAAAGACCTCCACCACACCGCTGTGTGCACCCTTATATGGGAACACTTACCAGATCAAATCTGTATATGCGCCAAACATATCAGCCAGCGGGATCGCCTTAATCTCCTTGAACCTCTGTGTTGGAACTCAAATGGGACCACCGTCAGGTAACAGATGAAAACCACCTCACCAGCATATGGACCGTTTGCATAAAGAATAATAGAGCAACATAGCGTAATCCAGCAAAATATGTGCCTCTATTCCCAAACAATATACCCTTCAATAGTTGCACTTACAAAGTAACAAGAAACAAGTAACAAGAAATCTTATGCATGACAGCAAGTAAGCCGATAGTCCTACCGCTCTCTCCCGTCCTGTACGCCCGCAGCCGGTACCTGGCAGTGAGCCTCGAGGGATCGGCGTGTGACGAGGGCTTCCTGCGTGATTACGTGACCACGCCCAATACCTGGTTGATCCTGCCTAGTACTGCCCTCCCCCTGCAAACTGACCACGGTATATTATGGCTGCTGAGCCCCGACACTGTGGTCAGTTTACATGCCTCTGTCATCCGTAGCCCTGCTCTCTGCTCTCCTGTGTCTCCTGTGTTCTCCTCCCCCCTCCCCTCCCTTCCTGTAAGCTTGGTGTCAGGGCCTGCCCCCTCCTCCCGCTGCTAAAATTACTGTTAATCCTGTTTGTTACCTAATCCTGTGTGCCCATCTCTGTATTTTATGAATAAAAAATGCTGACTATATCTGATTTCAGAAAGCCGCTCAGCGCTCACATGACCAGCCGGCTTTATCCTCTCTCCTCCTCTCCTCTCGACTGATGTCAACGGAGGATTTTCAGCCCCTCTCTCTCCAGCTGTCAGATTGGAAGAGGGGAGTGGCGGCCAGTCACGTGAGCGCAGAAAGGCGCTCTGAAATCAGGTATAGAACGGCAATTTTTTTTATAAAACACAGACACAGGGGTACACAGGATTAGGAAAAAGACAGGATTATTCGTGAAACATGTTAACCTTGCTTCCATTGTCCTCTTGTATCATGTGCATTTGATGTCAAACGTGGATTTTAACAAATAAAGCATTGAACTTTCTGAAGATTGGAGTGCGGTCAGCTTCTTTGGACAAATCTTATTCTAGGAATAGCAGACAGTGCAGTTGCCTTCAGACAAAAAAAAAAAAATAGATCTAACATCTTGTAAAACACAGGAGCCTTGCTACAGGGAGCACAGCCCCGTCCGTCCATGCTCGTGCAGGGAAGTGAATTGTTAAGTCACGCCCACAAATGTAAACAGTGTTCAAACCACACATGAGTGAGAGCAATAATTCTGGCACTAGACCTCCTCTGTAACTTAAAAGTGGTAACCATTAAAAAATGTTTAAAGCGTCGCCTATGGAGATTATTAGATACCATAGTTTGTTGCCATTCCATGAGTGTGTGTGCAATTTTAAAGCGTAACATGTTAGGTATCAATTTATTCACCGTAACATCATTTTTTACATTATACAAAATTGGGCTTACTTTACTGTTTTATTTTTATTTTTTTATTCATGAAAGTGAATCCTTTCCAAGAAAATTGCATTTGAAAGACCGCTGTGCAAATACAGTGTGACATTAAATATTGCAATGACCGTCATTTTGATCTCTAGGGTCTCTGCTAAAAAATATATATAATGTTTGGGGGTTCTGAGTCATTTTCCAACAAAAAATACTGATTTTAACTTGTAGGCAACAAGTGTCAGAAAAAGGCTTAATCTTCAAGTGGTTAAATAATATATTTTCTGCACATTTATTTTTACACAGTTGTGTTCTTATTAATATATAAGACGGCATTTTTATATGTAAAGCTCAACTCCAAAAAACACTTTCTTTTTTAGCTTTGGATAAAATAAATAAGAGTTTGAGCCTCTTTCAGTTTGTTTTCTGCTGTCTCTATCCATATTTGGCAGATTTTCCCTCACTTTACCCCCTGATAATCTTTCCAACTGGCAGAGACAAAAAAACAACAACACATCGTTAGTAAAGTAAAAACTCCTGTTTTTATCGATGTCCGTGCCTTCCTATCCCAGTGACAACAAATCCCCATTTTTTTGTAAGGTTGCCACAGGGACAGGAAGTAAGGAAAAGGGTGGGTTCAAAGACAAAAAGTAACTTGACAGATATTTTAACATTCTATCTAAGACTATAGCAAAAAAAAAAGAAAAAAAAAGAAAAAAAAAAAGATTTGGATGTAGTTAGGATTTAAGTTTGACATATGTATATTATTGTACACAATGCGGTCATGTTGGTGGTTTCAAAAGCCAACATTTTGGATGAAATTGATGAAATGGATTGAAAATAGAGAACATGGTCATTTTATATTGAGAAAAGAAAAACAAAAATAAAGATAATTCAGCGCTAAGGGATAATAAATTAGGGATAAAGCTGCTGACACACAATCTGTGAACACCAAATGAGCAAAATAATAAAAATGAAAAGTGTAGCATTCTATATATCCCTCTCAACTGAAATGTGCCAAAAAACAAAATAAATATAGATATAAAAAAAAAATCAATCAATATATCACATACATTATATATTAGATTCTAATGCTTATTGGCACTGGATTGTGATCTTTATATGTTTGAATAATTTGGTGCTTTGGAACAGTTTTTTGGAGACTCCTTCATTATTTCTCTGTTATGTTAGTTTATAGTATTTATGAGGACTTTATTAATTTTTGCACTTAGAGCACTTTTTTTGATTTAATGAATTATATTTTTGTTTTTTACATAATGTGATATATCGATTGATTTTTATTTGTATCTATATTTATTTTGGTTTTGGCATATTTTAGTTGAGAGGGATATAAAGCTACACTGTTCATTTTTATCATTCTGTATGGAGAGATCCAAAGAATTTAAGGAAAGGAATTTTAATTCGTTATTGTCACACAACTGGGTGGGCTCAGGGCGCAGTGCTTTTTTTTGAAGTCTACTAGAGCCTCTGGCTCGAATCCCCCTTTGGAATCCATGTGTCCGGCGCCCTGCATGTAGATTAGGGGGCCAGATGCATGGATGGGGGGTGGCGCCCTTAATGGACAGGCCGCCACTGCCTCTGGCTAAACCTGGCCTAATGGTGGGGTAAGTGTTTTCCATGCCACTGTTTGGAATCAATATAGTCTGTGCGAACCCCACGATCTACACAGAATATCTGTGTCAGTATGAAGCTGTGTGTATATATGTTTATATTTCTATATTTAATTTCCAGTGCTTTACTCCCTCTGTCTTTCTCCTGAAGAAGCAGACGAAACATGTCAAGTTAAGGAGGCCTACACATAGTTATCCTCTCTGGAATAGCTTCCCAGGTAGAAGTGACACCAATCTTGGGGGTGTAGTAACCATCAGGCGGGATATTTTTGTATACTATACTATGAAATTTTATGGTCTTTCTTTGTGCATCGTGTTATAAATATAAAAACTTTTTTTGTATACAATAAAATTGATTGTTTTCAAAAATGCCTCTGTACTGTCCTATAACGGTACAGATAAAAGCATTTTTTTTCTTAACTGGTATCTGTTGAGCTTTTATTTCACTTCATGAATAATAATTCTATTGTGTTGGGTGTCCTTTACATATTCAGGTGACATCCATAGTGGATTCTTAAACGTCTCCTGTTTTCTGCATTCATGTTGGCTTTCTTGGAGAAACCTTTTTGAATGTTGCTACATTCTTTCATTTTATAATTTTTTTCCTTTTTATATATTTTACACATAGTTAACTTTCACCTTGTGTTTTTTACATGTTATTTGTGTTTGTTTTGCTTGTCTGAGGCAGCTCACTCAAAGCACTGATTAAGCTTATTTGATTCAGCTGTCATTTGGGTACATAAGAGGTATCCACACATGTGCTTTAAGGGTTATGCTTAAGCAATTTGGTTTGTGAAACATGTTAACCTTGCTGCCATTGTCCTCTTTTATCGTGTGAAATTGGAGTGCGGTCATCTTCTTTGCATATATCTTCAAGTTACCCAATTCACGACTGGACCGGAACCTGACCTTTAGTCTATTGATCAGATCACCTGGAGTGATGTTGCAGTTTTCTTTCTTCTTCTGTTTGCAGAGTTAACCACATATGTGTTTTGAGGGTTACGAATTAAGCGTTTGTTACCCTAAAGGAAAAAAAAAAAAGGATCCTGCTCCTTTAAAGCATGTATAAAAGCACAGTGCTTGTGCTGTGTCATTTGGCCCCTTCTATCACCTGCAATATGTATATAAGGTGCATAAAGATCCACACAGCCCGAGGGCTAAAATACTCCTTCACACACTAGCAGCGCTATAGTCCATGAATGAACATGAATGAATAGAATAAACAAATGAAGTGGAAGTCCATGCATACAGTCCCAAAATGAAAAAGGTTGCTGGAGTAGGTGTATCCTTGCAGAGAACCCAAAAGACCTCCACCACACCGCTGTGTGCACCCTTATATGGGAACACTTACCAGATCAAATCTGTATATGCGCCAAACATATCAGCCAGCGGGATCGCCTTAATCTCCTTGAACCTCTGTGTTGGAACTCAAATGGGACCACCGTCAGGTAACAGATGAAAACCACCTCACCAGCATATGGACCGTTTGCATAAAGAATAATAGAGCAACATAGCGTAATCCAGCAAAATATGTGCCTCTATTCCCAAACAATATACCCTTCAATAGTTGCACTTACAAAGTAACAAGAAACAAGTAACAAGAAATCTTATGCATGACAGCAAGTAAGCCGATAGTCCTACCGCTCTCTCCTGTCCTGTACGCCCGCAGCCGGTACCTGGCAGTGAGCCTCGAGGGATCGGCGTGTGACGAGGGCTTCCTGCGTGATTACGTGACCACGCCCAATACCTGGTTGATCCTGCCTAGTACTGCCCTCCCCCTGCAAACTGACCACGGTATATTATGGCTGCTGAGCCCCGACACTGTGGTCAGTTTACATGCCTCTGTCATCCGTAGCCCTGCTCTCTGCTCTCCTGTGTCTCCTGTGTTCTCCTCCCCCCTCCCCTCCCTTCCTGTAAGCTTGGTGTCAGGGCCTGCCCCCTCCTCCCGCTGCTAAAATTACTGTTAATCCTGTTTGTTACCTAATCCTGTGTGCCCATCTCTGTATTTTATGAATAAAAAATGCTGACTATATCTGATTTCAGAAAGCCGCTCAGCGCTCACATGACCAGCCGGCTTTATCCTCTCTCCTCCTCTCCTCTCGACTGATGTCAACGGAGGATTTTCAGCCCCTCTCTCTCCAGCTGTCAGATTGGAAGAGGGGAGTGGCGGCCAGTCACGTGAGCGCAGAAAGGCGCTCTGAAATCAGGTATAGAACGGCAATTTTTTTTATAAAACACAGACACAGGGGTACACAGGATTAGGAAAAAGACAGGATTATTCGTGAAACATGTTAACCTTGCTTCCATTGTCCTCTTGTATCATGTGCATTTGATGTCAAACGTGGATTTTAACAAATAAAGCATTGAACTTTCTGAAGATTGGAGTGCGGTCAGCTTCTTTGGACAAATCTTATTCTAGGAATAGCAGACAGTGCAGTTGCCTTCAGACAAAAAAAAAAAAAAATAGATCTAACATCTTGTAAAACACAGGAGCCTTGCTACAGGGAGCACAGCCCCGTCCGTCCATGCTCGTGCAGGGAAGTGAATTGTTAAGTCACGCCCACAAATGTAAACAGTGTTCAAACCACACATGAGTGAGAGCAATAATTCTGGCACTAGACCTCCTCTGTAACTTAAAAGTGGTAACCATTAAAAAATGTTTAAAGCGTCGCCTATGGAGATTATTAGATACCATAGTTTGTTGCCATTCCATGAGTGTGTGCAATTTTAAAGCGTAACATGTTAGGTATCAATTTATTCACCGTAACATCATTTTTTACATTATACAAAATTGGGCTTACTTTACTGTTTTATTTTTATTTTTTTATTCATGAAAGTGAATCTTTTCCAAGAAAATTGCATTTGAAAGACCGCTGTGCAAATACAGTGTGACATTAAATATTGCAATGACCGTCATTTTGATCTCTAGGGTCTCTGCTAAAAAAATATATATAATGTTTGGGGGTTCTGAGTCATTTTCTAGCAAAAAATACTGATTTTAACTTGTAGGCAACAAGTGTCAGAAAAAGGCTTAATCTTCAAGTGGTTAAATAATATATTTTCTGCACATTTATTTTTACACAGTTGTGTTCTTATTAATATATAAGACAGCATTTTTATATGTAAAGCTCAACTCCAAAAAACACTTTCTTTTTTAGCTTTGGATAAAATAAATAAGAGTTTGAGCCTCTTTCAGTTTGTTTTCTGCTGTCTCTATCCATATTTGGCAGATTTTCCCTCACTTTACCCCCTGATAATCTTTCCAACTGGCAGAGACAAAAAAACAACAACACATCGTTAGTAAAGTAAAAACTCCTGTTTTTATTGATGTCCGTGCCTTCCTATCCCAGTGACAACAAATCCCCATTTTTTTGTAAGGTTGCCACAGGGACAGGAAGTAAGGAAAAGGGTGGGGGTCAAAGACAAAAAGTAACCTGACAGATATTTTAACATTCTATCTAAGACTATAGCAAAAAAAAAAAAAAGATTTGGATGTAGTTAGGATTTAAGTTTGACATATGTATATTATTGTACACAATGCGGTCATGTTGGTGGTTTCAAAAGCCAACATTTTGGATGAAATTGATGAAATGGATTGAAAATAGAGAACATGGTAATTTTATATTGAGAAAAGAAAAACAAAAAATAAAGATAATTCAGCGCTAAGGGATAATAAATTAGGGATAAAGCTGCTGACACACAATCTGTGATACCAAATGAGCAAAGTAATAAAAATGAAAAGTGTAGCATTCTATATATCCCTCTCAACTGAAATGTGCCAAAAAACATAATAAATATAGATATAAAAAAAAAATCAATCAATATATCACATACATTATATATTAGATTCTAATGCTTATTGGCACTGGATTGTGATCTTTATATGTTTGAATAATTTGGTGCTTTGGAACAGTTTTTTGGAGACTCCTTCATTATTTCTCTGTTATGTTAGTTTATAGTATTTATGAGGACTTTATTAATTTTTGCACTTAGAGCACTTTTTTTGATTTAATGAATTATATTTTTGTTTTTTACATAATGTGATATATCGATTGATTTTAATTTGTATCTATATTTATTTTGGTTTTGGCATATTTTAGTTGAGAGGGATATAAAGCTACACTGTTCATTTTTATCATTCTGTATGGAGAGATCCAAAGAATTTAAGGAAAGGAACAGGATGTGCCTCCATAGTAACCACATGCCAGTTTGACTCTGTTTGTTTTTTTATTACCAATGCTAGTAAAGCGACTTTTGTCAGCCAGCAATTGCAATTTTGTTTTGCAATTTCCTTGCACATGATTGGGTATTCAAAGTGAACAAATGTCTCCATTTCAAAAAGAGGAACACAAGTGGCCAATCTAGGTGTGTGAGTGAGTTGGTGGGGAAGTGGTGGAAAGGAGGAATGGGAGAAGGTTTAACTTTGCTGGGTGATGGGCTTTAAATTAAAGCAGAGCTCAAAGACATGTTTTTTTTTTCTTTGTAGTTTTGAACAGCAAGGGAAAGGTTATGCTTGTCAGGTTTTATGAATAATTATACAAAGTGTTGTGGAGAATATACCTGGATTTTTTTACCCAAAGCTGGTGGGCACCAAACTGACTTTAAACCTTTTTGAAGGTCATCAATCAGTGACCATAAACAAAAATAAAAAATGTGTTACGCTGTGCAAAAAAATAAAAAATATACATACATTATATATACAGTATATATATATATATATATATATATATATATATATATTGTGCTGTGATGTTTTTGTTAATAAACCAGAGACCTCTAGTACAGCCCAACTAAAGGGCCACTGATGGTTGCGACAGTGGCAGCAAAAGCAAGGTAAGGTAAGAGTGCCTGTAAGATCTTTCGCTGGTTGCTGAGGTGCGTGGCAGGTGTGTCATAAGAGTTGGGCTGGATAGCTGAAGCAGCGAATGGCAGCAGGAACAGCAGACCCCAGGCTGGGTAGGTAGCAGCTGGTAGCAGATGCAGGAAGGCAGGCAGCAAACAGAAGATGGAGAACCAGCGTCACCAGGCACAATGCAGAGCAGGACAGACGAATGACTGGATGCAGAGTCAGACAGGCCAGCTCAGCAATGAATGATGAGGTAGAAGCATAAACGGCAGGCAGAGAATAGTCAAGATGACGGCAGGGGTTGGCAACAGGATATTAGGCAGATGAGCAGAGATAAACAAAGTTCAGGGCAAGCTGAGGTCAGGACAGGTAAGGAGCAAGCGTGGTCAGGATAAGCTGGGTTAAACACAGGAATCAAGCACAGATCACAGGAACAATTACACAGGGAAATATGCAGTTTAGACAGCAATCTACTAATGCTGCTGCTGCACCTATACAGGCCATTTGGCACCAGTGTTAACGGCTAACATGCGTGCGCATGCTTATAGGCATTCGCATCTGCGCGTGAATATTTGTCTGCATGCGCATATTTGTGCGTCTGTGCCCGGCAAGTTGGCCACCTGCAGGACATGCTCCTCCACATGCACATTGGCCTTTGCCTTGGAGCTATGGCCAGTACGTCCCTGACAGTGTGTTTCTTTAGAGTGTATCATACCCAAACAATTACTGTATATGTAACTCCAATATATAATATCAAAAACTATTGGCCAAAATTTATTATAGTATCCAGATAGTTAACATGTAGTGTCCAAAACACATTAAGATTTACTAAAACTAAAAAGTGAAAATATGGTGCAGCTGTGCATGGTAGCCAATCAGCTTCTAAGTTCAGCTTGTTCAATTAAGCTTTGACAAAAAAACATGGAAGCTGCTTGGTTTCTATACAGAGCTACACCAGATTTTGCACTCTTCAATTTTAGTATATCAACCCCATAGTGTCCAAACAAATAAAGTAAATTTCCTCCAAACTTTGTGTAGTTTTCGCCATCAAGAAACAAGTTCAGTTGTGAAATTATGAAACTTAAAGTTTGTGAACTTAAATATTTGACTGGCTACACGGAGCTGTGACTTGGCTCGGGTGCCCCTCATAGCAAGCTGCTTGCTGTGGGGGCAATCAAAGGGAGGGAGGGGCCAGGAGAGCCGAAGAGGGACCAGAGAAGAGGAGGACCTGGGCTGCTCTGTCCAAAACCACTTGCACAGAGGAGGTAAATATAACATGTTTATTTTATTTATTTTTTTAAACTGAGACTTTACAATCACTTTAAACCCCAAAACAAAAATGTATTATAGTGCAGCCAAACAATTCCGTAGGCACGGTAGCTGTATTTGTTTTATTTTTTAAGGCTTTGTTTTCCATCTAGTGATCTGGCAAGTAAAGCCTCGTACACACGCGTCGAAATTCGGCAGGGAATTTTCATCCGACGACCGATCTGCCGATTTTCAGCTTGTTAGTATGATGCTTCCAACAACCGACTCCGACTTTTAGGCCGAAAAAAATCTGGTGTGCAGGCTATAAAATTTTTGTCTGCCTTCAAAACATGGCTGATTTTCGTGCAGTCAGTACAGATTTCGACAGGGAAAAATCTTATGAGCAAGACTGGGCATGCTCAGAGAAGAAAGAACACAAAGAAAGCGAACACATGACATCACTTCTGAAGTAGAATTTTGTCGGTCGACAAAAGTCCAGTGCAGTCTAGGCACATTCCAACCAACAAAACACAACTCTGGACAAAAGACGGACGACCGGTTGGCGGAAAATCGTTGCGTGTGTACTAGGCTTTAGTCTATCATTTTTCAACTTCCTTTAACAGATAAAGCTGCCCAGCAAAAGGACTGTAATTAGAAGGTTGAGACAACCATTTAGAGTCGGTTCACATTAGAGCGATCCGACTTGCCGGGGCGACCTCACTAATCGCGGCGCGCTGCTCGCACTGTGACCTCGGAGCGGCCGGCGCGGACTTCATAACATTGAAGTCTATGCAGGTCGCTCTGGGTCGCCGTAAAGAAGCTCCGGACCCTTTTTTTAAGTCGGAGCGACTTGTGTCGCTCCTATTAGAACGGGTCCACAGCTTCTCTATGGCAGGCGACCTACGGCGACCTATCAGGCGACCAGGTCGCCTGACAGGTCGCCCCAGTGTGAACCGGCTCTTAAGGCCCCTTTCACACCTGTCCGCTCCGTCATCGGACTCAGTTTTTCTCACCGATCCCCGCTGAGCAGGCGGATGACAGCTCCGTCTCCGCTCTGTGTGCGGAGACGGAGATGTCAGATCATCACTGTTCTCTATGGGGGAATCAGATGAGAACGGACCGCCTGTCCGTTCTCATCCGATCTGATCCACCAGAAGGATGGAAAATAGGATCGGATCGGATGTCAGCGGACATGTCTCCACTGACATCCGCTGCCCCATAGAGATGCATGGAGCATCCGTTCAGATCCGCCTAAAAAACTGACAGGCGGATCTGAACGGGTCCGCAAGTGTGAAAGGGGCCTAATGCTGAGATGGGTGCTTACATTAATTTCTGTAAGACCATTATACCAAAAGGAAAACTGTTGCTGTAACTGCTTAAACAATGTTAGCTGGAGTTCTGCTTTAATTTGTTAGTCAAGTCCATCTAACACCACCCTGTCCCCAGATTGACAATGCTGCCATCCAAGGATAGTTCTTTTGCTCCTCCAGTGGAGTGACACAAAGTGTTCTACTGGCCAGATCACCAGGGGAAAATAAAGGAAAAGCATTGTATTAAAGAGAAAACTAATGCAGCTACCACATCTAAGAAATAGTAAGCTGCAATTATTAAAATGTTTGTTTTTGGGTTTAATAACACGTTAATAGAATAGGAGTTGGCATCTTTCATCTAGCACAAATTCTGCAACTGAACTCTTTAGTAATGGAACAATATCTTGCCCAAATAAATAAGTGGAAAATACAACCTGGCTCTGGCAATGTGCACATTTGAGGACATCAGACTGAAGCTTGCACTGTCTTAAGACTTAAAAAAAAAAAAAAAAAGTCATCAAGCTGCTTGCCAGCTTAATACTTGACCTGCCAAGACTTGGAGTGACACACTCAAGACAGCCAGTAACTTTGGTTATTATTCAAAAACTGGGCCAAGACAAACACAGGTAAAGTGAATCAGGCTGTGTGTGCATAAAGAAATTGTACGATTACTTCTTATCATTATTATTGGCTGTATTCACATATAAATATTACGATTGGGAAGAGTCATGTCAAATGGACAGGGTGCAATCAGTAAATACAATTCAGAAAGCATTGCAACTATGCTTAATGCAATCCTCTCACTTGCATGCCCTACCAACTGTGTTTAGATGATAGTACTCTACCAATATCTAGAGATAATAGGTTTGTTACCATATACAAATTGTCCTTCCACAAAAATTCTAAACTTTAAATAAAAATTTTGCAACCAAAACTTTGTTCTAAACCTACTTTCCTTGGTTGGGAACTCCCTATCACCCATAAAGTCAACCTGCAAGTTCTCTTGTATGCAGTCACCAGATTTGTAGCACTTTTTGTACTTGCACTTCCATAACTTCCAACTTTATGAGATGGGACCAAGAGACACCCATTAGCAAAAGTATGTAGGCATTGGACACGCCCCCCTTCCATACCCCTTAACCACTTAAGCCCCAGCCCTATTTCGGACACTTTTTGTTTACAAGTTAAAATCAGTATTTTTTCCTAGAAAACTACTTAGAACCCCCAAACATTATATATATATATATATATATTTTTTAGCAAAGACTAATTTCGGTCATTGCAATATTTTTTGTCACACGGTATTTGCGCAGCGGTCTTTAAAACGCCATTTTTTTGGAAAATTTTTGAAAAATCACATTTCACTGCATTTAACAAATACTAAACAGTAAAGTTAGCCCATTTTTTTTGTATATTGTGAAAGATGATGTCACGCCGAGTAAATAGATACCCAACATGTTACGGTTTAAAATTGCGCACACCCGTGGGATGGCGACAAACTACGGTCAATAGAGATCTCAATAGGCGACGATTTAAATTTTTTTAACGGCTACCAGTTTAGAGTTAGAGTGTAGCTCTTTTTTTTAAATTTTTGCTCACGCTCTGGCGATCGCAGCAATACCTCACATGTGTGGTTTGAACAGCGATTTCATTCGCGGCTTGACTTCCATATACGTTTTTTTTTGTGCGCGAGCTAACGGTGACGGGGGCGGCTAAAAATTTTTTTTCCTATTTATTTTATTTTTTTTTTTAACTTTATTACAGGTTTTTTTTTAAAAAAAATCTGATCACTTTTATTGCTGTCACAAGCAATGTAAACATCCCTTGTGACAGCAATATGCAGTGACAGGTACTCTTTATGGAGGGATCGAGGGTCTAAAAGACCCTCGACCCCTCCACTACACTTCCATGTATTCAAAACACCGAAAACTGCATTTTTGCATACAGCCGTTTTTTAAATCTGCCGCCTTTTGCAGCAGAGTAACCCGGAAGAGACGTCATGGACGCCGCCTCCGGGTTACGTCATTGGAGACCCGATTGAAGCCGTTTCCGGCTTTGATCGGGACTCCATCCAGCCGGCGGACGCGCGGGCTGGGTGCTCGTGGCTCCGGTTGGAACGGGAGCCCCAAACAAAGTCACGGAAGGCGGCGGGAGGGGGGGGACGTCCCCTCCCGCTCACCCGGGTAACGATCGAGCGACTCCTGAGCCGCATCGGTCGTTACCGACGGAAAGCCGACCATCGACTGTTAACCACCGTACCGGGATGGTGCCTCTAGCTAGAGGCATCACCCCGGTATAATACCGCAAAGTCTGCCGACATAGATCTATGTCAGTTTGCGGTAAGTGGTTAAAGGAGAATTATACAAAAATAATAATTAGTTATAATCAGTTAAACCCCTAAAAGTTTTTTTTTTTTTTTTTACCACTACTATTCTTTTATACTGGCTTTCAAATTTCACAAATGTGGCAATTTAGAAATTGAATGAAATTGAATGAAAGGTTTAGCACTGGGAAACACTTTTTAAAAGATAAAAAGTGCATTTTGTATACAACTATATAGATCAGACTAAAATGAGGGACAAATGAGGAGGAATGAGGGACAGAGGGACTTTGTTCCAAATCAGGGACAGTCCCTCGAAATCAGGGACAGTTAGGAACTATGGCACTTCGGACAGACTTGCATTCACACTCCCTACTCGCACTCTAGACAGCCAGAACTAGAGAGTGACTTAAAGCAGTATTAAACTCAAAACTAAAAATGTATATTGCAACCTACTAGACATTAGATGTGGTGGCTGCCTCATTTTCTTTTCTTTGGATTTTTTTCCCTCTGTTTTCACCTGGTAATCTGGCCAGTAAAACGCCTCCTGTATTAGTGAGACACAGCTCTGGAGGACTGAGTACAGGAGGCACAGCAGACAACAACATTGGCAGTCTGGGGGGAGGGGAGTGTTAAATGTATTAGCAGATTTAGAACCACTAACAAATTGAAGCCAGACTCCAGCTCACACATTATAATCAGTTACAGCAAACAGTTTTTTTCTTTTTGGGATCAAGGTTTTGCATGAAAAAATAAAATCTGATCATTTGAATCACCCCTGCCAGTGTTAAGTGGTTTGTCTCATTCATGTGCACTATATTGTAAAAAGTATTGGCATGCCTGTCTTTACACCCAACTTTAATGGCATCCCAGTCTTAGTCCATAGGGTTTAATATTGAGTTGGCCCACCCTTTGCAGCTATAACAGCTTCAACTCTTCTGGGAAGGCTGTCCACAAGGTTTAGGAGTGTCTATGGGAATGTTTAAACCATTCTTCTAGAAGCACATTTGTGAGGTCAGGCAATGATGTTGAACAAGAAGGCCTGGCTCGCAGTCTCCGCTCAAATTCATCCCAAAGGTGTTCTATCGGGTTGAGGTCAGGACTCTCTGCAGACCAGTCAAGTTCCTCCACCCCAAACCTGCTCATCCATGTCTTTATGGACCTTGCTCTGTGCACTGGTCCAAATCATTTATTGGAGGGGGGATTATGGTGTGGGGTTGTTTTTCAGGGGTTGGGCTTGGCCCCTTAGTTCCAGGGAAGTGAACAATTTTATGCTCCCAACTTAGTGGGAACAGTTTGGGGATAGCCCTTTCCTGTTTCAACATGAATGTGTACCAGTGCACAGAATGGTCAAACATTCCCATAAACCTTGTGGACAGCCTTCCCAGAAGAGTTGAAGCTGTTATAGCTGCAAAGGGTGGGCCAACTCAGTTATTGAAACCTAAAGACTAAGACTGGGATACCATTAAAGTTCATGTGTGTGAAAAGGCAGGCGTCCCAATACTTTTCACAATATAGTGTAAGATGGAGAGCTAAAGAAGCTGTGCTTTTGAAAAACAACAGACTTGCTGGCTGCTTCACCTGATCAAAATAGAAGAAAAAAGCCTAAAAAAAGGAAATGAATGCTGCCATCACATCTAGGAATTGGTAAACTGCAATATGATAAATGTTTGCTTTTGGGTTTAATACCACTTTAACCAGGCTGGGGGGGGGGGGGGGCCTAAGCTTGGAAACTGGTTCTGGGGACAGCTCAAAATGTAGGATTACTTTTTTCACTTTCAGTGTAAACAGTAAACAAAGAAAAATAATCTTCCTAATGAGAGCAGAGACAGCAATAAAAACCTCTCAAGTATTCTAATCCCTCTCCATTCTATCCAAAACAAAAAAAAAATGTTTTGCCTTTAGTTATACTTTGGATAATTTGCAAGTCTCAAATTTTCTGGCTTGTGACGGGTTGATTTTAAAGGCTTATTTCAAGTTAATATTCACAGCTGAAGTTCTTACATGTGAATGGTTGTATCTTCCAAATGATTGGCAATTCTATGTAGCCAACCTTGTGATTCTGGCACCACTTCTAGGCAACACAGCCATATCCTTAATGTGACACGGTTCAGACCCCAACCATATAGTCAGTATCCGCCCAGAAGCCTGAAGTGATAGCATGCCACTGAGAGCCTGAGCCAACTGTTCCCGCCCCCTCCACAATCCAGCTCTCCAGTGAGCACTGGAGGGGCAGAGCAGAGAGCCGGTGACTGACAATCACCAGCTCTCTGAAGGCTGAGGACTGAGAGCTCAGCGATCAGCTGCATTTGATCACTCAGTTCTTGGTCTTAGAGGTGGTGGGAGAGAACTGCAGATGGGAACAGTGCTGCAGTCATCTAGGTGAGTGGGTTTTTTTTTTTTTTTTTTGCAATTCCCATACTTCTCTTTTAAGAAGAAAACCTGTGGGGGAAAAAGTTATTAAATGTACTTACCTTACACCCAGTTTCCACCTTATGTGCCTAGTCAAGGGGGGACACTATTCTCCTTCCTGCAAGATCCCAGTAAATGCTGAGTTGCCTCATGACATGACTATCCTGCACTGCGCTGAATCATCATCTTGTGGGTTTTAAGCTACGTTGCACTCCCATGGGATCTCATCAGAAGGGAATGATGTAACCCCAATAACCTGTGTGGGCATGACTTGCAAACACAGGCCCGATGTGCATGGCATCTTCACTTTTTTCTGCATATATTTTTAGTATACACAGTACCACCTCCTAGAAGTCTCCTGTGTTCATAATTAACGATAAATAATGAATGATAATCATCTAATTACATCTCTCATGTAGAGATAAATGGAGGATATATACAGCCTTATCCAAGAAAGGATTCCTATTTTTAAGTGCTATTATTTAGTTGTATGTCCATTGGCAATTATCATGTCCCAATATTACTGTAGCAGCACCTGGGTACCAGGGAATCTTGGGCCTCCACCATGTGGGAGCCTAAATCTTTAGCATGCCTTTAGCTATGGGGTCTTGTGGATACAAGAGGGAGTCCCTATAAGCCTTTCCTACTCCCTAGGATAGATTACTTGCCTATAAAGGAAGTAGGTCTACACTTGTAAATTTCAACGCCATACATCAACATAGTAGGTAGGTCAGCAAGACAAAGGAGGTGGAATCAGGGCCGCCAATAGGGGGGTACCACTGGTCCTCCTGTACCAGGTTAGGGGCCCCTAGCCCCACCACTTTAACAGGGGAGCCTGGCAGCTTTACGTTTCATTAAGTATGCAGGAAGTTTATATATGCTCCAATGTTGAAATTTGACATTTCCCTGGGCCCACAAAGTTCATCAGAATCCCTGGCAGAGTGATATCATTTCTGCCTCACTGCCTGTCTCCTTCGGCAAGTAAGTGCTGAGGAAGAGGGCAGGCTGTATCTGAGAGATCATCATCAGCGGCAGCCATTAGCGGTTAGTGAATAGACAGAACACACAGAGGTATACATTCAGGTTGAGGCTGCAGAACACTTATTTTTACATGAGCCCTTAGTGTAGGTAAATTTGGCTTGGCTGGCAGCCAAGCCTGTGCTGAATCTGGGTTAGGGTGAGTGACACAGGGAGGATGGGCGACTCATCAGAAAGCACCTCTGGTGGGGGGGGCGTGGCCGACTTCCGGGATGTGAGGAGCGTTCTTTCCTAGCTCCGCTGCCGACCATTAATCCGACATAGAATCCTGATCCATCCGAGGCCTGATTTACCTCCACACTGCCCCCGGAGTCTCCTTACCTCCTCTGGCATCCTCCAGCGATGGTCAAGTATGGTAGGGACCGGCCGGCTTCTCCCGATCGGGAGCCGGGTCCCTCGAGGCAGATCCAAGATGGCGCCCGTTCGTCTCCTCCACACAGTGCGCTCGAAGCTGCATCACAGTCATCCTGGCTGGGGGACAGTGCAGAATGGCCGGTGCTGTCACCGGAGGCTCGACCCGGGGTGGAACATGAAGAACATCCTCCCTCTCAGGTAACGGAGCCCACGTTGTCCCAAATCATGGAGGCCATTAAGACCTGCCACACATCCCTGGCCTCGCACATTGACGCCCTTAGAGTAGACTTTTCTCTGCTTAAGGACGATGTCCAGAAGATCAGACAGAGGGTCACTACCGCTGAACAGCGCCTTAGTGCAGTAGAGGATGATGTCTTTCCTATTCCTGCGGCCCTGCGTGATATTCAGGCGGAACAGAAGGCTCAGGCGGCAAAGTTGGGGGACATGGAGGACCGTCTCCGCCGCAATAATCTCCGGTTTTTGGGATTCCCTGAGGGCGCAGAGGGCAAGAATCCGGAAGCGTTTGTGGAATCATGGCTGAAGCAGACTCTGGGACCTGATACATTCTCCCCGCTCTTTGCTGTGGAGAGGGCACATAGGGTCCCATTCAGGGCCCCCGCACCGGGTGCCAGGCCCAGGCCTTTGCTTGCTCGGATTCTCCATTACAGGGATAGAGATGCAGCCCTGCGAAAGGCCAGGGATTCCCAGGATCTACGCTTTGATAATGCCATAGTTACTATCTTTCCAGATTTCTCAGCGGCCACTCAAAGGCAGAGGGCCGCGTTTGTCCATGTTAAAAAGAGGCTCCGGGAGCGTCAATTTCCCTACAGTATGTTGTATCCTGCTAAATTGCGTGTGGTGGCTAAGGGCAAGACGCAATTCTTTTTGGATCCTGCGGAGGCTGATCAATGGCTAGACTCTCTGGGCAGAGGATGAGGGACTGGGAGACTGTTAGTTACACCTTTATTGTTCTGTTACTCTCTGACTGGGCCCTCTCCCTGGATCCCGCTGATCTGTGGTGCCATTGTATCTCTGAGGGGATTTGGGGGCTTTCCACATTGGATGTGTCTTTCTCTTGATCTTTTGCCTCGGATGGACACAATGCTCGGGCTCGAATGCTCGGTAGCTCTCTAGGAACACCCCTTCTACCTGTTTTTCACCCTTCTTTAATGACTTGGTTTTGTTCAGGGTTCAAGCTCGGGCAAGTTGGGGCTGCGGGCAGGGTGGGGGGTTTTGTTTTTTGTTCGGGGACTGTTTTCATACCTTCACAAATTATTTCTCTGTTTTCTGCTCTCTGTATGGTACTGTCTATGACTCGTGCTGCTGTGCTGCCCCCTGCTGACCGGTCCTGGCATGGACCGCTTCCCCTGGGAATGATGTTTCTACTCATCGGGACGCGGACATTTTTTCTGATACTATGGCTACGGACACACTAACTGTACTGTCCTGGAATGTCAGGGGCCTAAACGACAAAGTGAAGAGGGCCTTGGTGTTTAATTATGTTAACAAATACAAACCACAGGTGATATTCCTCCAAGAGACGCACTTGACTGGGTCCAAAGTTCTGGCCCTGAAGAGGGCGTTTGTGGCGCATGGTTTTCATTCTGTGTTCTCTAGTCATGCTAGGGGGGTATCCGTTTTAGTTACAAGAACTCTTAAATGCTCGGTGAAACATGTTGTTACAGATGTCTATGGGCGATATGTCATTGTTCTGCTTCAAATTGATAATGCGGTTTATACATTTTTATCTCTTTATATTCCACCTCCATTCACTTTGGCCTTTTGGGACAAGGTGATGGCACAGCTGCTGCAGGTGGCGGAGGGCCCTCTCCTGATTGCGGGGGATTTCAACACCGTGGTGTCGCCCGATATGGACAGATGTCCGGGGGATGGGTCGGCTTCCTCTCCTCTAGCGGCCTCGATGGAGAAATACCGTTTGGTGGATTGCTGGAGGTGGAGGAATCCGACGGGAAGGGAGTTCTCCTGCTACTCTGCCTCCTATAAAACACTCTCTCGGATTGATTTGTGCCTTGTCTCTCCAGATTTGCTTTCGAGAATACTGTCTGTCTCCTATTTACCCAGAGCCATATCGGACCATTCTCCTATGCTGGTTAAGCTTAGCCTTTCCTCATCGGTCGGATACAACCTGTGGCGCCTGAGCCCTCAGTGGCTCAATGAGGAAATTTTCTTTAACATCACGGCTAAGGAGATGGCCCATTTCTGGCTGGTCAATCAGGACACTGCCTCTGGGGCTATTGTGTGGGATGCCTTCAAGGCTACCATGCGGAGTACAGTGGCCAGCGTGATCAAGCAGCTCAGGGAGGATAGAGAGTGGAGAGTTGAATCTCTGCAGTCGGAGGCATCGGCTGCTGAGGTGGAATACATCCGGAATCCCACTTCCGCTAACTATGCCTTGTGGAGGGACAGTGCCCGACAACTGGACCTTGTACTACTGGAGAAGACCCAGAAAAAATTGCTCTACCAGAAACAAAGGGTATTTGAATATGGTGATAAGAATGGCAAAATATTGGCGTATCTCTCTCGCTCTGAGCAACCGGCTACGGCCATCTCTGCTGTGTATGATGGCCAACACCGTTTGTGCACGGAGGGACCGGAGATCGCGGGGGCCTTTTTGGATTTTTTTCGTTCTTTATACTCCTCTGGAGCCGCCTACTCTCGGGAGGAATTGGCATCTTATTTGCAGGACATCCCGGTGGTCTCGCTGGAGGCGGAGGACAGCCTGTCTCTTGAGGGACCTATTACTCGCGCGGAGATTGCGGAGGCAGTCTCCTCTTTTGCGGCTAATAAAACGCCGGGATTGGACGGCTTTCCGATCGAGTGGTACAGGGCTTACTCGGAGGCATTGATCCCACGTTTGTCTGCGGTATATGCCGAAGCCTTTGAGAGTGGTGTGCTTCCAGCCTCCCTTCGGGAAGCGCTGATCGTGTTAATTCCTAAACCAAATAAGGACCCTAGTTATTGTGATTCATATCGCCCCATATCCTTAATCAATGTTGACATCAAGATTCTGGCGAAGGTTTTGTCCCGTAGAGTGAACACCGTTATCTCTACTATTGTTCATTCTGATCAAACTGGGTTCATTCCCGGGCGCTCTACGGCCATAAATCTACGACGTCTTTTTACGAATCTCCAGATGCCGACTACTGAAGTGGATACTAGACTTATTGTGTCGCTAGATGCTCATAAAGCATTTGATTCGGTAGAGTGGCCCTATCTGTTTGCTGTGCTGGGCAGGTTGGGATTTGGGCCGAACTTTATTAAATGGGTTAAGCTCCTTTATGACACCCCTGTGGCTCGCATTCGGGTTAATAATAAGATTACTGATCAGTTTCCTATCTGCCGGGGCACGCGGCAGGGGTGCCCTTTGTCCCCCCTGCTGTTTGCCCTGGCGATAGAACCATTGGCTGCCTTGCTTAGACGAGATGCTAGGATCCGGGGATGCCGAGTGGGGGACCTGGAGGAAAAAACGTCCTTGTATGCTGATGATATGCTTCTTTATTTAGCGGATCATCAGGCATCCTTGGATGCAGCCTTGGAGGTGATTGAATCTTTCGGGAGGTTCTCCGGGTTTAGAGTGAACTGGGACAAATCGGTGGCCTTCCCCTTTGACCCTCTTAGTGCTCCTACCCTGGTTCTTCCTCGTAGGCTACAGGCGGTGACTAAATTTAAATACCTGGGAGTGGTCATCCAGCAGCCTATTACGAAGTTTGCCGACAATAATATTGCCCCGATGGTCCAGCGGTTGAAGCAGACTCTGCCCACCTGGGGCAAGCTGCCACTCAATTTGCTGGGCAGAATTAATATATTTAAAATGATATATCTACCCCGTTTTCTTTACTTGTTTTGGCAGGCCCCGGTGTATCTGCCCAAACGCTTGTTTGTTAGTATTGAATCCCTGTTGCTGTCGTTCATGTGGGGGGCGAAGCCGGCGAGGATTTCCCTTAGCACGCTAAAACTCCCTGCGCACGCTGGGGGTTTGGCGGCTCCGGACCTCCAATCCTATTACTTAGCGGCCCAACTGACGCATGTGCACGCCTGGTTTTTCCCTGACTTGCCTAATGCGGCGGTTACCGCCTCGGCGGCGGTCATGGGATCCTATGAAGCACTCCTGAACTCCTTATATAGGAAAGGCCCGTATCAGAGGGAGGGAGCTGGGATTATTCGGATGGCATGTAGGATTACTCATATGTGTAATGCTAGGATGGGAGGCTCCTCTTTTAATGAATCCCCCAACGCCCCTCTGTGGTATAATCCGGGATTGCGAGACCTATATAAATTGGCAGATCCTAGGCGTTGGGCGGGCTTTGATTTGAAGTACGCTCATCAGTTGTTCTCGGACCATACGTTTAAGACCTTCGCTGAGTTCAGGTCGGAGCTGGGGGTCCCCTCGACATGCTGGTTTCTGTACCAGCAACTTAGGCACGCGGTGGCAGCACAGTTTGGACTTCGGGGGGTCCACCTGGTTCCGACTCGGCTGGAGAAGGAGCTGATGAATTCCGACCACACTAAACTTATCTCTCGATACTATGGGTTGCTTCTTGGCGATGGGGGAGGGAAAATGGCGACCTTACAGGCAAGGTGGCAAGCAGACCTGCCTCAGTTGGAAATGGTGGATTGGGAAGATCTTCTTGGGGCTCAGTCGCATGGGCTGATAGCCGCAGGGGATAGGGTTATCCAATTGAACTACTTACACAGGATATACTATACCCCTTATCGCCTCTATGTGATGGGGAGGCTCCCCTCTCCGTCCTGTCCCCGCTGTCAGGGAGACAAGGGGGACTTCTTTCATATGGTGTGGTTGTGCCCGGTGATTCAGTCCTTTTGGAAAGGGGTGTGTACTTTTATGGAAGAGAAACTGGCACTTCCGAATATCTGTTCTCCTGATAGGTGCCTTCTTGGCAATCTGGAGGAGGAGAGTCTTCGGCAGTCCCAGAAAACCCTAATATGTATCCTCTTTTTCTATGCCAAGAAATTGATTGCTCTGAGGTGGAAACAAGATGCGCCGCCTACGGTGTCCGCTTGGGTTGACCTGGTTAATAATGCCCTTCCCATGTATAAACTTACTTATATGGCCCGGGGGTGCCCGAAAAAATTTCGTAGGGTATGGTCCTCCTGGACTGGATCAGTGTTGGGAGCGGCTGAGGTTTAGGACCCCTGGGGGCTGCCGTATATATGGGGAGGAATTCAGATGGTCCGGTTTATACTATGATCTTTCTCTGCCCCTGGGCATTTCTTCATTGAATGTGTGTGCTTTTTTTTTTTTTTTTTTTTTTCCCCACCCATAGGGGTTGTGTCAGCAGATTCATTCGCTGTTTATTAATGGTCAGATGGTATCTATACTGTGGTTAAGGGTATTTATGATGTGAAGGGTTGTGTTGCTGTTTGGGTTTTTTTATTTTTGATAAAAATATAGTAACTATCCATTATAAAAAAAAAAAAAAATTTTTTTTTTTTTTTTTTTGTTGTTGCTCTGTGGGAATACGGGGGGACTGATTTAATTGCTGGAATATCTAGCCTGAGTTACTGATAAGCTGTTATGTTCGCTTCTGTTATTTTTATGCTGTACTCCTGTACCTGTATTGGTTTTGTTACCGGTGTTTGTGTGTTTTTTTTGTTTTTCTTTTACTAATAAAATACCTTTAAAAAAAAGAAAGCACCTCTGGTACCTCCCCCTACTTGCTGGAACCTTGGAGAAGCTTCCAGAAGAATGGGAGGGAGGTTAGGAGCTACTTGGAGTATTGAGGAGGGCCTCAGCCAATCCCCAGCAAGTGGGCTGGCAGGGGGCAGGCACCTCTTTAATACTCTGGGGTCATGCCAGCAGAGGGCAGTCAGGTGGAAGATGAAGGAGTGCTGAGGAGGCTGTCGGGGGCCCTTGAGGGTGCCCCCTAGTCTGGGGGGGTGAGCTCGGGCCTGGGACTCAGATGCTGGAGGGATTCTCTTACAACACACAAAGAAGTCCCGTCCTGAGGCACGGGAGCAAGAGTGAGGACAGCAGGAGCAAGCTAGCACATCCAGGAGTCGCCAGGGGAAGTCAGCCGAGTGGGCTGATGAATTTTCAGTCTGGGAGGACTATGGGAAGTAGCCAGGAGGGCTAGTGAGAAGAGGCAGCTGCCGCCAGGCAGGCTGGCAGTCCCTGAAGAGGTAGTGCTGGGATCAGTAGCCATAGAAATGTAATTGGACATTAGACTTTTCTCTACACAACCAAAGGGGCTCATGGTCTCTGCCTGTAAAGAGCTTTTGCTTAATCTGACTAAGTGCCTTTTGTCAGATTCATCAAACAGTGTTCCAGCTGGATCTGTGTTGTTTTATGCAAGCAAGTGTGTGCTGGGGGAAGAGGAGTGTATATAGACTACATAAAGGAAAGTTGTCCCTGAAGAGTTCTAGTTCACCAGGGGCTCCTACGTGGGGTGAGCTACAGTGTTATAGTATGTAGCAATAATAACGACCATCACATTTTTTTTATTATAACATACATAATTCTTACTACTCCTGCACACATTTACTGTATAATCATAATAAAAACTTCTTCAAACTGTTGTTTTCTTTTGTGAAACTACAAAATGCTGAGGGCACACTCTGGAATTTGTTATAGCCTGCGGAAAACTGTGTTATGCATACAGGGTTAGTTTCAGTGCTGGGCAAGATGACCAGAAGATCTATACAAATAAGTCAGCTAAACCAATCTCTTTACTGCACAGCCTATAAAAGGGGACCTGTGACTACCAATAATGATTCTGAAATAATTAATTAATTAATTTCAGGTACTTATATAGCGCTGTCAATTTACGCAGCGCTTTACATATACATTGTACATTCACATTAGTCCCTACCCTCGAGAAGCTTACAATCAAAGGTCCCTAACTCACAATTATACATACACATACTAGGGCCAAATTAGACAGGAGATAATTACCCCTACCAGCATGTCTTTGGAATCTCCTCTTGTACATCTAGCGTCAGGTCTTCTTGACTAAAAATGTCACAAGGGGTACAGGGAAAGAATCAACAACAACCTCTGTGATGGATATGTGTTCTTTTCACATGTACACAGATTTTTATGTTTAAATTGCCTCCCTAATGGGGCCCTCTTCCACCCCCAGCCCCATAGGCAGGGTGACCTTTATAGTGGTCCTCTTCTGTTGAAGAGGAGCGCTTTTTCTCTCCTCCCTTTTGAGAGGGTGGCTTAAATAGGAAGTAAACCCACATAAAAAAATGAGAAAAAAAAAACCTGTAAAGACAAAGGCATAATGAGCTAGTATGCATCGAAATACTTACCTTAAAACGAAGCCCTCGCAGTGCGGCCGGCTCAGTGACATGGCGGCCGACATGTCCGGCCGTCCTGCTTCCTTGTTCGCATCCTCCGCCCATCTGATTGGCCGGGGGCGCGATTACATCACTGCCGCCGTTTGCGGCATTGGGCTATGAAGGAACGGCACGGGTGGCCGTTCCTTCAGAGCGCATGCGCCGATGACGTCATAGGCTGCATGCACTGTAAATATCTCCTAAACTGTGCATGTTTAGGAGATATTTATAGCACCTATAGGTAAGCCTTAATATAGGCTTACCTATAGGCAAAAGCATTTAAAGTGGGTTTACAACCTCTTTAAAGAGGATCTATCATTATATATTTTTTACAGCTCTGTCCCCCATGGGACAAAAAAGATTTAGTACTTTTTCACATTTTACTAAGTACTTTCTAATTGTAGGTATGGGATCTGGCCTGCCCCCTCCTGTTCTGCCATTGCTGATCAGACCACAGCTGTGAAGGAGATGGCTGATTCATAGCTGCAGCTTATCTCAGCTGTGAGCACTTTATAGAGACAAGCAACAGCAACAGAAATGCAGAGGGAAGGAGTAATGCTGGCCATACACTAGCCGAAAAATCATTCAAACTCATTTTTGAAAAACGAACACTCGGCCGTGAGAGCAGACGATCGTGCCATCATGTAATGACCGAATTTTGAACAATAAATTGTTCAATGGACATAAACAAATCCGTTTTTCTTTCATTTTGTCACAGATGCCTAGTGCAAACAGTTTGGGTAAGAAACATATTAACCTTTCAACTTATCGTTCGTTTGGCAGAATCTTCCAAACTGTTGCTTCGATTTTTCGGCTCTGAAAAGTTAAAACCGATTTTCTATTTGTGCCCATTAACTGGACGAAAAACGAACGAACGGACCAAATGACAGATTTTCAAATGATTTTTCAGCTAGTGTATGGCCAGCTTTAGCCATCATCTTCTTAGCTCTTGTTGGATCAGCATGAGGGGAAGAGGGCAGGTCACATCTCATAACTAGGGTTAGAAAGCACTTGGAAACACAGTAACAAAGTACTTTGTCCCATAGGTGACAAAACTGTAAAAATTATGTAGATCTCCAGGCATAGAGGGTATTGCAACACAACTAGATAGCAGCCACCGCTCAACCTGAAAATCCATGCAAGTCCGGTGCAATTGTGCATGCTCAGAAGGTTTCTGACAGACACAATAGCGATATGAAGTTGTAGACCGACACACGCAAGAGGGATAAAAATACTTCTTAATTTAACATGGGATTTAAAAAATCAAGTGTCCTTCTTTGCTTAGATGTTTTAGTACTGTGAGAGCCTTAATCATAGGCTATGAGTAAGATCACGTGACCACTGTGATTAGCTGTCACAGCGGTCACGTAGGTCTGGAAACTTTCAGTTAGATGCTGGCAACTGTGCTGGGAGCGCACAGCGCCTGGGCTCTCTGCGCTAAGGACCAGGCACCCAGAGGCCGCATATTTGCATTTGACTGGGCCAGAGGGTTAATAAGGCAGAAGAAAGATATTAGAACCATGGAAACAAGAGTGAGAGCAGAAAAAAAAGACCAAATGGTCCTTAAAGTCTGCCCCATTTTTTGTGTTTTTTTATATTTTATTTGTATATATATATATATATATATATATATATATATATTTTTTTTTTTTTTTTAGGGTGGGTATTTGTTTACTTTTTATCTGGGTATAGATCTATGCTTGTCCCAAACGTGTTTGAATCCACTTATTGTTAAAAGACTTCCTCTGCTCGAACCCTGTACCAAGCATTAACAACTCTTTCAGTAAAAGTAATACTTATAAAGAATAGTTTTAAACATTCCTCTTGCTAGTTTAAGGTCCTGTTCAAGTGTTCTTGATCTTGGCTTCATATTGCAAATACTGCCCTCCTGAACCTTACCCACCCCCTTGATGTATTTAAGGTTTCAGTCATGTGTCCATTTTCCCTTCTTTCCTCCAGACTGTACATATTAAGTTCCAGGAGTCTCTCCTTATATGTCTTATCCCTCAGACCTTTCACCATTGTTGTTGCCCGTCTCTGGACTCAATATATTTTTGTAAGTGAGGTCTCTATAATTGGATGCAGTTTTCCAAATTAGGTTTTAATAAAGATCTATAGTTACATCCTAACTTCTTGTTTTGTGTGGCTATGTGCATCAAAGAAGGTTCTGTGTGATGCTTTTGGAGTCTGAAACCCACTGAGTGACTGCTGGTCAAGTAGCTCTAGGAACCACATGTGAGTTATGGGTGTCCCACCTCCTTTGGCCTGCTGTCCTACATAATAAGTTCAAGTAAAGCATTGAAAACTACTTTCAAGTGTGGACCTACTTTCTTCAAGAGGCAAAAAAATCTATGTTAGGTACTAGGAATGTTTGATGGGAAGGCCCTTCTATATCCACAAGGCCCCTAGAGGTAAAGGCACACTAAAGATTCAAGAACAGCTGGACAGTTGCTATTAAACTCCCACTTAACAGCAGCTCAAGGTTCTCAAATTCCCTGTTACCCAGGTGTTGCTACAGTATTCATTTCTCAAGGAGGATGTGCTGGAACTGGAGAGAGTCCAGAGAAGGACAACAAAGCTAATAAAGGGAATGGAGGACTTCAGCTATGAGGAAAGACTACAAGCATTGAACTTATTCTCTCTGGAGAGGAGATGCTTGAGAGGGAATATGATATCAATGTACAAATACCGTATTGGCGACCCTAACATAGGGAACAAACTTTTCAGCAAAAGGGAATATAAAAGGACACGTGGCCATTCACTAAAACTAGAAGAGAAGCAGTTTAACCTTAAACTGCGTAAAGGGTTTTTTACCATCAGAGCAGTAAGGATCTAGAACTCTCTTCCACAAGCAGTAGTATCTGCAGGGACCATCGATAAATTAAAAAAACTATTAGATGGGCATCTTAATGACCACAACATACAGGGGTATACAATGTACTATTGACAGCAAACACAAACACACACACTCATCATAGGTTGAACTGGATGGACTGGTGTTTTTATTTTCAACCTCACTAACTATGTAACTATGTAATTGTTACATAAATATATAAGATGCATAATATATTACAAAGCATAGTATTGGCCTCCAGAAAAAAAAAACATTCTGCTTGCTTTTATTACAGACTCTTACCCTCAGTTAAAAAGCCTTGTATGTTACTTTTCAATTCCAGAATTCCATCACAATTGATTTAATGTGGGAAACAAAATCAGTCTTATCCTCTACCTTAAGTTGACCCTGAAACATGACCAAAACATTATTTTTAACATAACCCATGAAATTAACCCGAATAGAGCCATTTATAACAGATATTTTATGCTGCTTTCGGCAGCGAACTTCACACTGTACCTACATTTTACAACTCATTTAAAAAATAAATGATGGCCATGATGAGAAGCCTGAAGTCCTACAGAGTACTCTCAGCATAACATGATAGAAGGATAGCCCTGTAAAATGACTCTGACAGGTCAGATGACCTGGCTCTCTTCCTCCAGGCACTTTTTTAAAATTATTTTACCATTCATTGCAATAATGGAGCATTGTCTGCCTCAGGCCTAAGCATATTTGTAAAGCACATGGCTGTTCTTTATAAATGTGCCTTTTTAAGTTAAGGTCATACCATTGCTTTATATCTCGAATCCTTAGTGTCACAATTTTGCAACCAAACCACTGATATGCAAATCCTTGCACCAGGTTAGTGATTCATCGAATAGTTAGGGAAAGATCAAGATGACATCTGCCAAACATGCGTCTTCAGAAACAAAAAGGCAACAGTGGCTACCTATTTCTGTTTCTTAATCCTTAACCTGACACCAAAACTTAATACAATCTTCTCCCTAAACCAATAACCCAACACTTAATTTCTTTTCCCAAAACTGATCTAACCCTTAACACTTAACCTAAACCTTCATGCACCATGCATGCACCAATGCACCATGCATAGTGCCCTGGCCTACGGGAGTAGATGCTAGCTTTTTGGGGGCCAACAAGACTAGGAGCACATGACAAAGACATTCTCTACAATGCACCATGGTTGCCACTGCCAGACTCTCCCTTTCTATCACTGATGTCACTAGAAGCCAATATTTACTGGATCAGCTGCCAAGACTGCAAATAGCCTCATTCTGATGCGTTTGCTTGCTAGAAGAGACTTTAGGGCTCATAAGTGTTATCCTGTTTGAGGCACTTGCATGTTTGGTATATGTAATGTTACTTTGTTAGCGGGAAAATATATTGTGATGACAAAAGGGCAAGACCTTCATCAGCGCAGATTTGAGTTGAAGCATTTTACTGCATGTATGGAAGGGTAATTAGTTAAGGTCTACTTATAAGATGGCCTAGTGTGTGTGTGGTGTTAGAAAATGCAGAATTGTCGTAAAAATGAATTTAAAATGAAAAAAATAGCAACATATGTATTATTGTGTACAGTATGTCTGAGTTGACCTATTACTAGAATGTAACGGTCAGATTTCATATATTGCCTGAGATATTAAGAATATATGTTAATGTACCAGAAATTTCTTAACAAATATTTCCATAACAGGGTTAATAAAAATTCATATGATCATTCAATAGCGCTGAGATAGCAGAAAGAATTCGCTAAATGTCACCAGCAGGACTAATCATGCCAGGCTGGTCTGAGAGATATGGATGAGTACAGCGGAAAGATAAGGCATCCACCTTGTCTCTTCTTTCCGTGATTCACACGGGAGGCTGACAAAAACAGCCTGTGGGAACTGCTTTGTCCCAATCTGCTAATTTGACCATTAAGCAGCCAAGAGTGCTGTAAATGCCAAGACTTGCTTTGGGTTGTTTTGGTTAAAGAAGAGCCACGTAGGCGACATTTATCAGAGATTCTGGCGGAGCCAAGAGTAAGAATTCTCACCGAAGAAGCTGTTCCTCCTATCACTTACACATTGTTCCTATAACAAGGCTGCTGATTTGGAAGCATTGCTCAAAATAATTCCCATTAACCCTACCAACCCAAACAGTATGCAGTTTATAGTCCTAATATATGTAGCCTTCGTAAGTGTTATGGCAACATGGAAAAGCAAGAAGGCTATATTATTAGAAACTATTTCTTATATAGTCAGGTCTTAGGTTCAAATGTGATACGGTCATTAAAGCACTTTTTTATCTTGTACCTACAGGTAATAAGGCTTACCTGTAGGTATAGTGAGTGAGTATATCCTAAATGTGCACCGTTATTACGAGATATTTATATGTGTAGCAGCTTTGGATCTAGCAGCAACTGTATCTGGTAAGTTTGTAATTCTTCTGGACACTGGTGGTAGACATATTTTGTGGCAGATCTTAATTGGAAATTGGTGGAAGACTTCATGGATTAAGTTCTTGAAGGACTTATTTTACATTGATTTTACATTGATGTATATGCACTTGCATTTTACTTTATTGGTTATAATACACTGTGATTTATATTATTTTTTCTCTTATTAAGGTATTGCATTATATTCAGAATAATTACATATGTATGAAAAAAAAATGTAAATAAAAAATGTTTGCCAGGACATTATTGGTCGACTGATGTAAATGCAACTTCAGCATAATCTCAAATCAGGGAAAACATTCTACATAATTATTCTAATTATTTACACATATAAAACCCAAAAAGTCTTGAATTGAAAAGTATTCAAACCCATCACTGTGAACCTGCTAAAGCTCTTGTGCAGACAATTGCCTTCACAATTTACATACCAGGTTGCATGAAGACAACATATATGCTATGAACATGCCACTTGAGCTGAAAAGACACAAACCTGTTTCTGGAATACCTCACTTTTTGTTATAGACTATATAAGGACAAAACCTCTCCATGAAGACCAGGGATGCAAATTAATTAAGTCCACATTAGCAACCAGTCAGGTTTAGGTTATCTGAAAATTTTAATATCAAACACCATTAATATGAATTTTAGAATATATTATGAATAAGGTACAACATAGACAGGGTAGGAAGTCCACCATTTAGCTACACTAGATTTGTGTGAAAAGAAGAACCTGGATGTCTTAAAATGGCACAATCAAATACAAATCTTTAATCCATTTGATAATCTGTGGCAAATCCTGTAAATTTATTTTCACTAAATGCCTCCCTCCAGTTTGAGAATGCTGGTGAAATTTCGCCATGAAAAATATGGCCAGAAACATTTGCCAAATCCAGATGTGCAGAGCTGGTCAAGTCTTACCCCCAATTACCTACAGATGTAATTGCCAGAGGGTTCTACCAACAAGTAGAGGAGGAAACTTCAATAAACTTCATAATCCCACCGACAACAAAATTCTTTCGACTGGGTTGATACTTTAATTACTTGTGTATCGGCCACAGCTTGACAACTGTATATTGAACAATCAAACCAGTAAACATATATAGCCAACACCAGATCCCTTCAGCAGTGCTGAGTGGAGTATTTCAACTTTTCTTACTTATAAGGAGCCATTTCAGCCCCTAGCCATCCAGGGTAGGCTCAGGGGCTTACTAAGGAATTCCTGCTCCCCATTCTACTGACTCCATCACCCACCTGTCACCTCAGCCCGCAAAAGGGATAACTTCCGCCGTCAGGAGATTGACAATTGCCTTATCGACTCTCTGACCGTCACACAGACAGGGCCCATTCAATTTGGTCCTGTAGTAACAGATTGAACATGTCAAGGCCCACGTCATTTAGATAAACTCCACTCCCGCACGAAAATAACAATGCCTGCTCTACAAATCCACATGACGGTCAACCAGGCCATTCCTTGGCGCGTTAAACTTGGAAATAGCTCTATTCACTTTAATACATGCCCCGTCAAGGGCTCTGTAATCCCTAGCCTGAAGCCAGAAAAAAAAAGGGGGAGGATCTCAGACCAGACCAGAAGAACATGAGGATGTTTATCCGAAAAGGCCGTCAAGTCATGTCGCATTGCAAAAATAAGTGCTCAGAAAGGAACAACCCCAGATCGTTACACCCAATATGCAGAAGCAAAACATCTGGAGGTCCCTCCAGTGTCACATGATTGTGAATTAAGGGTGGAACCTCAGATCAAAGCATACCCCGGACCTCAGCCAAACCAATTTGACTGCCGGGAAGTCCAGTTGCAGAACAGTGTTCCGAAGTTCCGCTCTATGAGCTGCCCAGAAAACAAAGGAATGGCCCAAGATCCAGATCACGAGTCACCGCTGACCTAAAATAAATAAACAAATACAACATAGCAATGTAATAATTCAACGTATAGAACCCGTAAGGCATAAGTCAAAAAAAGAAAAACTCCCAACACACCCCAATTGTGTTTCCCTCCGAAGCGGTCATATTTCCATTCTGTGAGACCTCACATATGTGCGATAGCGAGTAGACTCCCACCAACCGATCCTCTGAGCCACCTCCCTGGACATGCCCAACCTGACAGCCTCCATGGCTGCTCCAATGCTGAAGAAGTGTGTTCCATAGTCAGACACAGACAGACCCAGTTCAGATAAACAATGTTGAAGGATACGCATTAACTAGAAGCGTGGGAGGAACAGTCCATCTTCGTGCAAAAGAAGGGGCCCCGAACATTAGGTCAAAACGCTAAAAAGGACACTAAACAAGAAACGGGACACATCACACAATCGGGCAGTGCGAATAAAGCAAAAGGCACACCCTGGTGAAGCTGGTCAGTCTTTGAAGAACATAGTGTGATGTCGATACAATTTTCCCTCTTCCACTCTGAGCCCCCTTGTTCGCTTATGTGAAAGGCACCAAAAAATGCCAGGGAAAAATCCAACACGAAAAGAGTAGCTTCAAAGGGGAATGACATATGTAACTTAGGTAGAACCCTCATCATGCTACAGATAAAGTCCCAGGAAACTGGTCTTTGGCAGCACGTGATCGCAACCTCCGCCACCCCTTCAATGCCTAACGAACTACAAAAGACTTTGTGTATTCAGGACATCCCAGCAGTTTAAACAGAAAGGCCAGCGAGGCCAGCTTCCTGTCAATCACTGCAGGTGATTTACCCCAGGCTAATAAGTCACCCCCAAACAACAGAAGCAGATCCTGTCGGCTAGTGCAAGAACGCAACTATCCATCCAAACTCTCCATCCGAAAGCCATTGCAGCCACACCTTGACATACGCCGACCAAGTAGACAGGGCTAAGGGTCCACAACCAGTCCGGACAGGGGTCGCCCTCCTCTCACGCCTCTGGCACCAACTTCCTGAAGCAGTCCCACTGGAAGCGAGAAAGAGAGTGGGCTATGTCATTGAAGAACCCAGGAACATGAATTGCCTTAAAAAGCAAACTAAAACGCAAGCAAGAAAGAACAAATTGTCTTAATAGTGTAACCACAGCAGAAGAAGAGAAAGACAAGGTATTGACAGAAGAAGAGAAAGACAAGGTATTGACAGAGGAAACCACCCCCATGTAGTCAAAATAAAATAGCACTGGTTTATTGCAGAGCAGAGGACCCCTCTCAACCGCCACCACCAACGGAAAGAGCTCTAGATGAGTTAGGTTCTTCATAAAACCCGCAACAGCCCAACACTGAGGCAATGCAGCCGCACACCACCTACCAGCAAAGCAAGCCCCAAAACCCAAGGATCTTGCCGCGTCAGTGAACAAATGACAGTTCGTATTCTTCTGGGGTGACCCCAGCCAATTGGAAGTACCATCAAAAGAGCCCAAAAATTTGCGCCATATCCGTAAATTATCCTTATGCTAAGATGTTAAACAGATAAAATGGTGCGGCTCCTGAATCCTCGCTGTGGCCAAAGACAAATGTCATGAGATTTGGTCCACTGGCAATACTCTGCAAGCAAACTTGAGTTTTCAAAGAAGCGATTGTAACTGCCCTAGGGTGACCTTCTTAACCTGTAAGGGTAACTCAATGCTGACAATCAGATCCGATATTTTGTTGGCAGGCAATCTACAGACATCCTTGACAGAATTAATTTCAATGCCTAAAATTCTAATGATGGTAGAGGGCCCCTCAGTCTTGTCAGGGGCGATGGGCACCCCAAATTGTCTAAAAATCTGCATGAGACTTTGTAGCAGGAGCTCCAAACCCAAGAACCACATGGTCCAACGCAGAGGAAGTCATCAAGGTAATGGACTACATAATCAACGCCTGTGTGAATTCTGACAACCAATTCCAGGAATGAGCTGAATAACTCAAAATACACACAAGGGATAGAGCAGCCCATCGGAAGGCACCTATCAACAAAATAGGCACCATCAAAGCAACACCCCAGAAGGAACAAGTTGTCCGGATAAACTGGTAAAAGTCAGAAGGCCGCTTCAATATCTGTCTTTGCCATAAGCACCCCTAGTCCCAATAATTTAACTAAAGAGAGGGCGACATTGAAGGATGTGTATGAAACAGTGGTAAGATCTTCACTAATGCCATCTTTCCCTAAACCCCTTTTAGGAAATGATAAATGATGGATCATACGAAATCTTCCTGCTTCCTTTTTGGGGACCAGCCATAAAGGTGACACTACTATTTTAGGAAGAGGAGGCTCTGAAAAGGGGCCCACCATATGGCCTAAAGCAACCTCCTTGGCCAACTTCTCCCGGAGAACCTCAGGGTGTTGTCTAGCAGATTTGAAATTACAGGGTGCTGATAACATGGGAGGTAGATCACAAAGGATAACAAAACCACGCCCCAATAGCAAAGCAGACTGCCTGTCAGGAAACCTATCGAGCCAGGGTTGAATTGCCTAGATGTTCACTGGCGACCTCCCCTTTTCCAGAGCTGGAATCATTACAAGACAAGCAGATGCCCCTTTTAACGGTTCCATGGGCCTCTGCTCCTGCAGAGGCAGCACCGGACTGAAAGGGAGAATGCACAGATGAATTGGTAAACACACCCCCTTTAGCATCCAAACGCCAATATCCCTATGATTCCAGCTAAGGTCCGGGTGAACAGACATGCATTGTCGGAAATGCTCATCGTACCTAAGCCACGTTGTTCCCCCATAAACCCTATGGGCCTCCCAAAAGGAATCAAGATAGCAAAACAGCGCAGAACAGAGCTCCCCAAGATCGTAAAAGCCTGAAGCCAATTCCCAAAGGTGCGAGGAATCAAGCGATAGCGCCACCTATTCCTTGCGGTGCTCCTTACCCTTCTCCCATTTTTCTAAAGGGAAGCGTTCCAAAGGGAGTAATGTGAAAATGTCAAATTATTCTCTTTTCCAGATTTATTCCTTAACCTCCAGCTTAAGGTGAGCACCCAGAGGGCCCTCATATCAGACATAGGAGAGCCCTTTCACTGCATCAGAAATAGGCACAGGCTTTTCAGGCTGCTTGGAAATACCTGACACCTCCGTACCATTCGCCATTGAGGAAGACGCCCCCACCACCGTGGCCTGGGCCCCCACTGTACTACCCATAGGCACAGGCATCTGTGATAATGCACCTTGCCACGTGGGACCCACGCTGAGGTTTGTAGCTCCACTGCTAGACCCCGTATCACGTACCTAATAAGAGGCCGAGGTGCTGAGAGGGCTTCCCTTGTGGCTAAGTGCTAGGCACCCCTGGAGGTGGAGACAGGGAATGCTGTGCCCAAAGGAACAGGGGTCGTCTGCTGCGGCAAGCTCCGGTGAGGAGGTGAGTGCTGTGGTAGTAGACACGTAGTGCGTGCTGAAATGCAGGTTGCCTTGAAGGTGACCGGAGGTGGTAGCCAGGCGTGCGACAAGAGCGAGGTCAAGGTCAAGCCAAGGGGTCAAACACAGTTCATCAAGCATTAGAGGAGTCAGAAGGAGCAAGCAGGGGGTCATACACAGGAACAGCAGCCTGGAGCAGAGTAGGTAAACAAGCCGGAGGTCGGAGCCAGGAGGAGAGACAAGACAGGTGAGACAAGCCGGGTCGGTAACAGGTAATCCAAGTAAACAGGAACAGGAAATCAGGAAACAGGAAGCTGAAGATCATCCAGCAACTAATGGCTGGAGCAGGCTGGTATAAATAGGCCACTGGACGTCGCTGCATTAGTGTGGGCAGCAGATCCAGCTCTCTTGTGGAAAGTTCCCTGACACCCCGCCTTTCAAACCCTCCAGCAGGGCCTGGATACCCTGCACAAACCTGTGAACCTCCCTATCCTGTGTGGTGGAAATGCATATGTGAGCAATGGGATGTGAAATCTCACCTGTTGGAGGCACAGGCACCTCACTCCTGCTACGAACTGGCTTTCTCCCATCAGTACCTGATGAATTGGAGGCCACGCTGCTCTGGATGTGCTGTGGAGAAGCCGTTGGAGGTGTAAATTGAGACCTGATGCCAATTTCTCCCGAAATTGATACCTGTGGAGACAAAGAAGAGGGCAGGACAACTGGGGTGCTCCCGAAACCCCCAAATTTGACAGCCCCAATGTCCCCTGGGAAGAGGGAGGTGACATTAAGCCATCAGGAGCCTGATAGGAAGGGGGCTGGGGCACAGGAAGCAAGAGGGAGCTGTCTTGCATAGGTAAAACTGCAGGACTGGTGGCTGCTGGTCTGGAACCCACCACAAGGTGGAGCCAAAGGAAAGCACAGGAGATGGCCGAAGCAGAGTGGAGGAGAGGGAAGAGGAGGAGACAATTTTGGCTGTACTCACTTGCTGACATGCAGGGGACACCATAGGAGAATGAGGTGCTCTCTCCCCGCAGCTTGGGCTGTTCAGAGCCAGCAGCAATGAGCCTGAACTGAGTGCTGACAGGGCGGGAGCTCCGCCCCCTGATACTCCGGTCAGCTCCTGGGACACATGCAGGCCATCAGAAGGCCTGGTGGTGGCAAAATGCTGAGATGCCCCTGCTCTCCTCTTGCGGCTGGAGCCTGAGTGGGAACCCTTGGAGCCCAAATGCTGAACAGCCTGAGGTTGAGAGGGGCTGAGACGTGAAGCAAAATGCCATCGTGTCTCAGATGCGGAAGGAAGAGTCCTGTGACCAGACCCCACAGCCAGTCCTCTCCACGTTGCACAGCTTCCTGCTGTAATCAATGAGCTGCTCCATGGTGAGGTAAGTCTGTACCTGGGACGGTGCAAGATGTGGAAGCACGTGGAGAGGAGAAGTGCAAGAGAAGAGAGAAGGGGTGGGGCAAATTGCTCCCTCGTACAGACTGAGGAACTTGAAGTGACACAAAGTCTCCTCCTTTTTACTTTTCCCAACCAATAGCCTGCCACCAAATTTACACCACATGTACCAACCCAAAGGAACTGTCTCCAGTCATGATGCCTGTTGTGTTTATAACACAGGGCATTGCTGGAAATAAGTGAATGGTCTTTTACAGTACATCTAACTAGGATGGTTGCTTATAAAAAACTAATGATGGTGGCTTCCAAATTATTCAATAATCATATTAGGAAAGGGGTGTTTGGATGAAATACTTTAACGAAACGTCTACTGAACAATATAACTGAGGGGTGTCACTGCTGACCTCTTCCTCTAAAAATATTATTTGTCTGTCTGTCATGCTTCAATACTCTAAGTCATTCACATGGAACAAGAATGAAGATCATCTGATTTTGTATGGCTTCACTTGCTTGTGAAAGACTCAGAAAATAGTGAAGTCATTTTATCAGCCTGGCAACCAGGCAACAAGCATTTTTCAGTAATTGAAGCCTCCTTATTTCTTTCAGCACAGGTTTCCTTTAACACCAAACCCCCACAGTATTTATGATCTTATGAGTCAGTGTTGGAATAGAAACACAAACTAAACTCATTCCATTGAATTGGCTTCCACTGTCCAAGTGAGGAAATTATGTATAAAATATCTAATCAGGATGTCCTTTTGGAGGACCTGATTTCTGCAGCTGTGTCCTAGTTGGGGGGGGATATTAAACAGTTTGTAATTAATCTGCAAAGCAAATTAGATGAGAAAAAATATTTTCTCTATGTGGTCTTATCTAGTCGGTAGAGTCAACATAGGGATTTTTCTATGAGAAAGTCTCTGGCCCTCTATTCATAGAATGCCTATGTAAGCCATTTCTGCAAAATGGCAATGGAAAAGAACAAGGCATTAGTGGCATTCTTAAAGGAACCTGGTACTAAGATCAATATGTAGGCTGCCAAGACCTCTTTCTGAAAATATAATTTATCTGATTGTCATGCTGATCCCCTGAGTTCAGTAGTTAGTGAGTCACTGACCAGGAAAATGTATGCAGATAAAGAGTTCTTACTTTGATCTGACTTTACTCTCCACTGGTTTGTTCCATCAATATTATCATTTCCTCATGTCCAATAATTTAAATTGTATCCAAACCAAAGAACAAAAATATAGTATATTGAAGCTTACCAGTTCTGCATTTATTTTTTTTAGGGTTTTTTTTTTTTTTTTCTTTATTTTGTTGTTCTGGCCAGTAAAATAAATCCTGCCCAAGGGTGACAACACTCACTCAGCATTGTCATCATAGGACAGGAAGTGTGTTGGGACTACAGAACTCTCTATAACATAGCTACATAGTTACATAGTAATTAAGGTTGAATAAAGACCACAGTCTATCCAGTTCAACCTGTGCAGGTGTGTGTGTGTGTGTGTGTGTCAGTGACGATATTCATTTCCCATATCCCTGAATATTGTGTTCTTTGAGATGCACGTCCAAGAGTCTTTTAAAAGTATCAATACTCCCCGCTGATCAGTGCTGTATCTTGGCCTAGGCCAACAAGGCCCAGGCGGCCTAGGGCAGCACTTTGTAGGGGGGGCAGCAAAAAAGCTGCACCCGCACAAAAAAAAAAAAAACCAAATAAAAAAAACCAGCCTCCTCCCGGCTCCCCGCCGACTTGCGCTACACTTTTAGTATAGTGCCAGTCTTATGTGGCGAATTGGGCCAGAGGGCAGGGTCCAGGAGGCAAATAAGTCTGGCACCCACATAAAGCACTCATACTGGTACATGCCAGTATGATAATACTGGCGGGTGAGGACATTCGGACAAAACGCAGGACGCCAACCACACTTAATACAACTGGCCCGACGGCCCCCAATGCTAATAAGTGTGGAACTGCAGCCTAATGCTCCGCCTACCCTCCTCCGCCCCCCAGGAATGGCAGGCATCATGTCAATAATATAATTTCATTTCTTTAAACATCCTTGTCCTTGAGCGAGCATATTGAATTGCATCATATACAATTAAGACTTTTAATTGTATATAATGACAATAATATTTTGGACCTGCTTACCTCATATGTGCTATTGTAATATGTCACTGGGTTAATAAGATTACTCCAATCTTATAAGATATTTGGACTTGTGTTTGCTGCCACTGAACTCTGGACTTCCTATTCATGATACAAATAAGTGAAATATTCCTATAATTACAATCAGTGGCAGCAAACACAGGTCCAAATATCTTAGGCTGCACTAATAGGCACTGACAGGCTGCACTGGTGGCCACTGATGGGGCTGTACTGATGGCCACTGATGAGGCTACACTGATATGCTGCACTGATGAGGCTGTAATGAGGCGGTACTGATAAGGCTGCACTGATGGGCACTGATGAGGCTGAACTTATGGGAACTGATGAGGCTACGCTAATGGGCACTGATAGACTGTGGTTGTGGTCTGTGGTTGACAGATGACAGGGTGGGTCATAAACAGGAAGGGGTTTGGTCTTTACAGGAAGGGGTGGGTCATATTTAAATTAGGGGGTGCACAAGTTTAGTCAGGCCTAGGGCAGCACAAAACCTAAATACACCACTGCAGCTGATACCACCCTAACAGTGAAAAACCCCCTACACAGCTTAAGGTTAAACCGCTTCTCCTCTAATCTCATTGTGTGGCCACGTGTCCTCTTGCACTCCCTGAGACTGAATAGCTAATTTCCTATGTTGGGATCACCATTGAGGTTTGTAAATCGCTATCATGTCCCCTCTCAGGGGTCTCTTCTCCAGTGAGAATAAATTAAGCAGTTATAACCGTTCCTCTAATTTAGGTCCTCCAATCCCCTAATTAGTTTAGTTGCCCTTCTTTGGACTCTCTCCAGTTCCAGCACATCCCTTCTGAGGATTGGTGACCAGAACTGAACAGAATATTCCTGATGTGGCCGGACCAGAATTTTATAAAGTGGCAGAATTAGAGTTTTACTCTGGAATATATCCCTTTCTTTATGCATGCAAATATTCTGCCGGCTTTGGCAGCTGCAGCTTGACATTGCATGCTATTGCTTAGTCTATCTTCCACTAGGACCCCCAGATCTTTCTCCATCCTTGAATCCCCAAGAGGTTCCCCCCTAGTGAGTAGTTTGCATTTATGTTTTTAGCCCCCAAGTGCATTACCTTACACTTCTCCACATTAAACCTCATTTGCCATGTAGTTGCCCACTCTGTTATTTTGTTCAGGTCATTCTGTAAGAGTTCTATATCCTGATAGAAGTTATTGCCCTGCCTATTTTTGTGTCATCTGCAAAAACTGAGACTGAGCTAATAATCCTGATCTCTATATTATTTATGAATAAATTGAACAGAATTGGTCTCAGGACAGAGCGTTGGGGGGCCCCACTTACCACTCCAGACCAGTTTTCTATCCAAGAACAAACCTTGTGGTCAATGTCTGCAGACCTTAGCCTGTAGATTAAGCGTTTATAGGGAACTGTATCGAATGCCTTTGAAAAATCCAGATACACCACATCCACAGGCCTCCCCCTGTCTAGATCGCAGCTCACCTCCTCATAGAATGTTAACGGATTGGTCTGGCAAGAACATCCCTTTGTAAACCCATGCTGATTACTACTAATGATACTGTTGTCCTCAGAAAATTATTGGACATAGTCCCTTATCATCCCCTCAAATAATTTACATACTATTGATGTCAGGCTGACTGGCCTGTAGTTTCCCAGAAGGTCTTTGCACTTTTTTGAATATTGGTATCACATTGGCTTTCCTCCAGTCAACTGGTACAGTTCCTGTCAGTATACTGTCCGCAAAGATTAGGAACAATGGTCTAGATATAACCCAACTGAGTTCCTTGAGTACTCTCGGGTGTAAAGGCCCGTACACACTTGACGGAAATCGGACGAAATAGCCTCTGATTTTTCTCGTTCTTGCTCAGCGTTCATAACCGTTTTTAGTTGACAGTGCATAATGTTCACGAAATTTCTCGTCCAATTTTTTTTGGGACATTTGTTCCTAGACTTCCGGGTCGTCAGCAACTTCAGATCACGTGTGGTCTTTCGTATCCGATTTTTCGCGGACGTACTGCATACACATTAAATGAAAATTGGTCGTCTGGGGACGGACAATAAAAATTTTGGTGTTTGTCCCTCCATTTTTTTTTTTGTTGAAAATGTCGGCATCGGCTGCTGAAAGTTGTGTACACACTAGCCGAAAATCGTATGATTTTACCTCGGAAGGGAATTTTTGGCAGATTTTCTTCAAGTGTGTACCCCACTTAAGCCATCTGGTCCTGGTGATTTATTTGTGTTAATTCTATCAAGTCTTTCCTCGATTCCAGCCTCTGTTAGCCACAGCGGTATGTCATGTGATGTGCTGCTAACATTACTGTCATGGTCAGCATATCCCTCCTTTTCTTGTGTAAAAATTGGGCATGTGTTCTGTAGCTCACAGAGCGAGTTGGAAACATTCTAACTGATAACAGTCAGAAGAGGCAGAGACTACAGGAAGCTAACAGCTCAGATTTCTGGCAGGTAATATTTTGCGCTCATAAAATAGATATACCAAAAAGCTTTAACCACTTTAGCTCCGAAAGGTTTTACCCCCTTAATGATCAGGTCATTTTTTGTGCTACGGTACCGCGTTGCTTTAATTGACAATTGCACGGTCGTGCGACGCTGTACCAAAATAAATTGATGTCCTTTTTTTCCACACAAATAGAGCTTTCTTTTGATGGTATTTGATCACCTCTGCGGTTTTTTATTTTTTGCACTATAAACGAAAAACTACCAACAATTTTGAAAAAAAAAAAACAATATATTTTACTTTCTGCTATAAAACATTCCCAATTAAAAAATTTTAAAAATCGAATTTCTTTATCAGTTTAGGCTAATTTGCATTCTGCTACATATTTTTGGTAAAAAAAAAAAAAAAATCCCAAAAAGTGTATAATAATTGGTTTGCACAAAAGTGTTTAAAAACTATGGGATAGATTTATGAACTTTTTTTTTTTTTTTTTATTAGTAATGGCGGGGATCGTGACATTGCTGCAGACAAATCTGATACTAAAAGACAGTTTTTGGGGACCAGTGACACCAATACAGTGATCAGTGCTAAATAATATACACTGTCACTGTATAAATTACACTGGCAAGGAAGGGGTTAACATTATGGGCGATCAATGAGTTAAGTGTACTCTAAGGAATGTTTTCTAACTGTGGGGGGAGTGGACTGACTTCAGTAAGAGAGAGATCGGTGTTCCTGATTACAAGGAACACATGATCTCTCCCTTCCTGTCTGACAGAACAGCCGTCTGCCTTGTTTACATAGTAGGCAGACAGCCGTTCTGCCAGTCTCCTTGACAATCGTGCGAGGGCGGCGTCAATCGCGGCCAACAGTCCCATGGACTGGCTCCCGCTGTGTCTAATCACCGTGGGAGTGCGGCTCAGGTGGCACGCTCGCCCTCCTAGAGCCTTAAAGCAAAATCACGAACATGTACATGATTTTGCGCTTAAGGGCTGCCCTGCCGCAGTGTATGAATGGTGGGTGGTCCTTAAGTGGTTAATTGATACATTGTTATGTTTTACATACTCTTTATTATTGTTACTAAATGTATTGTTATATGGAAGCTAAAACACAGACAGTATGTGAACTTACTGCAAAGTATATTCCCATGGGCAATAAGTCTGATTTATTTTTATGAAGAGGTAAATAAAACCTTAGACAAAGGAGTGGCTGTGGACATGGTATACATGGATTTTGTAAATTTTTAAGGTAACATTTACAGGTTTGGAAAAACAAGTTGTAAATGAATAGAAAACTGGCTAAAATACCATATTCAGAGAGTAGTGGTTAATGATTCGTACTCTGAATGGTCTAGGGTTGTTAGTGGTGTATCCCAAGGTTCAGTATTGGGACCCTTACTTTTAATATATTGATAAACAATATAGGGTCTGGGATTAAACATATCAATTCAGTCTTCACAAGTGACTCCAAGCTTTGCAGTAGAATAACTTCCTTACAGGATGTCTCCAACTTACAAGCCAACCTCAATGCACTGTTTCATTGGGCAACTACTGTATGTGGCAAATAAAGTTTATTGTTGAAAAATGTAAATGTATGCACTTGGGGGCTAAACATATGCATGCATCATACATACTGGGGGAGTACAAACTGGGGAAACCAATGGTAGAGAAGGATCTGGGTGTCCTGGTAGATCATAAGCTTAATGATAGCATGTAATGCCAAGCTGCAGTTTCCAATGCAAGCAAATTATTTCTTGTATTAGGAGAGGAAATGACTCCAGAGAGAGAGATATCATTTTGTCCCTGTACAAATCATTAGTAAGACCTCATTTGGAATATGCAGTTCAGTTTTGGGCACCAGTTAAAAAAAGGATATCAGGGAACTGGAGAAAGTGCAGAGAAGGGCAACCAAACTGATGAGAGGCATGGAGGAGCTCAGATGTGAGGAAAGATTAGAGGAACTGAATTTATTCTCTCTTGAGAAGAGTAGATTAAGGGGGGATATGATCAACATGTATAAATGAATATTATTATTATACAGGATTTATATAGCACCAACAGTAAGATTTATATAGTGCCAACAGTAAATACTCATCAGTGGTCCATATAGTGAACTTAGTGTTGAGTTATTCACTTTAATGTGGCCGTAAACTCACATTTTTACTTATACCTACAGGAAAGCCTATATTAGGGCTTATCTGTAGGTAAAGTCAATATCTCCTAAACCTGCATTGTTGAGGAGATAGTCACACAGCATGTGTACCACATGGGACCTTCAGAGCTTGTGCCGTAAACAAGGGGCTCCCTCGAGCATGCGCAGGAGTAACATCATATAGTTGGAGGCCGTGAGCCCAGAAGGAAGACCAGGTGGAGATGGAAGTCTTGTCAGTGGTGACAGCGTGCCGCTCAGTGTTAATTTCGTCGACTAAAACCGACTAAAACGTTTTCGTCGACTAACACAATTCAGATGACTAAAATACGACTAAAACTAAAATGGCATTTTAGTCTTAAGACTAAAATAAGACTAAAACTAAAATGGCATTTTAGTCAAAAGACTATAACTAAAACTAAATCGAAATTTGCTGCCAAAAATTAACACTGGTGCATGCTCAAAGCATAAATAATAACATATTCGATTTTTCACTCCAGGACCAGCAGTAGTATACAATGAGTTTGGAAATTGTAGAGAAATGCTTAAATAATGCATTACAAATTACAATTGAACTACACCCATTTGATTATAGATGACTAAAATGAGTTTTAGTCGACTAAAATGTAGGGCGTTTTAGTCGACTAAAATATACTGGAGTTTTAGTCGACTAAATATGACTAAAACTAAAACACTTGCAGAAGACTAAAATAGGACTAAAACTAAAATGCCATTTTAGTCCTAAGACTAAGACTAAAACTAAATTGAAATTTGCTGCCAAAATTAACACTGCGCTGGAAGGCTTGGTTTTAAGGTAAGTCTCACATAGTGTGCAAATATGTGATGCATACTAACACATTATTCATTTTTCTAACAGGGGAAAGGGTTTTTTTTTTTTTATATCGGTTTAATACCAATTTAAGGTCATCACAGAGGACAAGGGGGCACTCTTTACGTCTGGAGGAAAATAAATTTATTCTCCAAATATGGAAAGATTTTTTTACAGTAAGAGCTGTGAAAATGTGAAATAGACTCCCTCATGAGCTGGTTCCGTCCAGCTCAGTAGATTGTTTTAAAAAAGGATTTCCCAAATGTACATATATAGGTAAAGATGATCCAGGGAATATCTGTTTGATTCTCAGGGGATCAGGAAGGAATTTTTTCCTCTGCTGGAGCAAATTGGATCATGTTTTGATGGGTTTTTTACCTTGCTCTGGATCAACTGTGGGTATAGGATTATGTAAATAGGATTGTTCAATGTTTTTCCATTTTATTGGTTAAAATAGATGAACTTGTGCCTTTTTTTCAACCAGACTAACTACCGGTATGTAAAATGTAAGAATTATAAAAAAAAATATATATATATATATATATATACAGCAAAATACAGAGAAAAAAAAAACAGAAATTTCCATTAGCAAAACAATTAGCTTACCTTTAACCTCTTGCCGACCGGCCACCATAGTATTACTGTGGCAGGGCGGCTCAGCTGAGCAAAATTTATACAGTAACAGTGCATAATATTTAGCACTGATTACTGTAGTAATGTCACTGCTCCCTAAAAAAGTGTCAAAAATGTCAGTTAGGGGCCCGATCTGTCCGCCACAATGTCGCAGTCCCACTAAAAATCGCTGATTGCCGCCATTACTAATAAAAACAAAAAAATAAATATAAATTCCAAAAATCTATCCCGTAGTTTGTAAACTTTTGCGCAAACCAATTAAAATACGCTTTTAGGGGTTTTTTTTTTACCAAAAATATGTAGCAGAATACAAATTGTCCTAAACTGATAAAAAAAAAATCGATTTTTTTAAATGTTTTTGTTGGGAATGTTTTATAGCAGAAAGTAAAAAATATGGCGTTTTTTCAAAATTTATTGCGCAAAATCTAAAAACGCAGAGGTGATCAAATACCACCAAAAGAAAGCTCTATTTGTGGGAAAAAAAGGACATTAATTGTATTTGGGTACAGCGTCGCACGACGCGCAGTTTTTCGTTAATGTAACGCAGTGCCGAATCGCAAAAAATGTCCTGGCCATTAAGGGGGTAAAACCTTCCGGCGCTGAAGTGGTTAAACTGTACCTGTCAATCTAGGCACATGCAGGAAATGTATGTAGGCAAGCCTAGTGCTCATGACAACAAGCGATGTCAAAAGTACACATGGCAGTTCAGAAGCTGTGTTTGACCTGCTTTGCAATGTGCTGCACTTCTTTGGATGCAGCATATCCTGATGAGATGTGTTTGAAAAGCAGGTAAAGCAGATGAATGCAGCTTTTTTTATTAAACGTGTTTGCAATTTAAACAAATGCATTTGCATTTTAAAGAGGTTGTAAACCTCCGAATTTTTTTTTTTTTTAAAAAAAAAACACCTGAAAGACAAACACAAAATGAGCTAGTATGCATCGCATACTAGCTCATTATGAAATACTTACCTTAAAACGAAGCCCCGAAGTGCCGACCGCTCACCTTTCTCATAGGCGACATGTTCTGTCACCCTTCTTCCGGGTTTGCGGCATCCGGCCATCTGATTGGCTGGAGCCGCGATTATGTCACTCCCGCGCATGCGTGCGGGAGCCGATGGTCACGGCACGGTGCTCTGAAGGAACGACCAGCGGCCGTTCCTTCAGAGCGAATGCGCCATTGATGTCGCTGGCTGTATTTAAGGTAAATATCTCCTAAACGGTACATGTTTAGGAGATATTTACAGTACCTATAGGTAAGCCTTATCATAGGCTTACCTATAGGTACATCTTGCAGAGGAGGGTTTACTTCCTCTTTAATAACAAATTCAGCCGTTTATCAGACATGAGCCCTCAAACTGGTCATACATGTAGAAAAATCTAACAGACTCCTCCATCCATGCTAAAAGCCCGTATAGATAAATCTGCGACTGCGGGCTATTTTTTTCTGACAGCCGCCATCACCAGCTGTCAGAATATCTGAGCAACGCCTGCATCTGATTGAATGCAGGTGCTGTTTGATCATTTTTCACCTGACTCCCTCAACGAATTTGACAGAAAAAATTACTTTTTTCATTCCAGGTGTTGAGGACAGGACCGCCCATGGAGTGAATTTCAGCTGATTCAGAGGAAATTTGATGCATGTATGACCAGCTTTAGGCTTCACATGGATCCTTTAAGCCCATTGGGCCGCAACTTCTGTTCTTGTCAAGATAAGTCTCTTTCCTTTCTGGTGTTAAGATCCATCTATTGCTCCAGCTGTGAAATTACAGGGCTTTTACTGTCAACTGAAGTGTAGCCTACTAACTCCACATTTACGGTAATTTTGTTTCGATTGCTCAAACAATCAAGCACATGTTGAAGAAAAAAAAACAATCATTGTGTGTGGGCACTACTCCTCTGCAGAATGTCCAAGCCTTAACCACTTAAGCCCCGGAGGATTTGGCTGCTCGAAGACCAGGGCCTATTTTGCGATTCGGCACTGCGTGACTTTAACAAACAATTGCACGGTCCTGCGGCGCTGTACCCAAATTAAATTGATTGTCCTTTTTTTTCCCCACAAACAGAGCTTTCTTTTGGTAGTATTTGATCACCAGTGCGATTTTTACTTTTTGCGCTATAAACAAAAAAAGAGCGACAATTTTGAAAAAATAACAATATTTTTCACATTTTTTTATATGAAATTCCCCCCAAAAAATGAAAAAATCATCATTTTTTAACATTTTAGGCCAATTTGTTTTCTGCTACATATGTTTGGTAAAAAAAAATCGTAATAAGCGTATTTTGATTGGTTTGCTCAAAAGTTATTGCGTCTACTAACTACGGGAAAGATTTATGTCATTTTTATTGTTTGGTTTTTTTTACTAGTAATGGCGGCGATCTGCGATTTTTTTTTGCGGGACTGCGACATTGCAGTGGACAGATCGGACCCTTAACTGCCATTTTTGACACTTTTGGGGGTACCAGTGACATTACTACAGTAATCAGTGCTATAAGTATGCACTGTTACTGTAAAAATGACACTGGCAGGGAAGGGGTTAACTTTATTGGTGATCAGTGGGTTAAATGTATCCCTAGGGGAGTGATTCTAACTGTGGGGGGGGCTTGGCTTGTGATGTAACCACAGAGACATACGATCCTACATAGCATAACATATGATCTCTGCAGTTACACCAGGGAGAATGACAGGCGGCTTTGTTTACATAAGCCGCCAGCCTTTCTCCCTCTCCAGCGGGAGATCGCGAGTGACCAGCGGACATCGGAGCCACTGGTCACTCGTGCGGGGATGTTAGTGAACGAGCGGGGGCGGGAGCGTGCCTCCGGCGGCGCGCGCTCGCCCCCTAGAGGCTCGTGGGCGAGCGACGTAGCCCTACGTCGTTTTGCCTGTAGGGGGCTGACTGCCGCAGTAAATAGTCGTTGGCGGTCGGCAGCGGTTAAAGGCTAAAACTAGTAAAATATTAGTGTCAGTCTATAATATAGTGGAAGGGCTGGGCACATTATCCAAGACCATTACCCAAGTTCCTAGACTGTGTATCAATAATGTTTTTATAACATTTTAACAGCTGCTCATTTTAATTAAATTGCTGATTTTCTATTCGGGCTTATGCACACTGTAGCTAAAAAAAAACAGCTCCTACAGGCTTTTGAGCTTTTTTGAGCTCTTATTTTTTTCTGCCTGGAAACTCCCCTCCATGTTAGCCAATGTGTCCATGCACACTATGGCTTTTTCAGGAGTTTACAGGCATATGCTCTTACAGGCAGAAATAAACCCACCAAGCTCACTTTTTTTGAGAGGAGATTTCAAGCAGAAAAGACACATAAGTGTCAGAAAAAGCACGAAAGAGGATGAAAAAGTTTGAAGAAACTTAAAAACACACACAACAATAGAAAAAATGAGCTGAGGGGAGGGTTTGTGAACAAAAAGGCTTATGCTCAAAAAAGCACAAAGGAGCTCAAAGAAGCTCAACTAAGCTCAATAAAATCGTGCAAAAGAGCCCAAAAAAGTACAAGCTTCTTCAAGCTGAAATAAAAGCTTAAGAGCCCATTCACACTCGCGCGACTTGTGAGGCGACTTGTGTGCCCTCAAGTCGCCCCAAGTCGCTTGACATAACAAAAGCAATGTTAATCAATGAGTGCCGTCTTAATTGGCACTACTGAAGTCGCTCCGACTTCAGAAAAGGGTCCTGTACTACTTTGAGGCGACTTGTGATCCGACTTGTCCCATATACTTCAATGGGAGTCGCCTCCTTGTCTTATTTGAAGCGACTTGTGATCCGACTTGTGATCCGACTTTCCATAAAAATGGTCCTGAACAAGAAAAAAAGAGCATTTTTCTTATAATATATGCTTTTTTTTGCTGGTTCTGGACATGCTACAGTGATGAAACTTCACAGGGACACTTTTTAGACCCCCCCAGACACTAAATCCAAAAAAAGTCATGCCTGCCTCCAAAAATGCCCGATAAATGCCTGCAAGAATAACGGCCAGGTGGAGAGAAGACATATTCATGTGCTAATAAAAATTATAAGAAAAATGCTTTTTTTTTTGCTGGTTCTGGACATGCTACAGTGATGAAACTTCACAGGGACACTTTTTAGACCCCCCAGACACTAAATCCAAAAAAAAGTCATGCCTGCCTCCAAAAATGCCCGATAAATGCCTGCAAGAAAAACGGCCAGGTGGAGAGAAGACATATTCATGTGCTAATAAAAATTATAAGAAAAATGCTTTTTTTTTTGCTGGTTCTGGACATGCTACAGTGATAAAACTTCACAGGGACACCTTTTAGACCCCCCAGACACTAAATCCAAAAAAGGTCATGCCTGCCTCCAAAAATGCCCGATAAATGCCTGCAAGAAAAATGGCCAGGTGGAGAGAAGACATATTCATGTGCTAATAAAAATTATAAGAAAAATGCTTTTTTTTTGCTGGTTCTGGATATGCTACAGTGATGAAACTTCACAGGGACACTTTTTAGACCCCCCAGACACTAAATCCAAAAAAAGTCATGCCTGCCTCCAAAAATACCCGATAAATGCCTGCAAGAAAAACGGCCAGGTGGAGAGAAGACATAGTCATGTGCTCATAAAAATAATAAAAATGCTTTTTTTTTGCTGGTTCTGTAAAATGCTACAGTGATGAAACTTCACAGGGACACTTTTTAGACACCCCAGACACTACCCCGAAGACACTATCCAAAAAACATCATATTCTGATTGGCCAAATACAAAGTCATACAAAGTCGTCTATCATATAAGTCGCGTAAAAAAATTCACAAGTCGCGCAAAGTCGCTCTGAAGTCGCGCTAGAAGTCGCCCCTTATGAGGTGACTTAGAGGTCGTGGCAGTGTGAGCCGGCACCAAATGCTTAGATAAGAGATACATTAGTGTTCTTTAACTTCAAAAAACCAATAATTATACAATGCATCAAAACTTGAATAAGTGAAAAGAAAATGAGGAACAGAGCTGAAATACTTCAAGGTTTTACTTCTTCTTTGTAACCATGTCCTACATTCATGACCTAACCTGATCACATTGCCAAATTCCTACACAAAGCTTTCTTGGAAGAAAAAACACACACGAGCAATGGATGTGTATCATAGTGAACTGAATGGAACTGAAGCAATAGTACAGCTGTGGGTGAAAAGCATATTTACAGGCAGAGATTATACTGAACACAGTGCCAGAACTAAAGGAGATTTGGGGCAGAGTGACCCAAGAGCATATCACCCTGCACCCCACTCTTCACCCTCCCTGACCTACACCGCTCATAGAACTCCTTTTCCGCTGCACCACCAACACTCTCCGAGGGCAAGCTTGTTTATCTAAAGAAAATAGCATAGATCAAAAATCAAATAAATGTGTTGAAAAGGAATGTTTGCATAATCCTCCCTCAGTGTAATTAGGAGTAGTAAATGTTTCTGTGATATTCTTCTTCTGGAAATCTATCACACTGTAAATCCTGAAATGCTTAATAGAGAAAAGTATAAAAAACAAGCAGAATTATACAGAGAAAAGACATTTTTTATCACTGTAAATGTGCGTTTTGAATAATTGGTGACATTGGACTCTGAACCCCGACACAATCTTACATAAAAGACTTCAGGCCTCGTTCACATCTGAGCGACATTTGAGCTCCTGTGTCACACTTTGTACGGCGCATTTTGGAGCCTCCCTCCGCTCCAAAAAAATGCACCAAAGAAGCTCATGTACCAAATTTTGACACTGAGCCAGGTGCGTTGGGCGTTGCATGTTTTGCTGTAATTTTTGTGAATTTTGTTGCACGGCAATTGAGGCAAAATGGCACCGTGTTTGGGGTGCCAGCATCGCACGTTTTTCTGCAATTCTTGAATCGCAAGCAGAATCGTGCCATTCTGCCCCGCGATTCCAATACGTTCAGGTGTGAATGGGGTTCTATAGAAACCCAGAAATAAAAGTGATTTTCAAGACAGTTTAGTCTTTTTATATGTCCTATTTTTTATGCACAGGACGAAAAAAACTTTTACAAATTGGTTTAATTTATTTAGTTTGATAAATATAAAGTATTACATGTGATTATTTCATATTTATACATCCAGCAAATATGTGGAACTCATGTGTCCTTTTAATATGTTTGCCTACTGACTGTATTATAAACCACTTTGTTGAAAAGACAAGAAGACGTTTATAGAGCTCAATAACTTAAGTTCTGATTATGCACAACCTCCTTCCCTTCTGCTACCTAACTGCTCTCTGTTCAGATAGACCATATAGTGATTCAAACACAGAGAGAGTCTGAAAGCAAACAGCTACTGCTGTGCTTTCTCTTTAGTAGCTCCATTATGCTGTGTGAAGTAAGTTTCTAGGGTGGACCTTGAAAGTTTACTTGTAAAATAAAGATGTTAGTTAGAAAGCAAACAAGATGTAACAAGTCAGGGTCATCAGTGGGTAAGAAACTATTACATCAGCAGGCAGAAACAGAAACAGGCTGGGATAGGAACTTGTGGCCAGCAAGATCCAGAGCGACAGACAGAAATTGTAGTCAGTGAGCAGTCGATACATGTCGATCACAGAATAGGCTCACAGCTAAAGACCTCTTAGCACTGAAGCCTGGCAGTACTTTAACCCCTTGGTGCCAGCTGTACGCATATATGCAGCCTCACGGCAGGAGGGCCTTGACGCAGAGCCGCCACATTTATTTCCAGCCCTGTATTTCAAATTTACTGTGCTGAAAGCCCACTCCTTGCATGGTAGCCTGCGGGGATCACTAAGCTCCCATGGGATTGGGAGCTTTCCAATCTTGTGACCGCTGTAACAGCCAATCACAGCAGTCACATGACCCGAATTCCCGCCTCCTCCTCCCACTTTTAGAACTCTTAAAGGGCTGGGTAAATATCCCACTCAGTTCCACTTCAAACAATGAGCAAACACACATGTCTGCACAGTTCTAGCTGCAGAACCATGCACATGTGCAGGTGCTCATTCTTAAATCGGGCTATGCTGGCTGACCTGATATTCCTGACAAAAAGAAACCAGATCAACTTAAAACCATTATAGGTTAAAATAAAAATGTAAACACTAACTAAATGACAATTCATTTGCTAAGGAAGCATTTTTTCATCATATATAATGGTCACGTTTTTATAACATAAAATGCTATACACTGTATATATATTTATATACAGTATATATATATAGTTTCCACAGTTTGTGATGATTTGGGGAGCCATATAATCTGCCGGTGTTGGTCGGGGTTGTCCAGGTTTCACAGTGTATGTAGACATAATTGGGAGACAGTAATCAACACATAACAAGAAGTGCCTCAACAAGGGATTTTATGTCAGGATCCTCAGGTATTATTTTAAGGACAACTGAAAAAATTATCAACTTATTAAAGTTTATACAATATTTAAGTGTTTGGTTTTAGATCTATTTCTAATCGCTGGAAATTGTTTCTATGGCATGCGTTTTTATGGTTGACAGGTGTCTATGCTAAGGTACATATGTTACTGGTAGTTGTTTACAATGGACCCTTTGATATGAAACTGTGAACAGTTTATATTACAGTTTAAAAAAAGGCGTTCTTTATTACAGTTATACTGTGTAGTGGATGTTAGAATTTAGACTTATTTTCTGGGTATATATTTGCCAGTAAAAATTATTTTAGTGATTTGAGTTATTTATTGGGTGTTTGCCTAGTAAGTGTTGCATAGTGGATATTTTCTACTAATTAGAGTTATATAGGTGGCACTCCCTGGTTATCCCTGTATAGATGAACTAAACATTTGGTGCCACATTGGCATATGTACACCACGGATATTTTTTAATTCAAGGAGTTCAAAGACTATTAACCTACAGACATCAAAAATGATGAATTGTGATTTACAATGTTTTGCTATGGAACGCTGTTTTTTATTGCTTTTGTGTAGTTTAAAGTGATTGTAAAGGCACACTTTTTAAAATTAAACTACAGTGGTTTTGCACAGAGCAGCCCTAATCCTCCTCTTCTCAGGTTCCCCTGCTTGCGCTTCTGGTTCTTTTCTTCTGCCAAATGCCTCCATAGCACGCCGCATGCTATGGGTGCGCTCGCACATGCTTGCTCCCATGCCGTCTCTGTGTCTATGACAGTGCCTTTGCTTGCCGATATCTGTCCCTAGGGGCACTGTTCTTTCCACTGATATGAGGCAATATTCCTCCCACTGACACCAATGATGAGGCACTATTCTTTCTGCTGACACCAACGATAGGGCACTATTCTTTCCAATGACACCAGCGGTGGGGCACTATTCCTTCCACTGACACCAACAACAGAGCAAAATTCCTCCCACTAATATAAACAATTGAGCGCTATTCCTCCCACTAATATCAACGATGGAGCACTATTCCTCCCACTAATATCAACGATGGAGCACTATTCCTCCCACTAATATCAATGATGGAGCACTATTCCTCCCACTAATATCAATGATGGAGCACTATTCCTCCCACTAATATCAATGATGGAGCACTATTCCTCCCACTAATATAAACAATTGAGCACTATTCCTCCCACTAATATCAACGATGGAGCACTATTCCTCCCACTAATATCAACGATGGAGCACTATTCCTCCCACTAATATCAACGATGGAGCACTATTCCTCCCACTGATATCAACGATGGAGCACTATTCCTCCCACTAATATCAATGATGGAGGACTATTCCTTCCACTAATAAACAATTGAGCACTATTCCTCCCACTAATATCAACGATGGAGCACTATTCCTTCCACTAATATCAACGATGGAGCACTATTCCTTCCACTAATATCAACGATGGAACACTATTCCTCCCGCTAATATCAACGATGGAGCACTATTCTTCCCGCTAATATCAACGATGGAGCACTATTCCTCCCACTAATATCAACGATGGAGCACTATTCCTCCCACTAATATCAACGATGGAGCACTATTCCTCCCACTAATATCAACGATGGAGCACTATTCCTCCCACTAATATCAACGATGGAGAACTATTCCTCCTGCTAATATCAACGATGGAGCACTATTCCTCCCGCTAATATCAACGATGGAGCACTATTCCTCCTGCTAATATCAACGATGGAGCACTATTCTTCCCGCTAATATCAACGATGGAGCACGATTCCTCCCGCTAATATCAACGATGGAGCACTATTCCTTCTCCTACTGCCCACAGACACTATGAAATATTTTCAGTCCCACTGACCACCAACCCTGAGGCATTGTTTACTCCCACTGATGCTGGGGCATTTTTTAACCCCACTGGCCACAGTCCACCCCCATAAAGTCAAAAGGACAGAAAACTGTCCCTTTGTTTAGAATGTTTGTGGACAAGTTAAGCCACTGCAGACCCATCTACCACCATAAAGGACAAACACTATCTCACCCATACACTACAAAACTTTGTGACTTGACATTGTATGATGCTAAATAAACTGCCTACTCAACTGTGCTCTTATGCAGCGTTCTAAAGCTATCTCATATTCTTGGGGTGTCGTATTTTCACCAACTTGGAGCCATTGATACAGTTGAGTTTAAGAAAGGACTAACCCCTTAACCGCTATTGCATATTAAGTGTATCTGGGATTTCCTGACAGATAAATGTACAGTGGGATTTGTAAGGTGAAAGCCTCGGGGTTTAACGTCAGCTGATCCAGATTCTCTCTATATTTTTCTTACAGATTTTATCTAAAGAAGAAACACATGACTGCAAATTGAGCAGCGTCAGAGAACGGCTCAGGTTGTTAGTGTTTCAGGGAGAGGAGATAATGGATCCTGACCTCATTAGCACTAATCTTTATCAACAAGTCAAGGTTTTAAAGATTTCACTTGTAAAAAGAAACATTTTGAGTCTGCACCTCATACAGATCTAAAATAGCAAGCAGGCGGAAAGATCTGATCTTTTGTGTGAAAGCATGGACAAAAAATTCCAGCAGGATTTATTGTTTACTGTAAACATAACCCATACTGTTCTAGATAACGGGTTGGCAAAAAGGATTTCTCTTCTCATGTGACTAAAACAGGGCATACATGCAGAGATCTATCATTGATACACATATGATCCAATCCCAAATCACCTCTGTTGTCTCTACCAGCACATCTACTACCATAGAGATTTTCGGAAACCTATGCCTATTTCTATAGAAATAACGGGGAATGCTGAAAAGCACTGCACATCTGTGTCATAAGAAAAGACTTAGGGTCAATTCACACCACATGCAGTCCAGTGCGTGTTTTTTTTTTCCTGCATCAAAAACACATGGAAGGTAGGTTATATGGTACCGATGGCATAGTTCATACCAGTACTTTTCAGTTCCAGAAAAAAAAGTAGAACATGCTGCATTTTTTTCTGCACTGGATTGTACTGGAATTCTGTAAAACGCACTGGAATGCACCTAAACGCACCAAACACGCACTGAAACATGCGTCTTTATTTCAGGTTAAGAAAAAAAGAGGGGGAAAAATGCATTGGACTGCTTAAAAAACACACCAAAAACACATAAAAACGCTCATGCAAAGAAGCATTCTGGAACGCATTCGGACTGCGTTTCTATGGTGGGAACTGGCCCAAAAGAAAATACCAAGAAAATTCCCAGCATGCCCAGTTGTTAACCATGGTGACTGTCATCTATCTGGTTGTATTATATCACATTATCAGTCTGCAAATTTATGCCTTTAATCTAGCATTTGTATTTTCCTACTTTTGATCACTTTAAGAGTAAAATATAGTGTAATTCTGTATGTTTAGTTTGTTGTTATTATTACAGTGTTATCTTAAAGTCATTTTCATATTACTTGAACGTTTGTAATGCTTGATTTGCTCATATGTGTAATTGTATTGCATATAAAAGTTTGTAAATTAATCACTAGAGGGAGCATTATTTCTCATTTAACCACTTAAAGAGGTTGTAAACCCAATTTTTTTTTTCAACCTGAAAGAGAAACCCATAATGAGCTAGTATGCATCGCATACTAGCTCATTATGAAATACTTACCTTAGAACGAGCCCCCGCCGTGCCGCCCACTTACCTCTATGACGGGCGACATGTTCAGTGGCCCGTCTTCCGGGATTCGCGGCATCCGGTCATCTGATTGGCCGGAGCCGCGGTGACGTCACTCCCGGCGCACGCGCGTGGGAGCCGACGGCCACGGCACGGGGCTCTGAAGGAACGGCACCAGCGGCCATTCCTTCAGAGCGCATGCGCCAGTGACGTCACTGGCTGCATGTAAGGTAAATATCTCCTAAACGGTACATGTTTAGGAGATATTTACAGTACCTATAGGTAAGCCTTATCATAGGCTTACCTAGAGGTACAACTTGCAGAGGAGGGTTTACTTCCTTTTTAAGGACCAGGCCTATATCTGACAAGTTAAAAGAGTATTTTTTTCTAGAAAATTTCTTAGAACCTCTAAACATTATATATATATATATATATATATATATATATATATATATATATATATATATATATATATATATATTTTAGCAGAGACCCTAGAGAATAACATGGAGGTTGTTGCAATACTTTATGTCACACCGTATTTGCACATCAGTCTTACAAACGCAATTTGTTTTTGGAAAAAATACACTTTTTGAATAAAACAATAAGAAAACAGTATAGTTAGCCCAATTATTTTCTATAATGTGAAAGATAATGTTACCCGAGTAAATAGATACCCAACATGTCATGTTTCATATTTACGCACGCTCCTGGAATGGTGACAAATATCGGTACTTAAAAATCTCCATAGGCAACGCTTTAAAAATTTCTACAGGTTAGCAGTTTAGAGTTACAGAGGAGGTCTTGTGCTACAATTATTGCTCTCACTCTAATGATCGTGGCGATATCTCACATATGTGGTATGAACACTGTTTACATATGTGGGCGTGACTTGCGTATGCATTCGCTTCTGCGCGCGAGGTCGTTAGGGCCTGGGCGCTCTAAATTCTTTTTTTCTGATTTATTTTACCTTTGTTTCTTATTTTTACACAGTCCCTTTAAAAAAAATGTTTTTATCACTTTCATTCCTATTACAAGGAATGTAAGAATCCCTTGTAATAGAAATAAGCAGGACAGGTCCTCTTTAATGTGAGATCTGAGGTCAAAATGACCTCAGATCTCGCATCTACACCTAGAAGAAAAGAACAACATTTCCTCTTTTTTTTTTAGCAAGAAAAAAAATGGGCCCTTTAAGGTCCTCCAAGGCCATAGAGTTGAGTGGGTCCATTTTGCCCTCACTCCACTTCCTGCCTAGGACACAGAAGGACCGGTGTAACGTGAGAATTACCTACCCCGTGAGAAAAACCTACCCTCCTCACTTCCGGCCAGGAACAGCTGAGCAGCGCAGCAGTGCGCATGCTCACAGCCCCGGATACGCAATGGAAGAGTTGAGGAGCTGACTAGTGCGCATACGCACTAGTATGAAAAGATCACGGTGTCCGTGAAAAAAACCTACCCACGCGGCGGATACATTAAAACAGCTGTGCTACAATATGAGTCATCTTCGCTCCTGTCCCTGTCACTACCCTGATCTTGGCTAGTAAATATAAAAGCGGCTCTCGGCTCCCTGATTTATCTTTTCATACAGCCGCCGCTGCTTTTATATTTACTAGCCGAGATCAGGGAAGTGACAGGGACAGGAGCGGAGATGACTCATATTGCAGCACAGCTGTTTTAATGTAACCGGTCGCGTTACACACACTGCCTTGCACCGGAAGTGACGAGGGTAGGTTTTTTTCACGGGTAGGTAATTCTCACGGAACACCGGGTCATTTTGCCCGCTACCAATGGCTCCGGTAAGCGGGGAAAATGACTGGGAAGTTGCGGGGGGGGGGGCACCTAATATTGATCCCACTGGGACCACTTTTATGTGAAAGAGAACCGCCGACCCTGTAAGAAAATACCGGGTGGTTGGCAGCTATCTACTGCCTTAACACCGGTAGTTAATGTCAAAGTACCGACGTCAAACTGCAGTGGGCGGTCCGGAAGTGGTTAAAGTGTTACTAAACCCAGGAGCCTGCATTCACTATTTCTGGTCTCCCACAGTACACAGAACATGGAAATGCAAAAATTTTAGTAAATGAAAATGGATAAACACATTTTCTCATCAGCAATTTATAGCAGTCTTGTGACTTCTTTTAGTGTCCGGCCTAGCACTGGTTGAAGCTTGTAGGAGGAGTTTCCATTTTTCTCTGACTGTCCTATGAGCGTGTGAAATACCACCAAAAGAAAGCTCTATTTGTGGTAAAAAAAAAAGGACATCAATTTTATTTGGGTACAGCGTCACGCGGCCACACAGTTGTCTGTTAAAATAACGCAGTGCCGTATCGCAAAAAATGGCCTGGTCATCAAGGGGGAAAATTTTCCGGTCCAGACGTGGTTAAAGAGTAACTCAACTTTTGTGAGGAAAAAAACAAACCTCTTGAGGTGATTAACGTACATTTCAGGGATTTTAACAAATTTTTAAGCAGATTCCTATATTTTTTTTGATGTGTAGAAATGGCTCTTTGTTTCATACTCATTCTGAATAGGAGTGCCTGGTTCATTATTAATCAGCTGATGCCCATTCTGTGTTCTAATGAGTAGAGCAGCAATGTCTGCATCCATTTAGAAGTTGTTATTTCTATTCCAGAGGAACAGAATCTCTCTAGATTGCTATATTTCTGTTTATTTTTTTTTTTTTTTATAGTTGCTGTTTACAGCGCTGCAAAATTAAAAGGAAAGGTAATTTTAAAAACATTAACCACTTTAGCCCGGAAAAGATTTGGCTGCTCAATGACCAGGCCCTATTTTGCGATTTGGCACTGCGTGACTTTAACTGACAATTGCGCAGTTGTGCAACGCCGTACCCAAATTAAATTGACGTCCTTTTTTCCCTATAAATAGAGCTTTCTTTTGGTGGTATTTGATCACCTGTGCGATTTTTATTTTTTGCGCTATAAACAAAAAAAGAGCGACAATTTTGAAAAAAATAACAATATTTTTCTCATTTTTTTTATATGAAATTATCAAAAAAAAATGTAAAAATCTAAATTTTTTAACATTTTAGGCCAATTTGTTTTCTACTACATATTTTTGGTAAAAAAAAAATGCAATAAGCGTATTTTGATTGGTTTGCGCAAAAGTTATTGCGTTTACTAACTACGGGAAAGATTTATGTCATTTTTATTGTTTTTTTTTTTACTAGTAATGGCGGCGATCTGCAATTTTTTTTTGCAGGACTGCGACATTGCGTTGGGCAGATCGGACCCCTAACTGACATTTTTGACCCTTTTGGGGGTACCAGTGACATTACTACCGTAATCAGTGCTATAAATATGCACTGTTACTGTAAAAAGGACACTAGCAGGGAAGGGGTTAACTTTATTGGTGATCAAGGGGTTAAGTGTGTCCCTAGAGGCTAGTGAAGTAACCACTGAGAAATGCGATACTATATAGCAGGATCGTATAGCCTCTGTGCTTACTTCAAGGAGAATGACAGACGGCTGTGTTTACATCAGCTGTCTGTCTTTCTCCCTCTCCTGCGGGAGATCGTGAGTGGCCGGCGGCCATCGGAGCCGCCGGTCACACGCACTGGCTCTCCAGGGAACGAGCGGGGGCGGGAGCCTGCCGCAGCCGGCGCGCGCTCACCCCCTACAGGCTCGTAGGCGAGCGACGTAGGGCTACGTCGCTCTGCCTGTAAGCGGCAGTAAATAGCGGCCGGCAAGTGGTTAAATTACAACATGGCTTGTGTAGCAGACATATTTGCTATATTATTATTATTTTTTTTTTTTTGCTATATTTTATTTCCACAAAAGTTTAAGCTAGAAGCTTATTGGTTGTCAGATTCTGTTGACTCAGGTCTTAGTAAATTCCCCTCTAAGTTTTTAAAAACACACATTGATAATATTTTATATCATGTATGGTATATCTACTGTATTTGTATATACAAAATGTGAGAAAAATATATATTTCTTTTATTAGGGATCAGAGATTGGAACACACTAATGTGACCTGACTAAGGTAATTACCTTGACTGTTTTTTGTAGGAAAATACACAGAAAGAATCATTCTCTTCGGGAATGTCAGTGTTGGCAAAGACTCTTTGGGGGAGCTTCAGACTGCGCCGGGACTGATGTTAAAATAAAAGGTATCTTTTGGCCGCTTATTGTGTCAGGTGACTACTGAAGCTTTTGGTGTACATCTCTTGAGTTCAGTTGAAGGAAAAACTCCAGTTTAACCACTTGTCGGCTGCCCACCGCAGATATACTGCGGCAGGCTGGCTCGGCTGCGCGATTTGCTGTACCCAGAAGCGAGCATGGTGGGGAAGCTGATTGCCACCGGGCACCCAGGATCACTCCCTGGGAAGACAGAACGGCAGTCTGCTGTTGTAAACACAGCAGACCGTTGTTCGGTCAGTTATCATCACAGGGCTCCTGTGTTCCTCCATTTTAGGAACACAGGTCTCTGTGTAGATCCAATAAGCCCATCCCCCATACAGTTAAAATCACTCCCCTAGGTTCACATTTAACACCCACAATATTAACCCCTTCCCTGCCAGTGTCATTATTACAGTAACAGTGCATATTTTTAGCACTGATTACTGTAGTAATGTCACTGGTCTCTCCAACAGTGTCAGAAATGTCAGTTAGGGTCCGATCTGTCCGCCATAATGTCGCAGTCTCGCTAAAAATTGCTGATCGCTGCCATTACCAGTAAGAAATAAAAATAAAAATGACATAAATCTTTCCCCTAGTTTATAGACGCGATAACTTGCAAACCAATCAAAATACGCTTATTGGGATTTTTTTACCAAAAATATGTAGCAGAAAACAAATTGGCCTAAAATTATGAAAACATTTGATTTTTATTTATTTTTATTTTTTTTGGGAATGTTATATAGCAGAAAGTGAAAAATATTTTCACACAACCGTGCAATTGTCAGTTAAAGTAACGCAGTGCCGAATCGCAAAAAATGGCCTGGTCATTAAGGGAATAGAACCTTCCGGTCCTTAAGTGGTTAAACATAAACTGCTTGTCTCTTGTTTAACCTTCTAACATCTTGCATAATTTTCTGAAACTGTGAGGGCTATCAAATGATAAATTATGAAGAAACTAAAAATATTTTAAAATAATAAACCCAAATGTGTTGCGCTATCTAGCAAATAAAGTACATCAAGTGAAATTACACCAAAGATAATATACGTATAAGTACTCAGACTAAAAATAAATAAAAATAAGAATTGCATAAAAGTGCTCAAACCATCAATCCAAGTAAGTCCCACATAATCAAAAGAGTGCTCAGTGCAAAATCCCCAAAAATTCCATGTGCTGATATATTCCAGTGATCATGCAAAGTAAATACCAGTCTTCACCCAGGTGCCCACCACCACCACTCACAGGCTGCTTACCAGATTATAAAACCTCAAAGAAGGAGGTTGGTTGCACTTTGGGAGAGAGCACACAAGGATGAATGGATGATGACCCCAGGTGTCTGATGGAACTCATTCCGCCAGCTTTAAAAAACTGCATTGTATACTGTATAAAGCTCAATTATGGGCAAAAGGAAGACACTATCTCATAATGCAGTAATTAACCACTTTACCACCGGAGGATTTTGCTGTCTTCCGTCCAGGCCACTTTTTGCGATTCGGCGCTGTGCGACTTCAACTGACAATTGCGCGGTCGTGCGACGCCGTACCCAAACGAAATTTACGTCCTTTTTTTCCCACAAACAGAGCTTTCTTTTGGTGGTATTTGATCACCTGTGCGATTTTTACTTTTTGCGCTATAAACAAAAAAAGAGCGTTTATTTTGAAAAAATAACAATATTTTTAACATTTTTTTATATGAAATTCCCCCCAAAAAAGATGTAAAAACCAATTTTTTTAAAAAATTTTGGCCAATTTGTTTTATGCTACATATGTTTGGTAAAAAAAATCGCAATAAGCGTATTTTGATTGGTTTGCGCAAAAGTTATTGCGTTTACTAACAAAGGGAAAGATTTCTGTCATTTTTGGTGTTTTTTTTTTAACGCGTAATGGCGGCGATCTGCGATTTTTTTTGCGGGACTGCGACATTGCGGCGGACAGACCGGACCCCTGACTGACATTTTTGACACTTTTGGGGGTACCAGTGACATTACTGCAGTAATCAGTGCTATAAATATGCACTGTTACTGTAAAAATGACACTGGCAGGGAAGGGGTTAATTTTATTGGAGAGGGAGGGGTTAATGTATGCCTGGTGCTTACTGACGTGTAGGGGGGGAGGTGACTGAGTGAGTCATGGACAGATCGGATGTCCAGCTATGCTGAACAGTCCGATCTGTCACTCCCTGTCACTATGGAGATCCGCCCGCTGTGTTTACACACAGCGGGCGGATCTCCAGACTCGATCCCCGACGATCGGGTAAGAGCAGCGGCGATCGCCGCTGCTCCTCCCCTGGCCCGACTCCCGCTGTGAATGAAAACAGCAGGAGCGAGCCTCCGGCGGCGCGCAAGCGCCGCCCAGAAGGGGGAGTGTCCAATCACGTTAATACTACGTGGCTGGACGATAACGAACCACTCTGCCGCAGTAGTATTACTGTGAGCGGTTGTAGAGTGGTTAATAAAAGCCTGCATATATTAAGGTTAAAACTACTTACAAGCATAGGCACAAAAGCGCAGAAAAGTATTCCTGATCTACTCCTCAGCGGGCGTGATGACGTCACTGCTGTAGCTCCTTCCAACGTGTTTTGTCCTAGGGGATGTCGTCACTGGGGCAATGAAGTATAATATATATATATATATATATATATATATATGTATATATATATATATATATATATATATATATATATACTAATATTTTTGTTATAAAGCAACCAAAATAATCTGTGTCTGCCCTAGAGCATTGGGAGCCAGTGGGAAGAGTGTTGTGTCTGTGTCAGGAGAACCTAGCACTCCTGCTCCTCATTCCAGCATCCTGGTTTTGGCTATTGCACTCTCCTTGTCTGTCTGTCCACCTGTGATTAATGTGGCCAGTCTCTGGGTGAAAAACAAATCTTTTATAAGCCAGCCAAACACTCACTCACATGCTTGTGATAGAAAGTGATACATGGGTAGTTTCTGATAAAGCCCCCCTGTCCGTCTGCCTTGCTCTGTCAGTTTGGATTCCCCTGTGTATGACCTTGGAGCGGATATTGGACTATTCCGTGAACTCTGCCTGCCTTTTACCTGGACTGTCGTAGAACCCCTCTGCAAGTACCTGTTTGCTTTGCTTAGTTTGCGCCTGCTCTGGTGTAGTGGCCAGGCTTTATAGCATTGTGTATAACACCTGGGGGCAACCAAGTACCAGTAGGCCTGCTTGCCTTATTAGAAAGCTGGCTGCTAAAGGGGAAAAACTCAGTAGCTAGTTATAGTGCCTGACCATCTGCATTAGGTAGCCGTGACAGCCTGTGTTCCCTTCCCCATCACTGACAACTACTGCATGTTGAGAAGGAGGAGCTTTCCCTTCATTTCCTATCTTGGAGACACAACGGGAAGTGAGTATAAATGTCCCCAAATGAGGGAGGATGCCACCACTGGAAGATTTCCTCTTATCTCCTGTTTTAGGGCTTGTTTACAGGAGATGCAGTTGAACATGTATGAGACTCAGTGCAAGCGCATATGCAAGAAAAATATATTTCAATGAGCCTAAGGCTGGCCATACATGTTCACTTTCCTTCTACAATTTTCCTTTAGATTTACCTTAAACTATTTAGTGCAAGGGCCTGACTAATTGGATACAATTGAAAGTTGTTTACTTTTGACCTCATATTATATGGTTTTTGGTAAATCTAAGGCCTCTTTCACACGGCCGCTCCGTGTGTCCGCAAATCATCCTATTTTTTTGCGGATGATTTGCGGACATAGTGTAAGTCTATGGCATTGCGGATGTCAGCGGAATACCATCCGCTGACATCCGATTTCCTTCCTTTCAGTTCTGTTCCGTTTTTTCGAACGGAACAGAACCCTATTTTTCCTCCGTTCAAAAAACGGAAAGGAAGGAAAATCGGATGTCAGCGGTGTCATCCGCTGACATCCGCAACCCCCATAGACTTACATTATGTCCGCATATCATCCGCAAAAGGATGGGATGATATGCGGACCTACGGAGCGGATGACACAAATGTCATCCGCTCCGTGAAAAAAAAAAAAAAAGGACCGCAGCGGAGCTCTCACACGGAGCGGCCGTGTGAAAGAGCCCTAAAGGAAAATTGTACAAGATAATTGAACATGTGTGGCCAGCCTAATTTACACAATTGCAGTGCTTTCATCCACGTTTAAAAAAGTATACCATGCTGCATCTTGTCAAACATAAACATACACACATAAATGCATGAGTTCACCACAAACATTTGTAAATGTATCAAAAACAATCCTAAATAAACCTAAAAATGCAACGCAAATGCTAAGTAAGGCATGCCATACACAGTGCAAATTTCTTTCCTGCAACCAATCTTTGCAAGATTCCCCCATCAGCACAGACAATACTGACAGGGGAATCCCTCCTGCCGAGCACTTGTCTGCTCCCGATGGGGAAGGTGGCGGGCAGAGGAAGCCATCCTCGCCGGGAGAATACAGTGTAATTATTGCTAGCAACTATAGCAGCTTCTAGCGATAATTGCGAGGGAATCTGGCAAGCTGGTTGTACCCAAGTTGATCGCTCAATCAACTTGGGTACATTCAGCCTGCTCATTAACGGTTCCTTCTGAACCAACTGAGATTTGAACTGTATATGGTCTCAGTTAGGATTCTAAAATTCTGGATTTACCTTGCTTACCTGTCCTGTCCAGTAACAAAGGTCAACAGGAAAAACAAGGGAAATAAAAACAGCAACAATGATGGATGTTAATTCCCCTATGCTCTATACAAAACTAAGGCTACATTCACACCTGAGCGTAGCGTTTTCGCGCATTTTTTACCGCGATTTTACCGCGATTTTTTACCGCGATTTACAGGCGTTTTTACTTTTTTGTGCAGGCGTTTTTAGATTGAATAGAAACCAATGGAAAACGCCTGTAATCTGCCCAAAAAGAAGCTCATGTACTTTTTTGAGCGTTGGGCGTTTTGCATACAGCGTCAAAACGCTCAGATGTGAACAGGGGCCATTGAAATGAATAGGATTTGTCTTGTTGGACGTTTTGAGAGCTGATCCTAGAGCAGAAAAACTCCCCAAAAACGCCCCAAAACGCCTACATGTGAACGGGGCCTTACAGCGTCAAAACGCTCAGATGTGAACAGGGGCCATTGAAATGAATAGGATTTGTCTTGTTGGGCGTTTTGAGAGATGATCCTATAGCAGAAAAACTCCCCAAAAACGCCCCAAAACGCCTAGATGTGAACGGAGCCTAAAAAAATAAATAAATAAATAAATAAAAAAGGTTTTGCTTTACCCGGAGTTCTACTTTTAGTGTATATCCATCGAGAAAAAAAAAATATATATATATTTATATATATATATATAGACATCAGATTATCTACAAAGCCCATTTTATGGCTTAGTGACACCCTCAACTAAAATCATGGGTGTCCAACCTTTTGGCTTCTCGGGGCCACACTGAGTGTGGAGAAATTTTCTCGGGCCGCATATAAAATATATACTATAGTTAAGGCATATAAGTAATAAAATGCTGCCTTGCCCTTCCCGTGCCGCCGCGCCCCCTGCACTAATTTAGCACAACTAGAGGATGATGAAATGAAATGGAATCAGTATACAGAGGTTTACTTCTTCTGAGAGATAATAAAGGAACACTCTAACCACCATGACCACTTCAGTAATTTGAAGTGTTAATGGTGGTAGGAGTCAGAAACACTGCACATGCTCACCTCACACCCCCTCCCCCCCGCCCCCCCCAGGCAGCCTCTGCCTACCGTTAGTTGGAAGCTGCTGTGGCTGTGCTCCCGACCCGACTTCCTTCCTCCCCAGCACAGGGTGGTGGTGCTGGCTTTAGACAGAGGATCTTTCAGCCCTCAGGAAATGAAGATTCAACAGATAATGTAAATCCTGATGGTGCTCTGATATATACATTATATAGTATTAAACCCAAAAAACTGAATGTATTGCAGTTTACCAATCATTAGATGTGGTGACTGCATTCGTTTTCTACTTTTAGGCATCCCCTCCCCCTCTGTTTTCACCTGATGATCTGGCCAGTAACATACCTCCTGTATTTGAATGCCTCTACTCTGGATTTATGAGCACAGGGGGCACCTTCAGACATCAGCATTGTCAGTCTGTGGGGAGGGGAATGTTAGCTGTACTAGCAGATTTAAATACACTAACAATTTGAAGCCAAACTCAAGCTGATCTTTTATAAGCAGTTACAGGAAACCGTTTTGTTCCTCTTGGGATAAAGGTTTTATATGAATAAGTAAAAGCTGACTATTTTAAGCAACTCTGTCGGTGTTAAAAGGTTGGTACCATCAATGTAACTGATATATTTGGAAGAGAGCTTGTTCTTTTGAAAAAACAGACTTATTGGCTGGATCACCATGTGAAACTAAAAGGAAGAAAGCCTAAAAAAGAAAATGAATGCAGCCATCACATCTAAGAATTGGTAAGCTTCAATATACAGTAATAAATGTTTTCTTTTGGGTTTTGTAACACTTATCCTGCAATAAATTTATTAACTTCAATATTTTGTAACTACTGACTCAGAACAAGTATGCACATCAGGAGTTCACTCTTTTCACTTGCTGCGTGCTTTTTTCTGCTCAGTGATTTAGAAAGTATTGAAACCAGAAGCAGCAAAGCACCTTCTGTATTTCTCTAGGTCTCCTTAAACACAGTATGGCATTTCAAAGGTTAAGAGAAAAAAATTAGCAATATATTTTTACATTTTTGTCATGAAAATGAAACCAAGGTAAATACAGTGGATCCGAAAAGTATTCACAGCACTTCACTTTTTCCACATTTTGTTATGTTACAGCCTTCTTCCAAAATGGATTTAATTCATTATTTTCCTCAAAATTCTACAAACAATACCCTATAATGACAAGGTGAAAGAAGTTTGTTCTAAATCTTTGCAAATTTATTAAAAAAAATCCCATGTACACAAGTATTCACAACCTTTGCTCAATACTTTGTTGAAGCACCTTTGGCACCAATTACAGCCTATTTTTGGGGAGTTTATCCCATTCTTCTTTGCAGGACCTCTCAAGCTCCATCAGGTTGGATGGGGAGCCTCGTTGCACAGCCTTTTTCAGAGATGTTAAATCAGATTTAAGCCTGGGCTTTGGCTGGGCCACTCAAGGACATTCACAGAGTTATCTCGTAGCCACTCCTTTGTTATCTTGGCTGTGTGCTTAGGGTCATTGTCCTGTTGGAGGATGAACCTTTGCCCCAGTCTGAGGTCCATGGCGCTCTGAAGCAGGTTTTCATCAGGGATGTCTCTGTGCATTGCTGCCTTCATCTTTCCCTCAATCCTGACTAGTCTCCCATTTCCTGCCACTGAAAAACATACCCACAGCATGATGCTGCCACCACCATGCTTCACTGTAGGGATGGTATTGGCCAGGTGATGAGTGGTGCCTGGTTTCCTCCAGACATGACACTTGCCATTCAGGCCAAATAGTTTAATCTTTGTTTCATCATACTAAAGAATTTAGTTTCTCATGGTCTGAGAGTCCTTCAGTTGCCTTTTGGTAAACTCCAGGCAGGCTGTCATGTGCCTTTTACTAAGGAGTGGCTTCCATCTGGCCACTCTACCATACAAGCCTGATTGGTGGATTGCTGCAGAGATGGTTGTTCTTCTGGAAGGTTCTCCTCTCTCCACAGAGAAATTCTGGAGCTCTGTCAGAGTGCGGATCGGGTTCTTGGTCACCTCCCTGACTAAGGCCCTTCTCCCCCGATCATTTAGTTTTGCTGGGCGGCCTGCTTTAGGAAGAGTCCTGGTGATTCCAAACTTCTTCCAATTATGAATTATGGAGGCCACTGTGCTCATTGGGACCTCAATGCTGCAGAATGTTTTCTGTACCCTTCATCAGAACGGTGCCTTGATACAATCCTGTCTTGGAGGTCTACAGACCTCCATGGACTTCATGGCTCGGTTTGTGATCTTACTTGCAGTGTTAACGGTGGGACCTTATAAAGGTAGGTGTGTGCCTTTGCAAATCATGTCAAGTCAACTGAATTTACCACAGGTGGACTCCAATCAAGTTATAGAAACATCTTAAGGATGATCAGTGGTAACAGGATGGACCTGAGCTCAGTTCTGAGTGTCATGGCAAAGGCTGTGAATACTTATGTACTTGTGATTTTTCAAACAAACTTCTTTCACATTGTCATTGGGTGGTATTGTTTGTAGAATTTTGAGGAAAATAATAAATCCATTTTGCAATAAGGCTTTAACATAACAAAATGTGGAAAAATTGAAGCGCTGGGAATACGCTGATTCACCTCAGCTAAATACATTTATTACACACACGTGGGAGCTGTTGTAACTGCCAAAAAAATGTGTGTTTCTTTAAAGAGAGCCCTGCCAGACAGCCGAGCCCGGCTGGTTACTGACTTTACTACAGGTAAGCAATTCAGCATGGTTGCCTTCCTGCCCTCCTCCTGTTAAAGGATGATTTGTATCCCATAGTGCACTCACAGTCTGAAATCCAATGTACAAAGGATTCAAGAGGCAAATATCAAATCAAATTCTGATCATTATTACTAGCTGGATGGGAAAATGCAAGTAACGATTTTTAATATACACGTAACTACATTTTTTGGTATTTTTAAATCTTCCTGGAGTCACCCAATATATTAATTTTGGGCAGTATTTTGGAGTAGTAGCTTGGACTTCATTTAGGCAGTGTCCAGCAGAGAGTGGAGAGCTGGATTGCAATGCAAGTCCTAGACAGAGGGGAATCCTGCATGTATCTGGGCATGAGTGCATTGGGCCAAGCAGGAATCACCTCAATGAGGACTGCTGGTGTGGGGAGTGTATGGCTTGTCAAGTGGTAGTGCTTTGGTGATGATAAACCATAGATGAATATGTGCTCACACAGACGTATTTTGCAGAGAAGGAAGGGGGGTGGCAGACCAGTTCTTTTTACTGAGTACAGATCATTGAGAGCAATGGGTCCAACACTGGGGCCTATTGGTCATACTAAGACACTCAGTACAACTGCTGTAAAAGGACAACGGAAGTAAGACTATGAAAATAGATGTTAGTATATTAACTACCTGACTCTATACTGGATATGTTTTTTTCAGCTTAGCTTTGATGAAATAGAATGTAACTCCTTCCCTGCTCCATAGAGTCCCTGTACATTAGCACAGACTATTCGATTTTAGAAAATTGTAGCTTTTTACACACTTAAAATAGATAATCTGCAGTTTACTAAACAGGTGCAGATTCAGGATGACAAAGAGCATGCATACAATGCAGAATAAAACAAGATAGATTATGAAAGTTTCACAGACTTGGTGGACTCTTCATAGCAATATGTCTGTGGTTCAATCAGTGTTAACATTTGGTTGCATAACTTAGTCTTTGTAGAACTTTATAACAACAGAGTTTTAGTAAAACAGTTCAGCACACAGTTACTTAAAACTATCCTCATGGGCAGGGTCCCTCTGAGTGAAGTTTAAGGTAACTCTGGTAACAAAAGCAAAGAACTGGTGGAAGCCAAGGTCCAAGGACAAAGAGCCACCCGACTGAAAATGGAGCATTCTGGTGGCAATTAGGGATTTATTTACCCATAATAGCTGTGCTTTGGAGAAGTGGCATGCTATTGTGCACTGGCCCAACAGCCGGCATGCCAGTTTCAACAGTGGAAAGCTACTCACCCAGCTACAGAACAGGTGTGGCCTTTGCTAACTGCTGAGGGAAGGGGACCTACCTTCCCTGGGTGTTTTTAGGAACCCAAAGTGTTGTCTGAAATGGAGTTAAAGGGATCTGTATCATGAATCTCAACATTAGTAAATGGGCACTGCACTACACTCCACCCCACTTGAATTTGCTGTCCCTGGCAAGTTTGAAGAACATTCAGATTCAACCTGTGCAAAATGTACAGGAGGTCTACTGAAGTTAGAGCACCTCAGGAATTGAGTCTTAGTTCCTTCTTCTGGGACAAGAGGTGATGCATCTCTGTCTTTGGGTGCATTAGCGAATGGTGGTTCACTGGATTCCACAGCTGGAGCATGAACCTAACATGTGACCATTCGCCTATGTATTTGTATTAACACAAATATATATCCTGACAATGTATATTGTCAGAATCCATAGCTTCTCAAGGGAGACTTAAAGATAATGGTGGAAGAGAAGGAGGCTGCCACCCCTAAATCCTAGGTGGCACAGATGTTTATGTACCTACTCGGGTAAGTTCTTTGTAATATGGCACATCTGTACCGTGTATAGAGCCTGCTGCAGCAATAATGACATTTATAAAGCCAAAAAAATGACATTCAAGCTTTCTTTATTTTATAAACAACGGCTTGGGGAGTCAGTCTGTATGATGAGGCCACAATTTAGTGCACTCAGAACAAGATTAGAGATTTTTTGGATAAATTCTGGTGTGTCTTTCTCAGAATTTGAATAGAAGTAACAGGTGCGGAAAAACTGGTCTTTGGGTGTTGGTGGTACCTTCACACCGTAACCCTATAGAGGTACTCTTGATGAAAGCAAGAATTGGCCTTGCTGTCAAAAAATTGAAATGATATGCACTTGTCAAACAGGTGCCCGAAAAATTGGTCTTTGGGTGTCTGGGGTGCCTTCATACCGTAACCCTATAGAGGTACTCTTAATGAAAGAAAAAATTGGCCTTGCTGTAAAAAATTGAAATTATATGCACCTGTGAAATAGGTGTGGAAAATTTGGTCTTTTGGTATCGGTGGTGCCTTCACCCTATAGAGGTACTCTTGATGGAAGCAAGAATTGGCCTTGCATTCAAAATTTTAAATTATATGCACCTGTCCAACAGATGCAAAAAATTGGTCCTTGGTGTTAATTGTGCCCATGAAACCATCACCAAAAAATTTCTTGCAGATGAAATCAACACCCACAAAGCTATGCAGCCTAGACAGTCTTTCAGGGATTCCTGATCCAGGAAGCACTTAATCAGCGACAGGGGCTTCATAGCTGCTGGTAATCCAAGACTGATTCATTTTGATAAATGTCAACTGGTCCATGGAGTCTGTGGACAGACACGCTCTCTTATCTGTCACAAAACCTCCAGCACCACTGAATGCCCAATCATAAAGAATCCTGGATGCAGGCCAGCACAGCAGCTGAATTGCTTACTGGGCAAGTTCTGGCCGGAGGTGTATTTTAATGACAAAGTAACCCAGAGGATCATCAACTAGAAAGCTCTCCATGTCTGTTTTTGCCCCTAGATAATCTCCCACCATTTGATTCAGATGCTGCTGTTGGAATGTGGAAGCTGACAGCCCTGGGCGTGAAGGACTAAAAAAATCTTGAAAAGCATCACTGTGGTGGCCCTCTTCTCCACTGCTCCTCTCTTGACCAAAAGAAGCCTCAAAACGACATTTTTCACCAGACTGTAACCTACCAGAGTCATTACATAAACTCCTCTTTAAGGTGTCTTCTGCTCCCTTTGTGGGGGACAGGAGGAGTTCCAAGACTTTCACCTTGTAATGGTGGTCAAGGAGGGTTGATCCTTGATGCCATGTATTCTCGGGTCCTTTTTCAGGCTTTGAAAAATGAGGGAGCCAATGCACCATAGGTTTGCGGAGGCATGAGCAGCAGACTCCTCGGGATCACTGAGGATGACAGTATCTGGAAATGCCTCTTCCCAGCCACGTAATACCCCATAAGTTCTGGGGATGGAAAACCATCTGTTAAGGGTTGACGAATGTCTTGCTCTGCTTCAATGCCTTTTAAACTGCCAGAATCCTCCTCCTCCTTCTCCTTCCTCTCCTCTTGTGTGTTCTGTGGCATGGCAAGAATGGTGTCTGCATAAAGCAGGCCTCGAGAGGAAAAGAAGTCCTCCTCTTCCTCCTGCTGCTTTGCCTCAAGTGCCCTGTCTGTAATGTCACACAAAGTCTGCTCCAGCAGGAACGCAACAGGGATTGTGTCACTGATGCATGCATTGTCACGGCTCACCATCCTTATGGTCGCTTGAAATAGTGACCGTACAGCGAATGCATCCTTTATCAGCAGCTATTGGCGTGGGCGAAAAAAGCAGAGCCAGCCCAAGCGTGCCGTTGTGTCATACTCACACAGGTACTCATTTACGGCCCTCTGCTGCATGTGCAGCCACTGCAGGATTGCCAAAGTTCCACCTGGTAGGTATGTCACAATCAGGCAATTTACAGGCAGGGGAATTCCCACTGAATTTCAGCCAACTGAGCACTGGCTGTGTATGACCACCTGAAATGGCTACAGACTCCTCTGCCCTGATTTAGCAGATCTTCCAATTCT